>NW_024351732.1:3529070-3850671 GCF_902729225.1 Pteropus medius
AAGGAAGGAAGGAAGGAAGGAAGGAAGGAAGGAAGGAAGGAGAGAAAGCAAAAGAAAGGAAGAAGGAAGAAAGAGGAAAGAAAAGCTTTCTTCTTACCAAACGAAAAAGTATAAGTGATTAAGAAGCAGATAACTTTTGGAGATGGTGTTCTCTTGTGTCTGTTGCTTGAATCTCTCTACTTATAGCCTGTACTGTAAAATTTTATTCATCTCATTGTGATAATAATGGCAAAAACTGAGGTCTCTCAGTGTGCATTTCAAAGATAAAAATGTGTCATTATGAAGCTTTTTTTCCCCTCAAGAACTAAACAATAGATTCTAAGGTCTCTTCCCATCTAAAATAGCCAGAGAAGGCTTAAAAAGCAGATGTATTTAGATTCTCTCAAAGAATGTCTCTTAATGAGCTTAAAATTGGTTTGTGTGAGCAAGATGCTTTATTTAGTTAGGTGAGATGTTTCCTGTTAAGGAAATCTTCTCTAGTCCATTGGCAGCCACAAACTATTTTGTTTCATACCCAAGGGAAAAAGGTCATTGATCAGTTAGTTATAGTTATGTTTTCATGAGTGAATAAGAATATGCTTATTTTGTTGAGAAAATGACAATTTTATTTGAAATTATAATCAAATGGCAACATAGTTTGAGGAGCCTCAAAGAAAATGAAAATTCAAGAGAACCAGCATTAAAAGAAAAAAAAAAGTTAATGAATAGGATGCTCACCTTATTTTCCCCCAAAGAAAATGAGCAATGGTTACTCCTATGTGGCATTTCAATCCACTGTGATTTACCTGAAGGAAATCACTTATTCTTCTCAGCATTTTAGAATAATAGCTTGGTGATGAGACACCTAAAAAGCACTCAGAGGAAACATTGGTCACTAGAGCCTGCCCCAATTGTTTAATGTTTGTCAAACTTGATTGTGTTTGAAGGATACATTGCTATTAATGGAATTTCAGTTCTATTTCCACATGGGCAAGGCTTTGTAGCCATTACAAGCTATAGTTTATTACCTTGCATTGTGTATAAGATGATTTTTGTGAGCAGGTATACAAACACAAAGGGGAAAAATGCAAGAAAACAATTTCTTTTATTGCTCAACATACAGCAGATAGGAATAATTTGGAAATTTTCCAAATAGCTCATTTTGGGAAATTCTTAGATCTTCTAAGGAGTAATTGTTTTCTGCAGTGTTACTAAATAATTTGGCTGTGGCTAAGACTGGTATTCATTCCTAAGGGAGTTATGTCTAGTTGTAGAATAGAGACAAAAATATCACAAAACAGGTATAAGATTTTTCATAAAAAGAGTGTTAAATCCTCTTTCTTACAATGATTAGCTGTGCTTGACTTGGTTTTATAATTTCACTTCTTTGAGCCTCAATTTCCTCTCTTGTATAAGAAATAAGACAGTATACTTATCGCAAGTAAAATACAGCCAGCCTCACATGATTATAGTGAAGATTATATGAGCCTAGTTTAATGATTACTAAAAAGTAGATACTCAAAATTTGGGGCCTGATCCAAATTGTTAAACGGGAACCAATAAATGTAACTGAATTTTGTAAATTGAAAAGCACTATATCAATATAACACAAAGGAACAACAGGATTATTTCTTTATTTTGTAAAATTTGTTTTTGGGCTTTTTCATAGTGGTTTGTCAAAGAACGTTATTTAGGTTTTTTCTTATTAGTTAAAAGACTGTGTCAAAATTGAAACCAGCCCTTTTTACCTTGCTATAAGATCTACTGATTTGTGCAATCTTTTTAAATAGGAGCTTGAACTTCTGGTGTAAGAAACAGAATTATTATTAGTTGTGATATGGAACAGCTTCAAAATGGTGGTGTGTTTTGACATGTAAATTGCTGTAGCTAAATTGCAAAACATGAGGGAACATTCTTATGAATAAAATCTAACCACCATAAAGTGAGAAACTGGTCTCTTCCACAAAGTGCCAGAGAAGCTGTGCATTTCTTTCTGCACAACTGATTCACAGCCACACAATCCATAATTTATATACAAATGAGTTGAGCAGAGGGGACGTGTATGTTCTTTACGATTTTGGCACATGATTGCCGCTTTTAATCCAAAACACGCTCAAATCTGGCCAATTTCTCTCTACACTTTGGAAGAATCATTTTCTTTTGGCCGGAGACTCACTATAAGAACTATGCAGGCCGAGAGAAAAGATCTTGTTTACAGATTCAGAAGGGAGAAAGAGAAAAAATTCTAAGCAAAAACAGAGGAGGTCGTGCAACCTTAGCTCCACGTGGAGTCACGCTCCAGACTTCAAAATGAGAGCTGACTGTGCTCGACCAAAAGGTTAATTTTCTTTCAGAGGAGTGAAACAGTTCCCCTGTTAGAGAACATACTTCCAGCACCACTGTGTGTGTTCTTCAGCTGTGTTTTGCTGAGAGACTCGGGTATGCTCTCTGTGAGAATATACATAAAAACACATTAGCTGCAAGCGAAGAAAGGCTAAAAACCACGGGGACCCATGGAGGGTACATGAAAATGAAGGCTGAGCAGAGAAGGCTGCCGTGTCCGATCCCATCTCAGAACTATATAACCTAAAGTAAAACAGCACAAGTCCTACCTATTTATTATCTTTGATTTCTATGAATTAAAAATACCAGTTACTGACGGCTTTGAACAATTATGCGAGCCCGGTAAAATATCACGCTACTGTAATCTTCCAAACGTGTCAGGGTGCTGTCTTCTATTTTCTTCAATTCCTTTTCATAACAGAATTTGCTTTCACTATAACACTTAGACTATGAACTGGAGACAGTGTGGTCTGGTAAACATTACATAAAGTTGTATGTAAGTTTAAATCCCAGCCACTATTCAGCAGTGAAGAATAACTATCTCTGAGCCTCAAATGTCTCATCAGTTAAATGAAGATAGTAATGCCTCAGAGAGCTATAAAATTGCTTTGCGAGTTAAATGGAATTAAAAATATATATACACACATATAATACATAGCATATATAAAATTTTATATAAAATATTTTATTTTTGTATTTATGTATATATGCACATATACAGATATATGTATATATGTGTATATATGCATGAAAGAGAGACAAATATATATGTACACATGAGAGAGAGAGAGAGAAAGAGAGAGAGAGAGACAAAGAAAGTGAGAAAGATACTTGAGAATGTGGCCAAGGGTATGGCACATGATAAAACATCCATAAATAGTATCTATAATTATTAGTTCTGGCATGCATTTATTCACTGTTCATTCACAAGTCTTTTTGAGTGGCATCTATATGATGCACTAGAAATAACTAGTAAAGAACATAATCACTGCACTTAAGGAGCTTACTGTGTAGTGTAGAAAACATGTGAGTGGCAAATTCAGAAAAGTGCTTCAGCACACATAAACAATGAAGTACATGGGAGATTATCTAATGAAATCTTAAGAACTAAGAGAGACCATCTTACATATGAGATGTAAGTTATAAAATATCTAAAACACCTAAGGAGGTAACCAAGAGAAATAAGGGAGATGAGGGAGGTATAGAGTTCTATGTGGAGAGGACATTGAGGCAAAGAAAATAAGATATGAATAGCCATTTTAGAGAGCTTTCTATGGGTCATACACTATATTAAGCAATTTACATATCTCATTTAAACCTCAAGATCAGTAACTGATCATTATAAAACTGATACTCTGTCTACCCGGCTGTAATGCATGGGTTACTTACTATAGTGTCGTAGCATCTTTGGGACTAGCATATCATGGGCTGGGAGCATATAGTGGGACAAGTAGTAAGAGTGGAAGGCTGAGAAGGAAAAGATGGAGGCACCACTGCTGTGAATGGCATTGCCAACGGAACTTCGAGGAAGGGAAGAAAGTGCCTTAGATGTATGGTTTGGAAATAACATTGGATGGCTTTATGCATGGGACTGGCTGGATTGGAGACAAACTTGGAGAAAGAAGGACCAATTAGTAGGTTGTTACTGAAGTAAGTGATAGGGGATAATTGTGGCCCAAATTAAGACAGTGACAGAAAGAACAATAATATGTGGACAGATTCAAGAGGTTTCAAGAAAGTCAAATTGACAGAATAATTAATGATTAAATAAGGAAATAAGAAAAGAGCTAGGTTTGGAGCCCGAGGAATTGGGTAGATTCATTGAGAAAGGGAAAACAGGAGAAATAACTTTAAAAGGCAAAACTATGTAAGATGTAAAGTGGTTAATATACTAGGGGCATTCAATGCATATATATATATTTTTTTCTTCTAACACTCTATGTTCCTGGTTCTTTTTGCCTTTCTGAAGCTACTGTCATGTTCATCTTGGTTCTAGTTTCACCATTCAATGTTTTATCAAACACAGATATGAATTACAACTGTCATTATTCTCCCAGCCAAGTCTTTATTGTAGGGATCTTTTAAACTAATCACTAAAGTAACAGATATAACCACTGTCCTTTTATTTGTACAAATGCTTCCCACACCAGAGAAAATAACCCTAGTTTTTAAAATATATCTATATTAATTTTTAATATATTTTATATAAACACTTTTTCCAGGCAAAGAGCATGTCACATGGATGATTATAACATTAATGGTCTGCCTAATATATGCCTAGTACATAATAGATGCTCAATGAATGCACACTGAATAAACGACAGCTCTCAGTTTTACTGACTAGGCAGGTTCTCAAAACCCATCTGTTTCCACCCAGAAGGGCTAATTGTTTGGATACTTGTCTGCAGAGTGTTCAAAAGCAGGGCAAAGTGAAAGACAATATGAATCATTAAGATCTCTCAAATCTAAAATTTTACAACTCTACCAAGACTCACAAGTCCCTCTGGACAAATAACACCACAAAATCACTATTTCACAAGTGAACCTGAAAAAAAAAAGAAACTATAGAGACACGCTCTAGATGAAGCCTTATAGATGTCTTTCAGATAAATTTCAAGTCCTAGATCATATAAAGCAGAAATATTCAAGATCTTACCAAACCAGTTCACCTTGTATCAGTCCTGAACATCTCACGTTATTACTTTTTCTTGAAGATATGGTTTGTTGAATATTTATTATGAGATAGGTTCAACGCTGAGTGTAACATATTTTATCACACGCTGTCCTCACCACAGCAAAATTGACCTTAGTTACTACACTTACGTTACGTGCCAAAAAAGAAAACATCTGGGAGATAATAACTTTACAGAGTTCATACTTGAGAACTATGATTACTGTAGTTTTTTTTTTTTATGTGTTCTGTGGTATATTGCAGAGATCTCTAAAATTACTATGAATATCTGTGCCTTGTTCCAATTCAAGTCACTTTTTATAAATGTGAATTTGTAAAGGTACTATCTGGGTTCTAACTTCTCAATAGTAAGATACAACAAATAATATCTATGCTGTTTACTTCAAAAGTTTGCTTTAGTATTAAAAATGATATGGTATGTATAAGTACTTTGTAAATAGTAAAGAAATAATTACACAAGGATGAAACCTGACGGTGTTATTATTAGCTCACAGATTGAAGTTCACACTAAACTGTAATTTGAAGTAATAGATTCTCTGCATGATTAAGAATTAATAGCAGTAATGTTAAATGCAGGTTTTCTCCTAGTAATATTTTAACACTTTTCTTATATGTAAAATTAATAAAAATCGACTGTGCCTCATGAAAGCATCAAATAGATAATACAATACTTTCAGTTTTTGGTAAATCATTATAATGCTTAATTTTTATTGGTTTGATAAAATGTATCTATTTAATTAATAAATCTAGTAATTATAAAACCCGATGAAATTGAGAATGTTTTTTCCTATCCTATTTGAGATAGCTCTTTTATATAATATTATATTCTAATGAAGTAGGAAACAAGGCTTGTCTCAAAGGTCCCATTTACAATGTAGAAATATTCCAGGACAACTTCCTGCTATTCTATCTATTTTCCACTTTCAAATATTTTCTTTCTTATAAGGTAAATTTTCAATGAGATGAAAGCAGAATTTGCTAAAAATATTTAATGAATCGTCTGTTATGTTTCTCCAACAGTTTTCCAGTGGTCCCCAACCTTTCTGACACCGAGGACCAGTGCTCCTATTAGAATCAAATGCCTGATGATCTGAAGTGGAGCTAAGGCGGTGATGCTAGCGCTGGGGAGCAGCTGCAAATAGAGATGAAGCTTTGCTGGCTCACCAGCCGTACCTCCTGCCAGAGACCAGTACCGCGCTATGAGAATGAGGCTATGAGAATAAATTGAATTACATACAGTCACACCTACCTATAGTCAATCAAATCTGGATGAAAACTGAATTCTGTATGTATTTTATTCAGATTAAAAACATAATACCTGATAAATAAATCCAACACACTAATCTTGCCAAAATAAAAATTGTCAAAGGGGCTCAAATTCAGACTGAAGATCAAGCTCTTTATCTGCTTTTTGCAGGGCTTCATTTTACCACACCAAAAATTCATCCCCCAGTATCTTTTAAACATGTTAATACATGTAAGCGTCTGCAGGTATCCATTAACCTATGCATGCTCATGAACAAATATTTGTTAATGTTTCTCTACCATAATTCAGCAAATAATTCTTAGGTAAGTCAAAATGCATTGTCAAGAATCTTTTATAAATTGGAAAAAATTATATCACCTTTGGAATGAGGCTTAATTATTTGCAAATTAGCAACATTCTTACTTAAGGGCCAAAGAAGAATCGAGAGATTTGGTCTGCCCCACAATCCCACTTTTTATCGAATATGAGAAAATGGAATTTCAGAAAAGTGATGTTTCTTGCTCATGATCAGATAAAAAAGCCTGGGCCTCTTATTCTGGGTCTAACACTCTTTGGATTAAAGCTCTGTGGCTTAGTGGTCGTCTTTTTTCACACACTGACAATCTAATAGGAGAAACAGAGTAAACAGTAAGACAAGCAAATAAATTCAGTTACAAAATATGGTAATAATAAGCAACATATATTAAGTTTTTACTGTGTGCCAGGCTGTTCTAAGCACTTCTTCATTAATTTTGTACATATTCCTCATAGTACCCATATGAGGAAGATACAATTGGTAAATTTTATAGAGGAAAAATCTGAAGCACAGAGAGATTGAGTCACTTGTTCATGGTCATAAAACTAGGAAGCAGTGGAGTCAATATTCAAACCCAAGAGGAGACAAAGACACACAGCTATTAAATGGAAGACGAGAATGAGAGAGAGCCAGTCTCAGGGAGAGCAAGGCATGCTAAGTCCTTGTGTCGAGAAAAAGCTGGGTGTGTCAAAAAACGAAGACAAGACTGGTGTGGCTGGAATATCATTTTTAAAATGGGGGAGGGGTGAAACTAGATAACGGAGAAAGCTGGCAAAGGGCAAATTATTCAGGGCCTTGAATGCCATGAAAAAAGTGTTGAGTTTTTAAGCAGTGAAATGGAGAGCTATTGAAGATTTTTATAAAGAAGATTTTTTTTGGTAATATGATCTGAATTATGTTTGTAAAGTTTACTTAGGCTGAAAATTCCATGTTTGTTGATATTTGAAAATCATTTCTTTATTCATTTATTCATTCATTCATTTCCTTAAGCAACTACTAAGTGCTGATTTTAGAATACAATCCTGCCCAAAATTTGCTATGCCAGCAATATCCATTACTTACTAAACCAAATGTATATTCACTAATAGCAAGAGGTTAAATCTAGTGGTTTCCCAATAATTCCTGAATATTAGCAGCTTGTATAACAGTAGATACAGGTACTTGAAATATAAGCTAATCAACAGGTTATCTGTTAAACGAATCAATTATTTAAAGGAATTTTCCCCCCAGAATCAACTGATATTTTGACATCATGTCCTATTCCTTAGAATTTTAGTCTTCTTGCTTTGTATTTTCAGGTAAGAATATAAAAATTGTTGCAAAATGGTAAATATATGCTACTATGACACTCAGATACAAGGCTCCAACAATGATAAGTAGTACTTATAATATTCCTATAGGGATCATATTGACATATAGTACAAAGATAAGGGTTCTCAGTCTTGGTATAACTTTCACCTTATACACTTAGCAAATAGGCAAAAGCAACCAAAAACCATGGGTGTTCTGAAAAATTATATATTTACCTCATATTATCCAACAGTTCAATTTAACAAAGATTTATAAAATATCGACTATGTACAAGGTACTATTCTAAAGCACTGTGAGAGATAGAAAATTAAATGGTATGCCTTCATGCTTTTACATCTCCTTTAATGATATGAGGTCTTGATATCATACAATTTTACTTCATGTCGTTACTTCATATTATGTCCCAAAGATTAGATTTTGCAGCAAACTTTTTGTAGAAACCTATAAGATGCGTTCTCAATAAAACTGCACTGTGTCCATTTATTGAAGCAGTATCTTCAAACATTCAAAATACTAAAAAAAAGAAATTGCAATAGTCACAGGTGTATCAAAGGATCATTTATCTTTTTATTCACTGGGACCAAAAAACCTCTGAATAGAAGAGACCTAGAGGGTATTCAGTCCAATGCTTCCTGGGTTCACTGTAACATAAGAATTACCTGGGGTGCTTTTTAGTAACAAATTTCCAGGCTCTGGACACTGGAGGTAGATTTAAGAGGTTTGGGTGGGCCAGGCAATTTGTACTTTGTAAAAGATTCCCAGTTGATTCTGATATATGGCCAAGTTTGAGAACACAAATCTAGCCCAGCTCCTGGATCTACTATTTAAATATGGTCTATGCTATCTTTTCCAACAAGTTGTCATTTTGTCATTTAGTCCCTTCTCTAATATACACTAGGATAGGACTTTGATTCTTAGATAACTATAGTTTTAAAATGTTATCCATACATCTGTAATATATATATCATATTACACATACACACCCACACCCACACACACACACACACACACATATATATACACATATATACGTACACATATATACATCTGTTTGTGTATAGTTATTTGTTAACATATGTCTCCAAAAACGAGCAGTAAGCTCCATGAGGGAAAAGTGTGGAGCTATTTTTTTTTCACTATTTCATAGTGAGCTCTTAGCTCACACCTTGACATTTAGGAGCTAGTCATTAAGGTTTGTTAAATGTATACCTGATTGAATGAGGTCCTTCGTTAGTTTGACCTGAAGTCTCTCTCTGAAACATCCATCTATTGTGCTAATTTTTATAGTTCCAGAAAAATTAGTAAGTCCATATTCCAGACAGTGGATATACAAACATGAGCATTCTTTTTTTCTCGAAGTTCTTATTTACCTAGAGAGAAATTCTTTTAATTAAAAAATGGTAAGTGCAATGTCAATAAGTATGGAATAAAGGTGAGAATTGAGAAGAAGGCAGCTATGACTGAGGTAGAGGGAAAAAGCTGTGGCTGTCAAGGAATGCTTTTCAAGGGAAATTATACTGAGTGGAGTCTTGATGGCTTAGCATTTGACTTGTTAAATGTTCACACACCTTAAATCAAATAGAACAAATTAAGTTACTCTTCTATAGGGTAGCCTTTTATGGGGTCTGTCTCTCAAAATTCGTCTAGGAGTATATCCAAGTTCCTACAATTATTTCTCATACAAGTATTATGTATCCCTTATTATTTTTTTGTTCCATAGCAAATTTATTTAAATACCCTACATTGCATAATCTAAAGAAGAATCTAAAGTCGAGGAATATAGCACATGGCTTTCAAGTTAAAGAGCTGTAGCCGAACTATAAAGGCACCTACCTTGCTCGTGAGCAAAATAATTTCTGTTGTTGTAGTGTGAATGACAAGCAAATAACACTATAGCAAAGCTCAAGTCTCTCCCTTCAGCATGCTAAATAAAATTGAAAGCCAAAAGCTGACCAGATCGAATGGGTTTAAAGTGAGACACCAACAACTGTTAGTTTTACCATTTCGGCCAACTTCATAGGCTAACTTCCACAATCAACAGATATATAGGAATCATGTAAATATTCTCAAGCAAGCAATGATATTTAGTAAGCTGTGAAAGATTACTGAGTTGAAGTTGTTGTCATAGAAACAATGCTTGCCTATTAAATCGGTGAGTGAGCTAAAGAACTCTTCTGGTTAAGCATAGTGCATGGGGAAAATTGTGAAATGTCAGAAGACAGAGATACTAACTGTAATGGTAAAATGCTATTCTCAATCTAAAAGTTAAATTTCTCCTTGTTTTCTAGAGGTATACACTTAGTAAGATACCACTTTACTCTTCAAAAAATAACTTTTAAATTGGAAATGATGAATTCCATTTCTTCAAAGAGATTTGGGAAAATCAACTGAGCTCCTCTGAAGAACTAAATCAATCTCAGGTTGTATCCACATATTGGAAAAGTACAGAACCCCCAAGGTGATCAAACAGACCAAACACCTGCTAGATGTCCATTAAAAATGGTGCTGGAAAGGCACATATTTGATGCAGTTGTCCTGGGAGGTTTGTATCTAAAATGAGACTAGAAATCACACTCTGTCCTGAAAAGTAGCTCTGACAGGGAATATACCTATAATTAATAAATGAAAATTACTAAACTCATTTCCTATGCTCATTGCCTTCCACACTACCTATCTTGTGGGGCTACATCTGATACTTATTAGGCTTTTGGAAAAAAGAGACTTGAAATGTAAAGGATATATTAGTTGTTCGTCAAGGCATGAGTTTCTTAGTAGGTACATGAAACAAAATGTGTAAGTGGTGAACACCTGAGGGTAGAATTTCTTTGGCATAGGAAATAACATAGTATAAGCATTTCATATACACTTATCTCATGGTTATATCCAGTCAAAAAATAGTATGGTGGCTTCTGTCTCTAATCGGGAGAAACTGCTTATCTATCAAATGGCCATCCAGGCCATGGCTAAGAATGATACTATAATTTCTACCCAGGTCTTCACATTTTAAAAAATACTACACTTATGTCATTTTAAAGATTCACGGTGTTGCCTTAAATTCCATAAAAATGAGATGGTTATATAGATGGAATTTGACTTCTGAATTTTGTACCAGTAGAAGGAAAAAAAAGACATTGCTGCAAATTAAGTTCCAGATTATCAAAATTGTAAAAGTACCCAAATGACTCTCTACAAACAGATTATTATTATGTTTACCTATAGCAGTTTTTTTTTAATAGTCACTAGTGAAAATAAAGCTTTTGGGTTCCCCTGATCAAACCAACCCAACCAATAATAGATACTATTTCTTAGAAAGGATGTCTCAGTTTAATGTTGTTTTGAATGATTATTATCAACAGGGTCAGAGAGATTTTTCTACAGGCAGTGATATTTGAGATAGGTACTGAAGAGTTTGAAGAAATTAGAAGGTAGAGATAAGCTATTCTAGTCAGAGGGCTGACACAGTAATTTCTAAGTGTGTGGTCCTAAAACCAGCAGCATCGCCATCAGCATCACTTGGAAACTTTTCAGACGAGCTAATTCTTGGTTCTGCCTCATACTTACTAAATCAGAATTTCTGGGGTGGGACCCAGCCATCTGTGTTTTAACAAGTCCTATAGGTGAATTTTATGTATCCTCACAGAGAACCTCTGGGCCAGAAAATAGTAATCTGAAAGAAAATGCTGTGTTTGAAGGACCTCATGTTCTTCAGTATAGCTCAACTTAAGTGTGGACAGTGGTAAAGCTCGAAAATGAAAACATAGACAAGATGGCAATGTACATCATGTGCCCTCCTGGAATTTGTACAGTATCAATTATGACAACCAAGAGTTACTGAAATGTTTGTGGGCAGGGAATTATTAAGAAATTACCTGCTAAAATAACTCTAGGGACAGTGTGAGAAATAAACTGATCCTCTGACAGAATGAGGTTGCCCAAGGAAACAAGGTAATAATTGGTTGGGACATTAAAAGATGTCACAGTTATAGATTTCTAGATGCTGAGAAAGGACTACCTAACTCCAATTAGGATTGGCTGAGGACAGGGGAAAAGACAAAGTTCTTTTTTAGGCTTTTGTCAGTGGGTAGATGTTGAAGCTACTAAAAGCAATTAAAACTACCTAAAAGGTGTCTCTTCTGCATATATTATGTATGTAATATTATAATAATATTATATAATAGTATCATATTATACATATATAATTAAACTGTGGGATCAAATGAAGTATGTTCAGAAAACTGTATAAGAGAGATAAGAATCAAGGAAAACAAACTCTAAAATAGCTAAAAAAACCTTTATGAGTAAGCTAGATTTTTATACTACCACCATGGACCTAGCCATTTGTCTATCTACGAAATTCATTGACTTAGATGTAAAAATATCGTTAATGTAGGAAGAGGTAGAGTCTGCATAATTTTAAGAGAGACCTAGATTTTTCAAAAGTAAAGACAAATAAAGAAAACTATTAAAAACTCTAGACCATCGATGCTATTTTTTTTTTTTAGGCGAGGCGACTCTTGGTTGACCTCACTGATTACAAAGACCTTGTCAGTTTACAATCCCTTATTTTTTAAAATTTTTATGCCTATAGCACCTGGTCTTTCTAGGTGGTCTCCCATCCAAGTACTAACACAGCACCTGGTCTTTCTACGTGGTCTCCCATCCAAGTACTAACCAGGCCTGACCCTGCTTAGCTTCTGAGATCAGAAGGGATCGGGCTTGTTCAGGTTGGCATGGCCAGAGATGCATTGTTGATTTTGAAAAACGTAAATTAACCTACTAAAATATAGAGGGAATAACAACATTTACATAATGCTCTTGAAACCAAGGGAAAACAACTGATTAAAAGCACAACTTTAAATATTGATAATTTGGCAAATAAAAAAGTTAATAAACATAAAAGGACAACTGAAATGAGTACTGCAGGCTTATCCAACTTATCCAATAGCCCCACACTATCTTTTTATAATCAAAGTTTACTAAACTTACTGACGAGATGAACTTTCGATTAAAAAGAAGTCAGTTTATAATAAGAATGTGTTTCTATAATGCCACTGGGTCATAAGTAGGGTTGTAAGGACACCATGCTACTCCATGCTACTTCCGTGGTATCACTGTAATTACAACCAGACTCACAGCCCAAAAGACAATATTGGCCTATCTGGCAGTTGATGTCATTTTGTTGTTGTCTGCAAGCAAATCATCCTACAGAAAAATTTGCAGTCTTGCCAAAATATATTTTGCCTCCGATTATCTAGCCGTCTTCCCATTTCCCACCCCTTGACTCCACTCAAAACAGCTAAGGAACACACACACTCGCACATGCACACACACACACACACACACACACACACACACACAATTTTAGAGTAAGGAAGGGTGTAAGATGAATTACCTCTTTCCATCAAATGTCTCTCCCTTTTCTCCAAATTATAGATAATGAGGCCAGAAGTGTAATTACTGAATGAGTTTGGAAAGGTAATTACTGAAAAATCTCAAAAATACTGGTGACTACTGTTCAACAAAATTCACTTTACAGTTGTCGGAGCCACTTGGAACGTGATAAACATCTCCTGTTTGCAAACCCAGATGCTGCACCAAAGGAAGTTCCGTGTCAGCAAATTACCAGAAGAACCGACTGCATCCAATTCATTTGATTTTATAATGAGAAAGCCCATTACACAGGGCTAACTTTAAATTATGGCTGTTAAACAAGTTTTGAGGTGGGGGTTGGGGGAGAAGTGTGGCGCATTTGAGAGAGTCTCTCTGGAATTCCATCCTTAGAAAACTGCGAATTGCAAACAGCTCTACTTTCACGTGTTCCCTCCACTGGAGGGTTCAAGTTTGAGAAGTCACCTGTTCTTAACTAAAGCACTTTGAGATTGCAGGTTAAGATTTCAGGGACGAATGGATGTTTCTAAAGCTAAGGCACAAAGGTCCATGGAATATACACCTTATTCCCAATTCAGATTCCCACACTCTCAGTGGGAATATGCACCCTACTCCCAATTCAGATTCCCACACTATTCCAGCTGCCTTTGCACTAGCACTTAGCACCACAAAAGTGATTTTTTCCGTCCATCTTTCACCTACAGGCCCTCAGCTCTGCCGCCCTTCTCCCCGTTCCCTTTGTGACGTGAATGGCCCCAGGCGGAGCCCTGTTACTCAGGGCTCACTCACAAAGGCAAGTGCAAACGCAAGTGCGCTCAGTGCTCTGGGAAATTCAGGCTGGCTTAGGCTCAGGTCCTGCTGCTCCAACCCCAAGGACCTCTAGAAGTGAGCCCTGACACCTCCATCATTCACCATGGCCAGCCAGTTATGCCTCCCTGTCGCCCCGAGCCTCTCGTCCTTGAAAACCGTGAAGCCCCACTTCCGAGACATCCAAGTGGGCATCTGCGTGGCGATCCAGCGCAGCGACGGGCGGATCCACCTTGCTCTGATCACAGAGTTCAAAAGAGAAAACTCTTGCGTCACGGTGGAGTGGGTCGAAAAAGGAGTGAAAAAGGGCAAAAAAATTGATCTAGAGACTATATTCCTTCTGAATCCAGCACTAGCCTCTGCTGAACACCCCAAACCATCCAGATCATTGGCTTCCTTGTCTGTAGCGCCCTCTTCGACCATCCGAAATCGATGTATGGCTACGAGTTGGATTGCTACGATCCCACAGAAAAACGAAACACCTTCAGAGGAGAGCCTGACTGTGAAAGTCCCCAGCAGACCTTGCCTGATGAAGCAGAAAAAGTCTCCCTGCCTCCGAGAAATTGAGAAACTGCAAAAGCAGCGGGAGAAGCGCAGACGGCTGCAGCTGGAGATCCGAGCCCAACGCGCCCTCAACGTCCACACGGGAAACCCCAACTACGAGATCATGCGCATGATTGACGAGTACCGCAGGCAGCTGGACAGCAGCAAGATGTCCAGCCTAGAGCCGCGGGAAGACCGTCGGATCTATGTCTGTGTGAGGAAGCGGCCTCTCAACCAGCAGGAGACCACCATGAAGGACCTGGATATCATCACCATCCCTTCGCACAATGTGGTCATGGTGCATGAGTCTAAGCAGAAGGTGGACCTCACTCGCTACCTGGAAAATCAGACATTCTGCTTTGACCATGCCTTCGATGACACGGCCTCCAACGAGTTAGTGTACCAGTTCACCGCCCAGCCGCTGGTGGAGTCTATCTTCCGCAAGGGCATGGCCACCTGTTTTGCCTATGGGCAGACAGGCAGTGGGAAAACACACACCATGGGTGGAGCCTTTTCAGGAAGGGACCAAGATTGTTCGAAAGGCATTTACTCACTGGTGGCGCAGGATGTCTTCCTTCTGCTCAAAACTTCGGTTTATAAGAAGTTGGACCTCAAAGTCTATGGGACATTTTTTGAGATTTATGGGGGCAAGGTATATGATTTGTTGAACTGGAAGAAGAAGCTGCAGGTCCTTGAGGATGGCAATCAGCAAATCCAGGTAGTCGGGTTGCAGGAGCAGGAGGTGTGTTGTGTGGAGGACGTGCTGAACCTCGTGGAACTGGGGAACAGCTGCCGGACTTCTGGACAGACATCAGTCAATGCCCACTCCTCCAGGAGCCACGCCGTGTTCCAGATCATCCTAAAGTCGCGAGGGAAACTGCATGGCAAGTTTTCTCTTGTTGACTTAGCTGGGAATGAAAGGGGAGCAGATACTGCCAAGGTCAACCGGCAAAGACAGCTGGAGGGGGCAGAGATTAATAAGAGTCTCCTCGCACTCAAGGAATGCATCCGAGCTTTGGGTCAGAATAAGTCTCACACCCCGTTTAGAGCCAGCAAACTCACACAGGTGCTCCGGGACTCCTTTATCGGCCAGAACTCCTTCACTTGCATGATTGCTACTATTTCTCCAGGGATGGCTTCTTGTGAAAACACCCTCAACACCTTAAGGTATGCAAATAGAGTAAAAGAATTAACTCTAAATTTAAGGTCCCACCATCGTTGTCTCTATCAGGTTGGACAAGAAGTGCCAAGGATGTTGGAAAATCACATTGGGAATTCAGAAATGCCCCTTCGGAAAGAAGAATTTATTAAAATACCTTGTATACAGAGTGAGGAAGAGGAAGAGACTAACGAAATTGGAACGTTATCCACCCCATTAATGGAAAATACAACGAGCTCATGGAAAGAATCAGGCCAGGGGCTGGAGGACAACATCCAGGAGAGAACTGATGGGGTAAACTATGATGTTTATTTTTGCATTACCCAGCTATTGTCCATTTTGGAGCAGAAAATAGGTATTCTGACTGAAATTCAAAAGAAACTGAAATTATTGCGAGCCAACCTCCAAAAGAAGAGAAAGGTAGAATGATGCCCATGGCAATAGATCAGACCTGAAATGATGGATACAATGCTGCAGCTCCTACCTCTCTTAAAAGAAAAATTGTCTAAAATATCTAAATATAAAAAACCTTCCAGAAAGCTTAAAACATCTTAAAATACTCTTGTTAGAAATGTCCTCTTTCTTCTTCCTCTGTCTTTCTATAGTACATTTTCATTCTGTAGGACAGTGGTTCTCAACTGGGAACCATTTTGCCTCCCAAGGACATTTGGCAATGTCTGAAAACACTTTCAGTTGTCAAAACTGGGTATAGGGGGAGAGGTGATACAGCATATAGTGGGTAGAGGGCCAGAGATGCTGTTATCATAGGATGTTTAACAGCCTTCTGTAACAAATAATTATCTCATTGAAAATATCAATAGTATAAGGTTAAGTAACCCTGCTGTAGATGAACCTAGCTGTGATGAAACCAGATACCCTGAATTTATAACCAAGAAGGCAAAATACTGCACATAAAGGGACTAGAGTAGGAACACACCAAAGATTTACACAATGGAGTAAATCCAATGATCTCTACTCACGAATCTTTTTCTGTTGCATTGATGTATAGATTCAAATCATTTCTAAGCTCTAGTCAGACTGTGGGGGAGGGGGATGGGGAAAGGAGGGATATTCTTTATGAGACTCTGTATAAGATCCAATAATTGAGAGGGATTTTTATTTTTCCACTTTGAGTTGATTGCACAGTAGTGCATGTGTGCATTGCATAAGCATTGGTTTTGTTGACTAATGTGTCTTTAAGCTTTTTTCCCTCTCACTCTGTTTATCAAATTTTGTGCTTACATTATTCACATAAAAAGCTTTCCCCCATCATTTAAAATAGGAAACAAGTCAGCAAAGCAGTTCTGGCCTGAAATGGGACACATTCCATAAAGGCCTCACAGGGAATGTGAGAAATATCAATGCGGGAGATCAATTCAATAAGGAGAAACTTTTCCTGATTCAGAGATCACAGAGTTCACCCTTTTGGGGGGGAAAAAAAACAACCCACCTAAAAACTAATCTGATATGCAAATATAAATATGATAAATAATGTAATATACATCTACGTTCAGCAAACATATTTTTATTTACAAAATGCTATAATAAAATAATTAAAGCTCTTTTGGCTCCAAGTCTAGCAATTCCAAACTCTTTGAAGAATAAGATGGAATGATTTGCAAAGAAGGTTCAAGGCAGGTTGGAGAAATTTGGGGACACAGAAAATCAGTGCCCTGATACTGTTACTATCTTTAGCAGACAAGGCCTATTCTTTCCAACTTTTTTTTTCTTTAATTTGCAAAAGACTTACTGGAACTGAGAAAAACTGACACATAACTTTACCATGGAATAGAATAGTAACGTCTGAGGGAAAAGTTATTAGTATAAAACAATCAGGATCATCAGGAACATCTGGTCTTTAGTGATTACTCAGTATTATGGCCTATAAATATTTTTCCCTTCTGATGGTTTATTTGTGCAGGTAAAAATATGTATTATTATTAAACCAAACTAAACTTGGAAATCTGTCCTTCTTTTGGCACAAGATGACCTTCCTTTCAAAATGAGATGTATTTAATCTAAATTTTTATTGTTATTTTTTAATGCAGTGAAAAAGTTCGGGGTTAAGAATCTTGACTGGGTTCTAGTCACATTTCTACTATATAGATATCTGTAATTTTAGGCAAATACCTTAGCCCCACTGAGCTATTTCCTTCTTAATGAACTACAGTAGTTACAGCACCTTCGAAAGATTGGAAGGTGGTTTTCTTTTCTCTCTCCCTCATTCCCCTCTGTTATGCTGATGACTAGTGCTTATTTATTATTGTTCTTGTTGTTGTCATTGTCCTTGTTGTTCTACTACCCCTACCTCCCACCCTCCATACCCTACACCACCACTAGTGCCATACACACAAGTTTGGGTGGCCTACTAGGTGTTTCCACATTCTGATTTCAATAACATCATTTTTTGTACTTTATTTTTAATCAAGTAGAATGCACGGTGACGTGTACAAATCTTAATTATAGTTTCATGAATGTTTGTAAAGTGAATACACCTCTATAACCACCACATATATTAAGATGTAGAATAGAACCAGTGTCCCAGAAGCCTCATTTCTGCCTCATTTCACCAATTATTTCTTGCATCAAAAGTAAGGACTATTCTGACTGAAATCATCATGAAATCATCATGCAATTCTCCTTAGTCTTGGCCTTCATTGGCGTTTCATAACTTCCTATCTGGATCCTAAAGTTCCCACAAAGGCATTTTTGTCTGCGGATGGTTGTGATATTATTGTTTATTGGGAGGAATAGGAGTTAAAGGCCTCCTGTTTCATCATTTGCTCACTGCATGAGTCTTATTGATCCAATGAGAAGATATTACAGATTCAACGTATTTAATGGACATAAGATAATTCAGATTTAAATTTAGTATTTTTCCTTATAGCAGCTTTAATAAGTTGTGGTAATTTATTGTCATGGAACTATAGTATACTCATTATCTTGAATGTCTATGTTACTGGTTTTTAATTTTTCATTCCTGATCCTAAATTGTGCCTTTTTTCCCTTAGATTTGTAATATGATTATAAACTCTATTAGTTTTTTCAAAGAAACAACCCTGGCCATTTTATTTTCTCTATTGTATACTTGCTTTCTATTTTATTAATTCCATGTTTCATTTTCACTTTTGTCTCCTTTTGTTTCATTTCCACTTTTTTTTTGACTCTTTGAGCTTAATAATTAGATTGTAGATTTGTCAGTTTTTTTATGCTTTTAAGATTATAAATTTCTAAACCTTGGTTAATCTACATTATAATGTCATGTTTTTCTTATTCAAAAGATTGAATACTCAAATATTCAAAATATTCATTTTTTTTTATTATTTCCATTTATTTTGCCATTGAGTTATTAAAAGAATTGTTACATCCCTAGGCTTTTTAGGTTAATTTTGTAAATTATATTTGAAATCTTCTGTAATACTTAGTGACTTTTGTTAGTTATCATGAAAGATGTTAAATTCTCAAACTTTGATTATAGGTTTTTTGCTATTGCTGCTGCTATTGTGATGGTTTTCAGTGTATGTATTTTGAGGCTATGTTACTTGTTGCATATAAATTTAGGGTTGTTATATATTCCTGCTGAATTCAGTTTTAATATTCTTTCTCTTTGTCTCTTGTAATTTTCTTTGCCTTAAATTCTGCATTTTTCTAACATTTGTGACAATGGAGAATTGCTCACAGAATGTATGTCTCACTTCTCTATGGTTCTTTTTTCTCTAAAATCAGTCCCGTTGGCTTTAGGCCTGCACTTCAGTCTTGGACTCCTATGAGACTATGTTCCTGTGAGACTGCAACAATAATTATTTGACTACTGCTTTGTTTGGGCTTACTATTCACACTCCAGTCAGCAAATGCACCTAGGAGAAAAAATAGCAGTGAATGTAAGGACCATCTTAAAGTCATTCTCCGTNCAGAGTTATGCATTCATCACCACAATCAATTTTAAAACATTACCCCCCAAAGAACCGCTGCACCCCTTAAGGTCATCCCTTAAACCCTCTACATCCCAGATTTAGGCAATCACTAATCTACTTCTATCTCTGTAGCTATCTGCAATTTTGGCCCCTTATATCCTGACTGCCTATTTGTTCTTTGATACCTTCCTAAATTGCAGTATTTGGGCATTTTATTCAACTTGATTGAGACCTTAGTAAAATAGTTTGTTACTCTATCTTGATGGTACTACATTTTTTGACATAAACAACACAAATAATGATTTATGCATTTTATACTTGACTTTGGAAACAAAGTACATATCGATTTTTTTCTTTTTTATAATAAGTTCTAATCAATAGCAACCAAATTAAGATTTTTATCCTATGTCGAAACTTAGCAAGTTAGGGAGACCAGTATATAAACATAGGCAACCAGTGGTACCCACTGTTGGAAAGTGAATACAGAGACTAAAGAACAATGTTGAATGCATTGGTTATTAGTGAGTTTATATCTAGTTTTTGCTTATCTGTTGCAGATTTGGAAATTGCAGAAAGTTCCAAAAACAAAGGAAATTCCTGAGAGCAATTCACCTACAGATTTTCTTAACTCTTCCTTTGGAAGGGCTGTGAAAAACAAACCTATTTGTGTGTGTGCAGGTGTGTGTGTATGTGTGTGTGTGTGTGTGTATGTACACATATTTTACATGTATACTTATAGATTTTTCTTATGGATTCTTACATCCACATCTGCAGAACAACTTAAAATCTCTGCTTTAGTAAAAAACCAAACAAACAAAAATGCTTGCTAACTAGTCTTAGTATAATTGCTTCTGTTGTTATTCTTCCTTAATAAGTGCACGTTGATATTTGCACCGACGTTAATTTTTTTTTCTGAGAACATACATGGTACTTTAAATGGTCTGAAAATACATAGCATACAATTTAATATGAATATTAGAAAATAAGATATTCTGTAAGTGAAAAATCTCAGAAAATAAACTAATTGGGGTCCACTAAAAGAGAATTGCTGACAGTTCACACAGATGCCCTGAAGTTTATTTAAAAGGATGACTTAAAGAAAATTAATGCTTTAACAAGAGTGTTTGGAAATTGTCAATGCTCCTAAAGTGAGAAAAAATAAATACTTTCAATACTTTGGAAACATCCATTTGCGCACAAAAAGTTGACATGCTAATTACAACTATGCTTATCTATTAATTAAAGCAGCTTTTCTCCATTTCTGTAGTGGACAAACTCAGTTTGAATTGCTGGATGAACTTGCAATTAATAAAACTTTTAAAATACTGAACTTAAGGTTTCATAATTTCAAATTCTCCTTCCCACAAATACTCTGTGATAGTAAGGTTTTACAATATTCTTCTGTTACTTTTTTTAAGTAAAATTATTTAATCTACATAAAAAAAAACAGTATGAGAATCCTAGATAAATATTTATGTATGGTTAAATGAATGAATTATTTTTTCTTTGCAATATGATTACTGCTTTAAAATATCATTCTAATAGCTGAAACAGTTCTAGCATGTACTGCTTTTAAAAATGTCAACATTGCCTGTTATTCAAAGTATAGAATATTATCTTCAAAGCAAACCTGTCATTTATGAAATATTTGTGCAATTCTTTTTATTCTGCAAAAGAACAACTGCTGATAGAAAACTTTAACATGTCATTTTTCTGAAATGTGGTATTTTTTTCTATTCAAGGCATTCCCTTTCTAATTTTAAATAAAGTAATCTCAGAAATTAAAAGAAAAAAAGAAGGTTTTAATAGCTTAAAGAAGATATTGAACCAAATCAATAATTAAGGCTAACAACTGGACAGATCCAGGCAGCGTTCTATACTTGCGTTTCTGAGGTGATCCTGAACATGAATGAAGCTGTCTCCCAGAGCCATCTACCAGAATACAAGAGCTTGGATGGTAATGGAGGGAATGAATGGATTAACCCGGAGGGGAAAAAAAGGGAGAAATCATCAAAGCAATGAGTACAAAGAATTTTACAATGAAATGATTGAAAATAAAAGTTATAGCATAGTGTCACATCATATACCATACTCAGGCTTATTTTCATTATGAGGTCTGTGAGGACAGGAACAAGGTGGCTACACATGGCCACACTAATGAATCTAAACTGTTGATCTTACGCTATCTGGACATGGTTCCAAATGCTGAGATTGAAACTAAATGAGCTAAGTGAGCAATAATGCAAGATTTAGAGTCAGATATTTTGCATTTAATTGAAAGCTTTGCCATCTAGTAGCTATGTAATTATAAACAAATAATTTGACCCTCCGTATTCTTTATTATTGAAACCTTTTATGTGTTAGATGCTAAAGACAGAAATATAGGTATATAACTGTCTCTGCCTTTAAGAAGCTTATCATTTTAGTAAGGAGACAAAGCCTTGCACAACTGAGAAGTGTAGAAAAAATGTGCTATCCTGCTATAAAAGGGGCCATAGGAATCTTGAAGGTGATGGTTAATTTAGCCAAAGGAACAGGGGAAAACTTCAGAAAAAAGTGACTCAATCCTAAGTATGGAATAATGAAAGAACACCCCAGCTGACCAAAAATAAAAGGACAGACATTTGAAGCAGTAAGTAGGCTGAATTCTTTGGTGTAAGTAAAGGAAAACCAGCCAAAAGTTGGCTCAATATTGTCTTTTTAATGAAATTTAGGATCTTTGAAGACAGGAACGATATCTTATTTAGTGTATCATTAGCATCTCATGTGATCCCTGACACTTCATAGGTACTCAACACTTCTGTGGAGACATTTATATTTTCCATCTATTTCAATTACCTAGAGTAGGAGAAAAAGTATAATTGCCTTTGTTTAATTTTTTAAAGATTTTTTTGAGAAATCATTCTGCCCAATGGCAGAAACTAAAATTTTCACATGGGCAGTTATCCTAGGTAAATACCTAGTCTTCAGGAGTTGCTTGTGCTGGCAAACAGCTGGTTTAAGGAAGGGGGGTCATATCTTCACACTGGCACCTGCCTGGCCTCATCTCTCTAACTTGACCTCTAGCAAGAAACTCAGTGGCATATCTGCTAATGCTACTCATTTGTCTTAGCCACAGAGCTCCCCAAGTCCTTGGCATCGACTGTCACATCTCTGGCACAGTCAGCCCTATAGAGGAACATTTGATATGTAGCTACCACCTACCAGAGATCTGTCCTGAGGCTCTGTAGGTTTGGATTCAACCTTTACTTGGCCAAATGCAGCTGTCTCTACACTTGTAGAGTTCTTGGCAGCTTCTGAGAACCAGACCAGGTATCTGAACATAGGTATCTTACTCTTTGGATTCTTAAATCTTTGTAGAGTTTAACCCCCCACCTGTTAGGATAAAGCTCAAAGGGAAGAGGACATAGATCATACTCATCCCTCTATTGTCCTTCTCTTGTTCTCTCTCATTCAATAGCCCATGGGATCTTATTTGGGCAGCCAAGCAGGAAAAACTGCTGTTTACAGAATAAACTTTATGGTAAGAGTCCTATAGGTCTTTATTTTATAAAATTAAAAATTCATCCTCTTGTACCTTTACAAGCCTTGTCTTGCAAGACCATAATCTCTACTGTCAGTTCCAAACGTCTATTTTAACACTCAGAAATAGAATATTAACTCATTTCTTTTTCCTTGAATTTCCATATTAATATCTCTCTCATTAAAGGTGTAATCTCATAATTTCCTAGCTGCTAGGGTAAGGACTAAGAGTATAAGAACGTGTGTTTGAAGGCTGAGGGTGATTAAGGAGAAGTTGTAGAAACATTGGTCATTAATTCAGTATATTCCCTCAGACGCTCTTTCTTCTAAGAACTAAAGGGCTGAAGGAAGAAATAATGTTATTTTTACTGACTTCTGTGTCTCCAATACCTAAAACAGCATCTGGTACATAAGGTAAAATATTTGTCGAATGATGAATTGTATATAAGGTGGTTCAAATATTTCCCACCGATACAATCATTCAGAAAAGCATTCAGAGAGAAAAAGGCCAGAGGCAGAAATCTTAGAACATGAATCTTTAAGGGACAAGATAGTGGGAAATTGTTAGTGAAGGAGAGGTCAGAAAAGTTTATAAAAAACGGGACGGGGGAAATTAGTACAGAAAACATGGCAGGAGAGAGTTTAAAGGGAGAGAGTAGTTTATTTATTTATTTATTTTTTAAACAGTGATTGAATAGAAGAAAGACTTGAGAGAAGGTCAGTGTTTTTTTTGACATTTCCTAGGTCATTAATAACACTTGAGAGATCAGCTTCAGTGAAATGCTCGCTTCAGAAGTCATTTTGCAACGGGTTGAGAAGTCAGAGAACAGCCTGGATAATGAGTATGAAAGTGCTTCATAAATCCTAAACCACTTTACAAATACAATCAGGATAGACAGCATGCTAGATTCAGGGCCGGGCTGTTTGCTAAACTTTCTGAATTTATCTTTTTTTCTTTTCTTTTTTGGGGGGGCGGGGGGGAGTGGTGCATCTGGCACATACTTCTAGAGCTTTAGCTGAGGAGTATGTAACAATCGATGGAGAACTTAAGGAAACAGTTTTTAAATTTTAACAGTCTTCTTGTACCTTAAACTAATCTTCTTCCATAACATACCCCAGGTATAAAAAAAAAAAAAATACACACTATCGTTAAATTAAGCAATCTCTAAACACTCTCCACTGTTCCTGACAGGTCATCTTATTGCTGCCAACAGCTTAGCAACTTGACCTTAGCTTCTTGATAACTTCTGATTCATTTAGGCAAAAAGTGATATAAATTTGAATATGGCCTCGAGTCTATTCATGAGTTTTGGAGGACAGTTTCCTCACTTGGCCATCCCTAGAGAGGACCCAACTGCATTCCTTTCAATATCTCTTCTTACTTGGTTTCTCTACCCCTGATTTCCACTTTGTATGAATTCCCTGTCAATCAAGTCAGCTTACTAGATATTACATGGACTTAAAATATAATAAATCATTTCTTGCAAGGTTTCTTTCTCTGACCTGAGCCCATACTCCACAAATATCCTTATTCTAACTCTCCTTGTAATGACACCGAGTTGTTAAGACATTAATATAAAGGTATAAAGTGAGAAGTTTTAGATTAATTATATTTAAAATGATTTAGAAAGTAATGGGTTGAGTATATTAGTTTGCTTTTTAGAGAAAATACTAGCAGATATTAATATTTAAAAGGCGCTGCCACTGTGAGATTTTTCTACCAGAACCCTATAACTTATCTGTTCAGTGCAAGGATTGTTTATGAAGAAAAATAATCAAATGAAATAATTTCATAGTTTTTTTTATTGGCAAAACAGTGACATCTATTGTTCAGTGTTATATAAAATGGAATTTAAAAATCAAAAGCAACGCCATCTTTTTTGTGTGATTAGTTCTGGAATAATAACTCTTAAATCTATTGTTTCAAAAAAAACATAATAAGTGATACTTAGACATTCATATTTAATATAAAATCAAATTCAGCTGATTATTTAGGAGTATGAACATATAGTCACTTTCAAAGGCCCATAATCTGTCTAGTTCCTAAAAATAGAGAGGGGGAAATAAGACAATAAAAATATAGAAAACAATTCTTAAATTTGGCAACATAGTATAATACATGTGTTTTTCTCCTCACAAATCACTCAAACATATACTAGTGATATCTGTGAAAGCCAAAACTAAATTCTGAATTCAAGGCAAGTTTCTATTCACATCCCGCTTCTGTTGTTAACTACATCTATGAATTTAGAAAAGTTGTTTACCATCCTTGGCTACAGTTTATTCTCCATGAAAGTATGAGGCTTGACCTGAAGGTGATCAATTTCCTTTTACTCTTACTTTTCTCTAAGATGTCACTCACAGCCATGCAATTGAGAAAAATTTTTAAAATTAATAAGATCAAGTGTGTGTGAGGATATGTAGGAAGTGGAATTCTCAAACATGGCCAGTAGGAGTATAAATCAGCCCACTCCCTTTTCAAAGCAATTTAGAACTGTCTCATAAATTTCAAGATGGACATATTTCATCATCCAGCATTTCCATGTGGTAAATACTGTGGAGGAAATTCTCACACATATATACAAGAATACATTTTCAAAAACTACATTGCAATATTGAAAATTTTGGAATGTCTTATAGGAGGATAAATAAAATTTTGCATATGTATCTATTGATATACTTTAATATAAATATCATAATTGACTTAGAGTAGCATCTATCAACATGGGTGAATTGCAATCAAACAATATTAATAAAAGACACAAGTTCCAAAATATGTACCAAGTGATCTTTTATATCATGTAAAAAAAACCTTCATAAAAATTCCATTCATTGACCTGGACACATCATATGTAAAAATGTATAGAACAGTCATGGGAATAATAAACACCATATTCAGGAGAATGGTCACCTTTGGAAATAAAAGGGAATGAATGTAATCAAGGATGGATACGTGGGAGTTGAACTGCATCTGAAATGTTTCCTTTATTGGAAAATGGAAAGCAAATCTGAAGCAAAATAAGGCAAAATTAGAAGTTGTTATAAATAAATAGTGGGTACACTGATTTTCATTATAATATTACACTTTTCATCATGTTTGAAATATTTCATAATTTTGTCATAAATTATATCAAATTCTAGGTCTAACTCTTACAGAAAAATGAATCTCTTTCTATGAATCTCTTTCTAAAGAAAGCCAAAACAGATAATTGAGATGATTTAGGGGAAAAAGTTTCATTTTATGAGAAAACATGTTTGTTATACATGATTTAAAAAGAATGATTGACCAATGCAATGAAAATGATTATACTAGTAGTCATATGTGAATATAATACTAGTATTAACCACATTTATCAGTGACAAAAGAAATAAGAGTCTTAAAATATGGCTCTTTAAAGAAACCTAAACATGATATTATAAGCACTTTCCAGCATATGATATATAGGTAATGGTCCTAAACACTAGAAACCAAAACCTGAATGTGATTTCAATGAGCTTCTGAGCAGCAGTTCAATCTAGATTGCAAGATACTTTGTTCTCTAAAAGCTCTGAGATTGTTATTGGAGAAGGGAAAACTGGGTGCTGCCCATTGTTAGCCCCCCAGAGCAGTATTTTCATCTACCATGAAAATATTGTGCTTTTAAATACATTTATAAAATAATAAAAATGATCAAACTGATCATCATATTTTGGGAAAAAAATCAGCCTTTGAAAATGTAAGACTTTAAAAGTGTAATTTTAGAGAATAACAATATAACAACCTTTTGTTTAGTCTCCTGGCTCTCTTAAAGTTCTTTCCTTTAGATTAAAATATAGGCAATCTATACTTTTATTTCTCAATGAATATTTTTGAACTTGTATTACATGACAGTGCTCAGTTGAGTGTTCATTGGCCCCTAGTAGCCTTCTTCAAAAAATATCATAGAATTCTTTGTAAGGAGAGGTGGGAGGTGTTAAGAGAGGACACACAATCGAAAATAAGTCCTGACAGAACATGACAAGAGGCACATACGCAGATCCCAAAGTTCTGCTGCCTGCTCACTTTTCCTCCTCATTTCAAGCCCCTTCACCGCCACTTCTCTCTCTTCAGTCCTTGAATCAAGTAGGAAGGTTGGTTGTTGCTTTCTATTCACATACAAACGTGAAAACACGTGTCAAGGCTACTATTTTCTTGTCTGGGATCATACTGAGGAAAAATCTCACAACCTCATGACATCTCCTCACCCTCTGCTGAGACAGGAGGTCATGGAAATATCTGTGAAACAGGAAAAGGATACTCAACGGTCAAGTGGTCAAGTCTCAATGGACATGTTTATGTGGGCAAAAAGCGCTTGAGGTCAGAAGTTGGATAGCACAAATCTGTCTGAAGCCCAGGATATATATAGCTTCTCGGCTCTTATCCTGCTATCTCTAAATATTTCCTTGTTCTTATTTTAAAATTTTACCATTTACTTTTACTTATATAAAATTTGTTGATTATATTAATATTAATCGAAATATATTATATATATATAAAGTTTCTATTGTTGACATAAAGAATTACTATAAACTTGGTGGCTTAAGAAAAGCAGACGTTTATTATTTTATTTTGAAGTCCACTGTCACTGGGCTAAAATCAAAGTTTTAACAGGGCTATGTTTCTCTATGAAGGCTCTAAAGGAGAATCTATTCTGTTGCCTTTTTTAGAGCCATCAGCATCCTTTGGGGCATGGCTTCCTTCCTCTCAAGTCAGCAAATTTGCATCTCTCTAACTCTTCTACCATCGCATCTCCCTTTTTCTCTGACTGTATATGTCAGGCAAAGGTCCTCTACTTTTAAGGATTTGTGTGATTACACTGAACTCACCCAGATAATGCAGGATAATATTTCCATTTCAGAGCCCCAAACTTTAATAACATTTGAAATGTCCCTTTTGTATGTAAATTAGAATATCCACAGGTTTGAGGGATCGAATTGTGGACACCTTTGTGGGGACTATACGCACACACACACATATGTATATATGTATATATGTGTGTGTGCATTAATGATGAATTTACAATTATAGGAACATTGACATAAAAGGGGAGGTAGGAATTGAGAACTATTTTACTTGTTTACTTGCTTGGTACTTTACATACATTATCTAACTGAATTTTTTAAACAACTCGGCAAGCTAGATGACATTTTTCGAGTAAGCAGATAAAAATAAATTAAAAAAATTAAAAAAAACACTTGATCTCAGAGAAGTTTAGTAATTTACCCTGTCACATAGTTTATGAGTGTTCATTCCAGGACTTGAACACAAGCTACATTCTGCTACCAAGGCCGTAGACCAAATTAGAGATTAAATCTAAATTTAAGGTTTACTTTAGAGGAAGACATATTGCTAACATGCAGAAGTTTAAAATCACAACTTCTTAGTTTAAAAAATTAATCTGTACGTCTGGTCATTAATCTAAGCCTTGCATGTTAATGTCTGCTACTCCTAAGAACGCTCTCTCAGTAGATCACCACAGTATGGTGCTCCCGATTGCCCATTTGGGAGCTTCACTGTCTTTCTAATGCTCCCTCCCTTTTCCATCACCTCCATCCATAGTCAAGACATCACCAGATCTTCCTGTCTCTTTCTCTTCCCTATCTCTCAGATTTATCTGTTCCCACTGCCACTCCTTTGGTACACGTGAAATTATCTCTCTCATGGTTGACTGCAACAGCTTTCTAACTGGTTCTCCTGCCTTCTGTCTTGCCTGCCCCACACCTATCATTCATTCTCCCTCAGTAGAATCAGAGTGAGCTCTTTAAAATGTACATATGAGCCTCTTGCTAAAAGCCTTTGAAAGGCTTCCTATTTCCTTCATCTCTTTTAAGACAAGGGACAAATTATTGATCTAATAGACTTGCCTAAATGGTTTTTGCTTTTCTCTGCAATCTAATTTATCTCTCATAACCATCCCATAACTCTTCCCCTCCTTCACACAGATTCATGTTCTACTGATGTTTTTTCCACTCTTAAAACACTCATTCTCTCTGTCTCTGTCTCCCTCTCTCTCTTATGCACAGATATAACTCACCTGTAGTTTCCCAGATTTTGTCCCTCTGGAAAACTCTCACCTAAAATCTTCATACAGATGACTTCTGCACATACTCTGAAAAGTCTTCTCTGAGTTCCCAAATCTGAATTAGTTACCCTTGTATGTGTTCTTATAGCATCATGTACCTTAAAACACATTACCCTGTAGTTTTCCTTTTGGTTTATAGGTTATACTATACTACAGAACGAGACCCTACATTAGAGGACAGAAGCCATGTCCTCAAATATTTGCAAATTTTTATCACATTTTTGCCTTTTTCTGAAGGTATATATTTACTTACATATGCATTGTATGTAATTAGAATTTCTACATATAGTTTCCGATTTAAAGCTAGTAAGATACAAATATGATTTAAAATTTTATGGCTACTGACAACAAAAGTTATTGAATTTTCATAATAAAGTTATGCTTCAAGGTATGACAAATTTTAAATTGAAAATAAATGTTATAGTGTCCATTGTAAGTTTTTATATACTAATATCTGTGTCTATGCAGTCAGCTAGATGGCTCCCAGATCATTACATACATTATTCTTTCCATAAATAATTGTGAAGATATGTATGTCTTCCAAAATGGAGAATAATTGGGAGTGTTTTTTTTATTATTATTATTTATAAGCGCATCTAAAACCAAAAGAATTTTGGTTTTAAGTAAATCATTTTCTAGAGATAACACCAAAAGATGTTAACCTTGATGGCTAGAGTATTTCTTTCCAAGCTGTTCCCTATCATATATAAGACAGAGGAAGGGAAACCTACCAAACAAATCTTTTATACTGAAATTATCTTTGTAAAACAAGTGACTAATTTAATGGATTTTTAAAAAGTCATTTAGTATGAAAACAACTGTTGTTTCCACTGAATGTTTTATATTTTAATTGTCTGCTTTTGAGTCATTAAACACATGATGATTGACCATTACAACGAATCAAATTAACGAAAGAGTTGCAAATGTTAGTTTTGGCTTAATGTGTCACTTTTTAGCCCACTTAGATTCACACCTACTGAAGAAGAACTGAAAGTTTGGTTCTCAGATTTTATCAATGAAAGTAGATTCTAACTTTGAGGATAGTTGGATACAGTAATGAAACAGTGATTGCCATAGGGCAATAGTAAGATAATCATAAAAAAAAAAAAACCTAATATTGGGCATGTAGAATACATGATCAAAATTATAGAATGCATCTTTTTGGCAACCTGGTACAGTTACTGTCTGCTGCTAAGTTTTTCACTACAGATGCAAGAAAAAATGTGTCCTTGCACTTTCTGTCTGATCGTAGCAGCCAAGATTGAATGGGAGAATACAGAAAAAAACCCATGGATATACAGTGAAAAATATGGAGAGAGAATTTTTGCAACTCAGAAATAACCTTGTAAACAATGAAGTGCCTGTTTCACTCCAAAAAGGAATCTAAAATTTGAGTTAAAAAAACTGTAGCAGAAAGAAAACCATAATGCCATATCATTCCACATCATTATCTTAGGGTCAAGTAAAACTGGTTACAGATGTGATGTAGTTGTCATCAAAACAGCACTTCTTGCCTTCTGCTGAGTTTCTGACGTTTTCATCATCTACGAAGGTATAAATAGATTGAACAGATTGCTCAATGATATTTCATGATATTTTCTATTAAGTTACTTCTTTCACTAAGTTTTGGGCATGAAAAAAGATTTTGCCTTGAAAATTTAACAAGAATTTTTAAGATAAGCATTTTATAATATTTTAAAATTCCATTTTCATACATCACACTAGTGTTGTATGAGGTTGGTTACTGGGAGAGTTTTAGTTGGGCTTCCCCAGAATCAGATTCTGTCTACAATGAGATTTTGTATACAAAAGATGTAGTAGGGAAGAAATCCCAAGGAAGTGAGGAAAGCCTAGCATGGGTGTGATGTCAGAAAAATAAGTAGAGGATAACTTAACTCTTATCTGCATGGCAGTTTTAGAGTATTATAAGTTATGCCTCAGAATTCTACTGACCTAAAATAAAGAATCTGAGCTTCCATATGTCTTCTGCCTTCAGACATTGGCTAGGCATCTCCAAGGGGAATGTAAATTGTCTAGGTAGCTGTCTCCTCCCACTTTCAGGCAAAAACAAACAAAACAGAATAACAACAAAGAAAAATAGTGTCAGTAGCCCAAGGGCAGTCCTTTGCTTGCTGTTGGAAGCAGAAACACAAAGAAGCTGGAATTGGGGAGAGAGGGATAGATCGAAACAATATTAAAAAAAAAAAAATGATCCTAAGACATATGAGTGGAGTATAAACATTGTATACCACAGTCAAGTTTTATCATCTCATGTTCAAAATTGAGAAAACAGGTTTGGGAAAGAAATATGATTTATATACAGCCATACACAGGTAAAGATGTAAAACATATTATACAGGACCCTGGCTGTAAATCCTATGTTGTTCTTGATGTTTTTATTCCCCCATTATATCATACTACAAGATGTTATTTATTTTCATAATTAACATATAACCTTATAATGAAATATGACCTGATATTTTATAGCACTCTACACATTTCCAATTACTTTGAATGTTTTATTTTTCTTCAGGTACATAGTTTTATACCCAATTAAGCCAAAGGTCACAAACATAGGGTTGTAGCAGATGATATAAATCAATGAATCAGGACAGATGAGAGAGACAAAAAAGACCTGTGCCCCTGGGGAGTAGATGCCTCTCTTAACTGAGGCAGCAATTCTCAGGCCCACATTATTGTCGCCACAGGAAAATAAAAATCTAGCGTTGCCAGATCTTCCATTTTTTTCACGTTTGACTGGAAGTCAGTATATTTCACATATAATCTTCTAATTTCTAAATACTGACAACTTCCCAAGCCCCTCCCCTTTTTTTTTGCACTGGGAGCCAATTTTGTAAAAGTCACAAAAAAACGTGTTCCTGTGCAGGTGAGCTACCATTTTGTTCCTTTGGTACATGCCAGCAGGATTGGTAGAGCTTAAAGTGTTAAAGTGTGTGCCTCATAGGAAGTCACTAAAATTAAAACAAATTTGCCAAACCAAAGAACATAGAGAAGAGGGTTTAAGTTTGAGTTTAGGACTCCTAAATTAAGCAAATACTTCCATGAACTGCAAATCTTACCAATTCAATCACAAGATATAGTTTCTCTTCAAAGCACATGAGGTTTTTGTTTTGTTTTGGTTTGGTTTGGTTTGGTTTGAAGTCTTGGCATGAACCATAACTGAAAGTAAAAGATCTCAAAATCCTTTAACATTATTTACATTCTGTCAAAGGGAATCCACTCTGACTAGAGCAGTGACTCTCAGCCTCACTACACTTGATGTCCTTTTTAACAACATTTTTCTAAAACAGTACCTCGAATAAAATTCATAAGATACTATTGAATACCAACACACATACGTTCTAATAAAATTGATATAAAGCCCTAACCATAACATAAAGGAGAAAGAAGAGAAAACTAAGTTATGATTAAATAACATGTATCTCCATGTCTAAATGCTTGGACATGACTATACCAGAAGATTTAATTAAATAGTTGATGCTCGTACCTATATATAAAATGATTATTTACATGTCAGCTACAAATGAAGACAAGTAAAGTTCTGGGCATTGATGATCTGAATTTCAAAATTATTTTTTTCTCAATAAAATATTTTCCAAAACAACAAATAATTTTTGGTATAAATTTCCAAAAATATAAAAAAACACATTGTTACCTTGATTTTCACAATTTTTGAGTGTCTGGGGAATATAATAATGCGTATAAAAAATCAGCGAAAAGATCTGGATTTGTGTGTAAAAATGAATTAAGTTCTGGGCTCAGATCGTTATTAAAACATTTTTAATCTACATGGATGGCCTTAGGACATTCGACAATCACACAGAACATGAAACAATTCTTCATTGTGCTCACTATCTCTTGCATTGAAGAGGTTTTAGCATTCCTAGTCCCTATCTACTAAATGTTCATGGAGCTTCCTGATTATTGTTATAACCCAGAGTTTTCCAGAAACTATCAAATTGCTCCCTGAGTGGCAATACTTTCCTCCTGAGAACCAATATTCTAAAATTACCATAAAGACATAAGCCAGAGGATTAAATTCATAAAAAATGTTAAGTGAACCAAATGAAATACACCTTACTTTTTTCAAATGACAGGTAACATGGTATCTGGGAAAAAGTACAATTTTGAAATCAGCATTAGCCATGGCTAGTCAGCCCTAAGCCAAGGGCACAATAATAATTTATTAGCTATAAAGTGCTGTGCCAATCATCACAGGCTGACAAAGCAGTAAACTAAAACAATCTCTGTGACTTGATTGCAATGAAAGGTCAGGATGAATTAGATGAATGGCTTTCTCATATTCAAACATGTTCATATCTCTGGCATGTGCCAATATCTTCGATCCAGAGATCACCAAATACCCTCTTTAGCTGAGACTGTGATGATTTAACAGTATAGGTAAATTTTAGAGAAAAGAGTCTTTGGTTTTAGTCTTGAAGAGATTAGCCAGTGATAATAACACCATCTATTTATATGTGAACACAAGACTAGAAGTCAAAATGGAGCTCAGATTTTAAAAACAATTTCTAGATCACAGGCTCCGACACATTGTCTTCTAAGGTAAATGTTAAATAAATATCTATTTTAAGTCATTCCTCTACCAAAGAATTTTGAGCAAATAGTAAAGAAGTATCTTTCTAAAATGTAATAGTATCATGATAGGGTCTGGAAAACTTAAAGCAGGACTAGGTTTTTAAAATCTTTATAGAATTATTTTTGTTAAAAGTCAATAAAAGTACAAGAAAATGTTAAAAAAGACAGAAACTAAATTTTATGTCTTACTAAATGTAATAGGAGAGACAATAAATTCTCAAGTCATATTGTTAGCAAAAACAGACAAACATTGTTGGGTCGAACAAAATCACAAGAAAAGTATCAATAGCTAAGGGAAGTAAAACATATCTCACCTAATTGTTGGGCTAATAAAACTCAATAGTCATAGAACATCAAAAAACATGAATTTGACCAAATAAATTGTGTAGGCATTTAAAATGGGGCTGGAATCTTCAGATTATCAGTTTACTGAGGTAATACAGTGGGTGAAGAGTTTGATGTTGGAACATAAATTCTGGTACATGAGCAAATGCATTAGTTTTCCCATAAACGCAGGATATAGGTTTTTCCATTTTATTTCTCATCCCTGCTCAGATTTAGCAATCAAAATACATTTCTTTGACAAGATAGTTGAGCAATAGTTCTTAGAAATTAAATAAGAAGCTGAAAGGTCAAGGTTCTAATCTTTATTTAACCCCTGACTCATGCAGTCTTGGGCAAGCCATTTAATAAATCTAAAATGGATTTAATTATCTTTAACCATTTTTAGCTCATAACATTTTATATTATTTCACTAAAAATTATATCAGGAAAACATCTGCAACCTTATTCTCTCTAACTCATCAGAAGAGTGTTATTTTCATTTAAAAAAAATTAAAGTTGTCTTCTTGACCAAGATTTATATAAAATGTTAAAGAACTCTTTGCTATATACAATTCTTATTTCTTTTCTAGCAAGCTTTCCTTTAATATACATAGAGGTTCTGTTAATCAATAAACAAATTTTTTGCTGAAATCCTCCGATGTAGCAGGTACTTTTCTAACCGCTTGGGAAACATAATCAAAGTCTTGATTGAGCTTTTAAGTTGTTAAGTAAATATAGATTTTGTATGCATAAAAATCTATAAGTCAGAGTAGTATAATTTCAATGCCATGAGAATTTAGGCACAGGGGTAGAAGGGAACACTTCTGACTGAAGGGATTATAGAATTTTCTCTTAAAGACCCAGACCTTGTAGAATGGGTAATATTTCACCAGAGAGATGTTTGTGGAGATAAGGAAATGGAAAGAAATTGTTACATGGTAGGAAAATATTTCTGACAGAGAGAATAGCCTTAAGAAAGGTTAATATTTTGATAAATAGGAATTTCCATATTTCCTTGAAGACAGAATATATAGAGAAAGATAATATGAGATAAGATTGAAAAGGTGAGGTATGATAAAATCATTCAGTGGCAATAGGAAACTCTGAATATTTAAGTGTATGAGAGTACTACGAGAAGAGCTTTATGTTTTTGGCCCTACTCTAAAAAATGAGATAGTATTGTTATGAGGCCATATTGTCATGATGGGGAAGAAGATAGGCATGTCTGTAATATGTTAAAAATATGTGAAGGATTTAGTGACACATACCTTTTATATTCCCTTTATAGAAGGTAAGAAAACATAAAAGAACACAAGGGTATGATTTAAATTTCAAACACTATGAACTTTAAAGTTTATAGATCCTAAAAGCTAGGTGTCCTCTTCAACTAATACAAGATGTGAAAATATCTCCCGAAGGCCCTGTCTTGCTCCGAAATCTCTAGAAATCGTCTTGGCCTCCTTCAGCAGCAGAAAGCTTCCATCTATGTGCTTCATGCAGAAGAATCATGATTTTTGCATTTGTTTATCCAATTTTCCATGAGCTTAATCTGAATAGCTATCTAATTTATTCTCTGAGGATAAAATAAAACAGCTTGTCTCTTTTCAGAAAATATGTGGACTGAATTATTTATTTCTAACTTCTTAAGAAGCTTATAAAATGCAGGATGAAAGGTCAGGATTAATTAAGAAAAATGGTTTGAATTCCATCAGAAGAAATGTATATTAATTGGCAAAAAAACTGCTATAGCTATTACCCTATTGATATTCAGCAAAACTTGACTGAAAAAAAGAATGTCTTAGTTTTAACAAGTTGTGTGTTGTGATAACGTTGATTTTAGTGTTGAAGTTTGTACAATTAGTGAATAATAATATTTCTCACTGACAGTTGTGTTTTCTCTCATTATCAAAGGCAATGGAAAGCCATGCAAGATGTTTTCAATGAACCACTAAGGCCAATGGACTGGGTGGTAAGAACAGAAGCAAGAATAGGGAAGCTGAAGCCAATACCTCATAACTTCCATAGTCTCTAAATAATGTAATGATAATGATTATAACTTTTTATGCTAGTGAGAATTCAGCATGGCTTCCCATCCATTTAGAAGTAAGCATTTGTACTGACTGCTGCTCACTGGGTGAATGCATATAAAGACAGTGCTAATTTGAAAATCAGAAAATATGGGCTCTGCCTCTTGATTTGAGTCTTTCTCTTCTCTATCTACACTTGTACAAGGAGCATTTTAATTTGTGAAATTACCTAACTGCTTCAAGCAATGGAATCTCATAGTCTTCCCTTCTACCATCAACTTTCTCTCTAGTTTTCCAACCTTTTATTTCATTCAATAATTTCTTTTTCTTTTTCTTTTTTTTTTGCCAGGCATTGTCCCAAGTTTGGAATTATAAAGACAAATATGTGGGTGAACTGTCCTCAGAGATCTTACAACCAAATAGAAGGAAACATATATGTAAATACAGCTGATACAATATAGGTTAATACATTACATGTGATAGAAATATATGAGTCTTCCAATTCTTCAACGCTTATATCCAATGTGTTACTTCATTTAGGCAATTCTTCCTTTAATTGTTAGTTCTCCTTCACTAGAATGACCATACGCTCCAAGAGAGTTGAAATGGTGCTTGAACATGGTAGGTACTCAAAAACTATTTATTGAGCAATCTCGTTGAATGCCTGAAATAGAACACTGTAGGTACCAAATAAATATTTGTTAAATGAATCAGAATGCATTTCTTTTTATTCAGCTTTGGTGGAAATAAATAATTACCTTTTGCTTAGGCTATTGTAGAACCTCTTTAATCCCAGTTTCTCCCTTTTCCGGCATCTAAGAATAGAACTACCAAACATGTTATTTCTAAACAACTAGCATCTAATACAGTGGTGGACATATTTTTTTTTCTATAAAGAGTCACATAGTAAATAATTTCAGTTTTGTGGTCTGTATTGTCTCTTCAGCTACTACTCAACTCTGCTACTGCAATACAAAAAGAGCTATAGCCAGTATGTAAATGAATGAGCAACTTAGCCTTTGTCCTAATGAAACTATTCACAAAGACAGGCAATGGGTCTGGGCTGGCTATAGTTTGCTGACCTCTGATTTATTAGCTCTACAAATTCATAAAGCATTTCCATAACATTATTCTATTAGATTCGTATGACAATGTTATAGTGGTTTTGCCCACGTGTTCAACAAACAGTAATTGATTTTCTATGTGTAAGGAATCGAGTTACTTACTGGAAATAGGAGAAGAATAAGGCACAATCCTGCCTTAGTAGAATAATGCATAGTCAAAGCTGAAGAGACAAGCCTGTAAACAGGTAGTTACTATACACTGAGATAAATACTGTGTCAGTAATATGCACAGAATGCCAAGAGAACACAGAGTAGGTACTAATTATTGGGTACTTATTTTGTACTACAGTGCTACTCAGGTCTTCAATGAATAGATCACAAACTTTATGAGAACTGTCCAGAAAAAATACATTGAACTTCAAATTCCACTTCACTCAAGGTGCGAAGTGCTGATTTATAATCTCAGTTGTATTTCTGGTGCCAGTGTCATTCTTTCAGACTGGTGGTTGGTAGAAATACCCTGCCCCTACTCACTCTATCTTCTCCAACACCTGTGGGATAAAACACACTGAGAACTAATCCTTTGCTTGGAAGCATATATTGCTCCTGAAGACCCAAGTTTAGCATTAAGAATGTGGATTTTGGAATAAGAGATCTGAATTCCCATTTAGACTCCCATCATCTATAGACATAATGATGCTGAGGTAATATCTCTCATCCTCAGTTTCATCACCCATAAAGAAACAATAATAAAGATATTTATGATAGAAGAATTTGTGATAATTAAACAAAATAATTATGAAGTGCCTGCTATTTTGTAGGCATTTAGGACCTCCTAGTTCTCCTCACTACTACCTCTTGCATAAGCAAGCTATACCTGGGTTTCAATCTCATTCCAGACACTGTTCCTGCATGTTGCTGCCCACTGACAAGCAGAGAGCCAGGCCCTGAACAAATTCTATTTTCACTCATGTCTCTTGTCTGTTGTCTGATCTTTGCTCTATATCTAAGAAAAATAAAGTGAATTATTGAGATCTAAAATGTAATTTGCTTCCTGAGTGCTGATTAGATTTCAGGCACTGTACTAAATGATATATTAATTACTATTAATACTAATGTTATTTTAGTTTTAAAGATAAAGAATTTGAAGTTTGAACAGGTTAAGTAACTCGACCCTAGCAAGTAGTAGACTTCTTCAGGCAGCTAGTCTTAAAAGTCACAGCCCAAATAATGTGTGAGCTCATCCATCATTTCATCATAACAGGCCTTTATACAACTAACTTGGAACAGTTAGTTATCTATCTACATAACTATATTTTTACATGCTTATCCATGTACCTATGTATCTGTGTATCTATGTATCTATCTAGCTCCCTATTCCTTTATTCTGATTAAAAGATTACTCCTTCTAAATACTATCAATATGCCACTACAACATACAAACATTGGCACTGATGACTAAGCCTAGAAAATTTTCAAATGGTATGTTTTCATTCTTCCTATATTTTAATATTACTGTTTTATTCCCTTTTTAGTCTGCTCTATGCCATTGTCTTAAGTATCCTTCAGAACTACACGTTTTCTCCTCTTCTTCAAAGGAACATGGAAGCATTTTAACTCTTATATTACCCAGCCTTTACACACACACCCCACATGGCTAGACCAGAGTTTACAAAGTTTAATGCTTTGAAAGATCAGATGGCAATTGCAATTGATAGAAAGGGAAGAGGTAATCATTTTAGTTGCTGGTAATTTTAATCTAAGGTAAATGATAGCTCCAACTAGGGCGTTGAGGAGACAGTTGGAATTGGTAGGGAATATATTAAATTTTCAGTGGTTCTTAACCTTGTCTTCACTTCAGAATCACTGAGGAAGTTTTTTTTTTTTTAAATTATACTCTTTATTTTGAGATACATGCACTTTTAAGGAATATTACAGTTTCTCAGTGTGTTTTACCCATTTTCCAAATGGTAACATCTTGCAGAACTACAGTATAATAGCACAACCAGAACACTGACATGGATACAGTTAGTTAGGACATAGGATGTTTTCATCACCACAAGAATTCCTCATATTGCCTTTTTGTAGCCACACCCATTTTCCTTTTTCCCTACTCAGTCCTTAATTCCTAGGAATCATTCATCTCATCTCTGTTTTTCTAGTTCTGTCACTTCAAAAATGTTAGATACATTAAATCATACAACATGAACCTTTTGAGATTAACTTTTTCACTCAGCTTAATTCTCTGGAGATTCACCCAGATATCATGATGTGTTTTTTTCTTCTCCTCTTTTTCTTTAGCCTGTGATTATGGTGAATTATGTTGACCGATTTTCAGCCTGACTGTATCTTATACATAACTGAATCCAAATGTGCATATTATCCTTCCTTCTGGAGATCCAAGATCCAAAAAGAAGTAGTAGTACCAATTAATTTCCTTTTTTAGAAATAAATTTATTTATTTGTTTGTTTGTTTATTTTTTATTTTTATGGTAACATTGCTTAATGAAATCCAATAAGTTTCAGCTGTACACTTTAACAGTATATATTTTACACTGTGTGTTTACCTTCCATAGCCAGATTTCCCTCTGTCACCACATATTTGATCCCCTTCACTCAATCTACCTACCCCCTCCTCCCTCCCCCTTACCCTATGGTAATTAATTTTTAATAATATAACAAAATAAAGAGATTCGATGGAATTTGGAGCAGGGTAATTTTTTTTTTTCCTTGCTATCCTAAAAAATGTTTTGTGGAAGAGGTAGATTTTGAAATGGTAAGTTTCAATCTCACATAAGGAGATACAAAGATAGAAAAAAACTGCACGAGTAAAGCAGAAAGCCAATCAACCTTTACCTTAGCTGTGTCATTGCTGAGCTGTTACTCAATGTAAACTGCTTATTTCTTTATCTCAGTCTTTCCAATTATCTATTCAAGACTTTATACCACTTACCTTATCTCGGCTTCAAATTCACCCCTATATACTCATCAATTTGATGCTGAGGCTGGGACTCTGCAAACCATGTATCTTCTTTGTCAGCTGACCCCGTGTTTGGCTCTGCCAAAAAGAGGCACTAGAGAGAGAGACTCTAAAGCCAGAGGAAGCAAAAGGTGCCACTCCTCTCTCCTCTCTCTCCCCACCCCATCCCCCACTCCTGACAGCTTCACTCAACCTCTCTTCACTCCGCAGTAACAATTCTTTGCAGAAGCAGCAGTTGAATCCAGATTATGGTTTTTCAAAATCTCACAGAACCATGCCTCATCATGACACCCTCACATGCACCAGCTCCAGACTGGGACCCTCCTCCTCAGAGATCTAGGTCCCAGGTCCGAGGAACCCTCCTTCAGCTCAGAGGCTTCAGCACCAGCTCTGCCAAACCCTCTCCTCAAAGATCTGAGTTTCTCCACATAGCCATTACCTTCCTGCTGACTGCATTCCCTATGCCGTGCTCCCCACCCCCGGGACCATCTATCAGGTACTAATTTGTACTTCTTTAGGGAGATCGTTTTATAAACTATATAAATGTCTAACCAATGTGCTATATACTTGAAACTAATAATAAAACAAAATTAAAAAAAAAAATATGGCCAAAAAGGAAAAAAAAAAGATCTGAGTTTCACTCTGTGGGACCCCCTCCTCTTCTAAGCTGCTAAGTTTTAGCAATTTTAAACTTCTTCCTTTTATTTCTGCAGACTTACGAGTCAGGGCTGCGTCCAGATAATGCTGCCACTGTGATACCTTACAGTTCTATTTTTGTCTTTCCTGATACCTAGTTAACAACTTTATACCTGCTCAAATAATCAGTGTGGTTTCTGTCTGCCAACAGAACTCTGATTAACACAAAAATATTTGAGATTCAATTTTCTCTTTAGATTTGTCCCTGAAAACCTTATTTTCTAAACAGGGCCTAGAGAATATTTATGCTATTCATTTTGACACTTCATTTATTCACTATCCATTGAGTACCTATAAAGTGTCAGCCACCGTATTAAAGCTGGAGATACAAAGAAGAGTAAGACCCACTTTCTCTTCCCAAAGAGCTCACAGTGTCATGGGGAGATAGAAATGCCAACGTGTAATTGTAATTACAGAATTGCAAGTGTTATGAAAAAAATGTAGAAATAGCACACATTAGGGAGTGGTAATATGCAAGGGGCTAAGGAGAAGTTGTCCCATCTAACTATGAGGAATACACAGATGGTTAACAGACAGCTGGAAGGGTAGAGTTACTCAAGGGAACACAGAATTCCTTGGAACTATTTGGTATCAACAAATAATATCCATTAACTAAAGAGTACATTGTGAGAATAGCACTGAAAAAGGAAATTCAAAGAGGTATACCATTTCATGCAGATTCCTGTTAACATGCTGGAGAGTTTTAACTTTCTCCTTTAGGCCAGACACATCAAAAAATTAATTCGCCACAATCATTTAAAAATTGGGAGACGTCACACAAATTTCTGGCTTCTCTTGATACATCAGATCATCTGGCTACACTGGGCCCACATTTCTGTGACAATGGCTGGAGCTGAGTAATTACTGCCCCCTTTAGGTGGAACCCATGCTTTCCAGATGGCCAAAGTTAACCTGCTCTTTTTTCACTAAATTATGTACCTGGTTGACCTATGTAGGCATTTGCCACCCTGCCTTACCAAATGAAAAATGTTTAAGCAAGGGAAGTTCATGGTTAAATGCATGGTTTATAAAAATCACTGGTGGTAATAGAACACATGATCTAGAATTAGTCAGAAGGCTAGATGGTGATGCTATCAAAGTAATGATACCTAAAGCCTTTTGGGAGGCAGTGGTAACAGGTAAAAATAAATGGGCTAGATTTCAAAAATAAATGTAAAAATGGGATTGACAAGATTTTGGAAAGGGACAGATAAGAGGGATGAGGGGGAGTGAAGTTAAATGCATTCATTATTTCTAGGGTTTGGCTTTGGTATCTAGTAGTAAGATGACAAATACATATACGTGTGTGTGTGTGTGTGTGTGTGTGTGTATCAAGAATAATTGAGAAAGATGTTTGGACAAATTTAGATGTAGATGTGGTGAATTTGAAGTGGCCATCAGATTTCAGGTGACATGTTCAATAGAAAGGTGAATGTAAAAGTCTGGAACCTTGGCAGAAGACTTGATCTAGAGACGTGGATTTCTGTGTCATCAACTTATGGGTGGTGTGATTAAACTATTAGTTAGAAATAAAATGTTTTATTTCTGCTGTAGTATATTACAATTAAAGGTACCTATTCCCCACCCGAGAGAAACTGAAATAGTTGAGAGAAGGTTACATAAGAAGAGATGTTGTTCCATGGAGGGCAGGGAGAACTATAAAATAGATGCGACAGGTAGACAAAGAGGTCCAATAAAAGAAATTATGCCCAAAGACACTGCAGTCTATTGCTGGTGTACAATTTTTTCTGATGAGGAATTAAGCATGCTACAATACTCCCTTCCATAGTTTAATAAAACATTAAATAAATATGGTTTCTTAATGAACATGAAAGTATCATGGTACCATACCATTTACCAGAAATTGATTTTATTTAGAAACTTTTATATTTCTTGGCTTAATATTGCCACTAAATAGAATAATTATATCATGTCATCTGGTAGTTTGTTATTAACAGCAGAATATTCAGGTTGTTGGCCACGGTTTTCTGGTTTATGATTATTACTCTCATCAGATATACTCTGATATCCTTATTTCCTAGAATAATCTTAGAGTTGCATTTTAGGGCTGCATTAATTCTTCTATCGTTATATAGTACAGACTATTGAAGACACGGGTCATAGAATTTTAGAGTTTATGGGAACTAGAGACCTTAAGTGAAGAGTCCTAGTTGACACAATGGGTAAATGTGAGAAATAGAACTAGAAAACATATCTCCTGTCTTCTTTTCCAATGATAATTAATCAGATACTAAATAGTCTTTAAATAGTATAAATAGATACAAATAATGAATAAAATAGATATTTATTATACTCATAAATCTCCAAAGAGATCATTTAAAATTAGTTTATGAAACTTGTATCATAGGACTCTCCATGCAAATCTCATGTAACAATCTTACTTGTATCCTGTACCTCTGTGAACTATTTATCAGCTGAATGACACTAACTCATTCTAGAGGGGGGAAGGAATACCAAGGTACTCAGGAAATGTAATCAGAGAGAATAAATTTTTGAAAATACCAGTAAGCCCAGCATATTTAAATATCGTATTTGTAGTACAAGGCCAGAACTATGCCAAAATGGGTTAGAATACATGAATGCCAGATGGTTTCTATGCATTAAATTTAAGAGATTCCAAGTTTTAAGTCCTCATGGAAAGTTTGACCAACAAGTCTCAACTATGAATTTAACTGCTGTACAGCCTACTTATTTGAAATCTGACCTATCTATATAAGTGTTATTACTAGATATTATAAAGACCCTTTCAGACTGTAACATTAATCAAAACTATGGTTATTATAAACAAAGATAGGTCATTTTGAAGAATATGAAAAATAGTTTATTACTGAACAACCCTGTTCTTCTCAGGGCTTGAGAAAGGACTTATGAGATCCTCACCAATTGGGGCTGGGCTAGATAGAGTTTGGGACTCAGGGACAAAAGCAAAGTCAGTAGCTAATTCTATTTAGAGTGACTGGAGCAGAAAGAGCAAAAGGGGTAACTCTGGTTCAAAGTTTTACAGGTGATCTGAGAAATCAAGATAAGTAAATAAATCAATTGAGTCAATAATTCTGCATTAATAATCATTCCCCAAACTGAATGGCTTAAAATGATTAGAATTTATTGAGCTTATATGTCTCTGGGTTGGCTACGTGATTCCACTGATTTGGACCTGGATGATCTCAGCTGAATATGCTTATGATTTTGTAGTCAGCTGGAAGGTCAGCTCAGGGCTGAATGGTTTCATATGGCCTCTACTTAGATAACTTGTCTCCCCTGCATGTGGTCTCTCACATACCAATTGTCTTGAATAGAATATTATAAATAATAGTTTTATTAGATTCCTTCCTAGTCTCCGTACCCTTTTTCTAAACAGAATCAGAAAAAAAGAGATTTAGTAAGGAAGGGGCATACGATTAGTTAACTGTGTAGCAAATATAGATGAAAATATTTGAGGCAGGCAGTGACCCTTATATACTTGAGAGCTTCATAGGAGAAGAAAATATAAAAAAAATATAAACTATGCAGAAGAAACAAAAAGAATGAAGTACCCCAGAGCTCCCACAAGAGCCCGTGAACTCATACACAGGTGCATAGACAAACACACGTGTACGCACACACAAAGTTTCCACAGATCAGGACTTCTGAAGATTCCCTACAATTGAGAAACTCCCTGCACTGTTGCCTGCCAAGAATTTGAGCTTAGCTCATCATGCTGTGATGATGAAGCCGTCCATCAGCTAGCAGGTGGCTAAGCTAATTGATTTGGGAGGCAGTGTGGTCTAGGCAGAGTAGAAGAAGATCAAGCTTTGGAATCAGACAGCTCTTCATCTGTTACCATCCCAAATACTAAATTAGCTGTAACTTATTTGATATCTTTGAATTTCAGTTCTACTAATTTTAGACATGAGTATAAATCACTCCTTCTCAAAAGTATAAGAACTGTGTTTTCATAGTAGTTCTTTCTTTGAGAGTAGTTTTCAGTTTTCCTTTACTACACCTGTTGGTACTGTTAAAAGGATTGCCTGAGTCCAGAAATGAACTCTCTCCTCATAATGGTGTAAGTCCAGTTACTGGTCTGAAAAAAACAAGCAGCTCATCATTAATCTAAGCTAGTCTGATGAGAAAGATTGACTAACCATTGGCCTCAACCCAGAAAATGCTGCCTTGGTATGCAGAGCTCCTCAGGCAGATGGCTTGGTAGATCTCCTGAGAGGAAGGAGTATATTTCAAGCTCCCATCACCCACCTGGAAAAAGCCAGGATGATTACATTAGACATCTTCATGTATATTGATGGCCTAAGGAGCTGCCATTCGGATCAATGGTGACTTTTCAAGAACTGCTCTGGAGGTGGTATATCCCCACCTTCAAAAAGTTCACAGATTCGTAGGGAGACAGACACATACACTGATAAATGCAGTACAACACAGATTCCACTGGAGCTCCAAGAAAGGCAAGGGTCAGCGTGTAGCATCAGGGAGAACTTCCTGTAGGACAAAATACTTGGGAGATAATAAGGAGGTCAGCCAGAGAATACAGGAAAATATCTCCGTCACGCATATAAAAAGAGCGAAGTTCTTCCTAAGGTATATATTGAAGTTTCAAATTTCTCAGAAGTCAACCACACAATAAATTTAAGACTCTTCACACATTTCTCAGTGCTGCCTAGAATCGATCTGTGGTGTTTCTCACCCTTTCTCCTTCTCCCCTCCCTTTCCCTTTTTCTCCTTCTTTTCCTCTTTCTCTTCTTGGAAATCTCGCCCATCACTTCCATTTTCTCCCAATTACTCCCCTCCTCATCCTTAGGTCTCTGGCTAAGTGACCTAATGGCCTCATTTGGAAAACATTTTCTGATCACTCAAGTCTGAAGTCTGAGCAATGTGTTTTCATAGTAGTTTCTATTTTCCCCAAAATATTCATTATGCTATATAATAACTTCCTCTTTACCTTTCTTGCCATTCTCTAGCTGTTTCAGTTGCGTATAGGCAATGTGTTTATCCTGTTTAATCCTCACTTTTTTTACACTTATAATACATCATATGTTAATCAATACATATGCTAATGAACAATAATAGTTTATTCAAATAAACTAATGAATGGATGGATAGATATAAAATTGCATGAATATATGTGTATATTTATGAACCACCCACACACATACACTTACATCTACAGTAAATTTCTTCTCATTATTTTTTAAATTTTATCTGGTGTTTCTGGTATGTACCTAATGTACCAAGTAGGAATTGAGGTAGGCACAAAGTGGGGGCTGCAAATCAGAGGCAATTACTGGAACTTCATACAAGATGAATTCTTGGTTACATGGAACAAAGCAAATGCCCAGTTATTGAATCAGTGTAAGGTTGTTATATTAATCTACTGATTAAACTGGTACAAAACTGGGCTTTATAAATTGTCTAATTGAGTTCTGCTTTGGCCATGGGGCTGAAGTCATGGGTTTTTAAAGGACCCCAACTGCATTAATTAAGAGCAAGACATTCAGACGTAGGGTCTTAAGTACATGAGATGAAACAAAACTGTATTCACTAGAAAGTTAATTCCATTCTTATTTTCTACTTTTTTGTTTGTTTGTTTTAATGCCTACAGCACCTGGTCTTCCTAGGTGGTCTCCCATCCAAGTACTAACCAGGCCCTACCCTGCTTAGCTTCCGAGATCAAAAGGGATCGGGCTTGTTCAGGGTGGCATGGCCGTAGACCTTATTTTCTACTTTTTGTTTTATCACTTTGGTCTTGTCAGAGTTATGGATCTGGTTCCAAGGAACCCCACTACCGCTCCCCTGATCCGTGCTCAAGACAGCCGAGCTCTACAGATAGTATTAACTGTACTCTGGCTTCTGGTTTGATTACACCAGTGGAAACCACAACAGGAAATGATCGGGCAAGAAAGAGAGATCAAGGTGTGTGCCAATATCTTCTTCCTAAACCTATTCTTTGAGCTGCGGTTTTGACAGCAGCTGTGTCCTCAGACAAGAGCCTCTCTCCAGCAGGCACAGTTCTGAATTGGGCTCAGGTAGCATGGCTTTCTCCTCCAGAACCTTTCTGCCCTGAGTTGTAATGGGTCCCATTCTTACTAGTGCCTGAGGGTTTCTCAACCCTTGTTAGTCCCTTTACTTCTGCCAACCTCTGGAAATAGTTAACTTCATTGAAATCTTTTTCTACATTTTCTCCTGAGCGTGTCACATGTTTCCTACCACGATCACGATAAATACACTACACGTTCAGAATTGATAACTTTGGAGCCTTTAAACTTCTCTAAAAAATTTGTGAACTTTTGGATCCATTTAGTTGAGCAAATGATAAATATGAATTTTCTACTGCCTTGAAGTATCAGAAACATAAACTTGTACACATAAACATAAAAAGGTACATAAACTTCTTTAGAAAGCAGACTTTCTGGACACTAACATGTCTAGGATTCCAGTTATTTCAAGTGGAAGGGGGAGGTTAAAAATCTTGTTTCTTTCTTTAGAGACTATTCCCAATACTGTTAATGTCCTTTCTGCCTTATTGATCCAGCTGATCCTACTCGTCTTAACCAAACCAAATTGTTCCCTCTTTGGCATGGCCCCATTTTCTTTAAATACCCTTTTTTTATATTATATAGTGATTTTGTATAAAAGCAGATGGCTCTTGTATCAAGAGCCTTGAACGAGTTCATCCCAGGATATACATATCTAGGAAGTTTATCTTAAGGAAATATAACTCTGTTTCCCTGTAAAAGGATGTTTCCTGCAATAATTTAAAAATGATTAACACAGAAAATAATGCCTTACAAAAGGAAATAATTTAAAAATGATTAACACAGAAAATAATGCCTTACAAAAGGAAATGATTGACTGAAACTTGGTGGATCTATACAATGAAATAGTAAGCAGCCATTAAAAATCATCTTTTCAAACATTATTAATATAGATTACATATATATGTAAATATAGAATGTCTATATGTTAATCTCCTTCTCTCCCTCTCTCTCTCTATACATGTATGTATGTATATATATGTGTATGTGTATATGTATGTGTATATGTATATGTATATAATTGCATATATATCAGGAGAAATAAAAAAACAAGAGCCAGAAATAAACACACACATACATAAATGTTAAAAATAATCATCTACATGCTCTTGGCAGTGATTTCTCTTTATATGCAATAGTATTTTTTTGTATTTTACATTTTGATAATTTAACATTTTTAACATAAAATCTGAAGTGCAATGCACTAAATAAAAAATAGAAATTCTTCCTTTAAATGTGTAACTCTAACAGCCCACATGCCATCAGCACTCCTGAGGATAAGTTCTAAAATTTACTTGGTTGGGCCATGCAAAATTAGATTGTGAAAAATTCTGCATTGTAGAAATTGTATAAATGAAAAACTTGCAAGCGGGAACAATAGTAATCTTTCCTTAATTTACCTTTCTCTATTTCATTTGATGGGTAGACCTTTGGTGAAGCCTTTGCTTGCTTTGTGATCCAGCTGTTCTCTTCAAGGTTGATGCAGTATTCAGGTCAGATATGCATCAAACACTATTTTGTAGGTTTCATGTTTTATTTATGGTTATTGTTTTAGACATTATTTCTCCTATCTTTCGGCTGAATCCCTGCCGAATGACTCTTTAAAATAACAAAACAGCGTGAACAATAGCAATTGCAGTTAGACTATTTTCTTCTGTATAACTGCCACTACTGATAGGAAGTGAGAATTTTGGTTTGGCCTGAAGGCTTAATGTAAATAAAAATCTAAGTAACTCAGTTTTTTGTTATTAAACTCTGCCTGTGATAGAATTCTTTGTCATTTTAGCCCCCACAGGAAGAAGCTAAAGCTGGTGCTAGCCTGTGCCAAAATATTCAATTAACTAAGGATGAAGGTGACCCTTTCTGTCTAGTGGGTGCCAAGGCTGAACAATTAAAAAAAAAAAGAAAGAGTTCATTATCTTTTGTTCAGGTGAATGTATTAGATAACCTTGACTGCTGACAAGTCCTTTCTGATTTTAGAATTGTTGATTTGTGATTTTTCTAGCCCCTCCCACCCCTGTGGTTTGCAGCTAAGGTTTGTCTAAGGTTTTGAAATTTACGAAAATAATTTTATGTACCTTGTTTCTCATAATAATTCACAGAACTTCAGGTAAGTAATATTATTGTTTCCATTTTACAGATAAGGAAACTGGGATTGAATTTAGTTGAAGGGCTTGCCTAAGTTTACTACATAACTGGTAGAGATGGACTCTTAGCTCTTTAGGTTATGGATTTTTCATTACTGCATGTTACTCCACAGCTTATTCTTTGTAACTTAGTGTGGCTCACATCATTTTACAGTTGCTAATTAATGAAAATCAATAAATCATTCTCCAGTAGCTGGAAATGGAGACCCTGAGAAAATAGACAAAAAAAAAAGTAAGTGAATATTCAATACTAAATCACTTAGAAATTTTATAATTCCAGAAATGGTTTGGAAGTTTAAAGGCTGAACATTTGCATATTTTGTCATATGTTAAGGCTCTTCTATCACAGATGTACTTCTGAAAATAATTTCTGAAAGATATTCTATAGTATGTCATTCTATTAGAAAGATTGACTTTGCTAAGGAAATATTGTATTGTTTTGCTTTGTTTTTGTAATGTGGATATGGGTAATAGTCTCCTAATTTATAGATTTTGTAAGTTTAAATTTTCTTATAGCCAGGGTTCTTGAAACCTGGATCCTTACTTTTCCTGGAGCTAGGAAGACACACTTTGGAACATGAGTGACTGAAATTGAAAGTCAGATTTTTGCTCCTTGGCATCCTGCTGCGTTCAATTGAGCCATGCCGCAAGGTCATCAAAGAGACAGTGATTAGTTTATGCCAAAGCTGAGGGCTATGCTGGTCTTATGTCAATTTGAAGAGCTATGACACTTTATATAGGGAAGAATATTTACTTTCGTGTGTGCGTGTGTGTGTGTGTGTGTGTTTTATTTCCAGACAATACAAAAACTTTCAGCATTTACATTCTCCTAATCCCACAGCTAATTTCCTATCCAGTCTAGATGACAGGACATATGACTTTTCAATGTTTTAAATCATCACAACTTTCTTCCATTTGCTTGCCATCTATCACCACTGTCCCTACTATCACACCATGCCCATGCCTTACTCTTCACAGCCTGTATTACTAAGAGTAAGTTTTTTAGTCAAAACTTCCTCAATTTACTTTACCACAACTCCTCCCCACCTTAACTCAATGGTATTTCCATCTCTCTTTTCTTCCTAGCTGCACAAAATAGGCAGTCATCTTGTTAAAACTATTTCTCATTTGTACTGTGAATATCATCCTATCCAGCCTTTTCTAAGAACAGTTCTATCAATTACATTCTTTTCTTTAACCATTTTTCTCCCTCTATATATTTAACCAAAGAAAACATAGGCCTCTTCCATATTAAATCAATTTATTGGCTTCTCAATCACACACACACACACACACACACACACACACACGCGCATACACAAAATCTACAGCCAAGGTATCAAGTCTTAATGTACAGTCTTCATTTTCTTATCATCCATTCATACTTCAACCTAAGTGTGTCTTCTAACCTCTTAGCTCTCCATTCTATTCCTATGAAACTATTCTTCTTAGGATCCTTAAGGAGTTCATATTTTAAAGGTTTATTGAGTTGTAACTGATATATAAAATACTGTACACATTTGATGTACACATTTTTTTGTGAGTTTGGGTATATGCATATGCCTATGATATCATCATCACAATCAAGACACTGAACATATCCAGGGAATTATCGCTCTATGGGTATAAGTTTCATTTACACAAGATGAATAAATTCTAGAGATCTGCTGTTTGACGTAGAATCTGTAGTTAGAGATATGCTACAGTGCACTTTAAAATATGTGAAGAGGGTATCTTATGTTAAGTGTTCACACACACACACAAACACAAAGATACTTTTTAAATTTTATATTTACTGAATGGATACATTTTCCTTTGAAAAATAATACTTATTTACTTTTCTGACCATAAAATCACACAATACATGCTAATTATATAATATTTGATGTTTGTGTGTATATATGTGCACATGAATCTTTACTTTTTTGTTTTTAATAGTTTCCTTAATCTCTCATTCATTTTTGCTTCCCTTATTTTTAATTAGATTTACTAATGTCCCCTTTTATTTAAAAAAATTAGACTTTAATTTTTTTATTCCACTTTTTATATTTTTTCATCGAATAATATCTTTATTAATACCACCCTTTTAGTGTTACTGGAGTTTCTCTTCTGTATCTTAGGATCTGAATTGAATGTTTATTTATGTTATAATGAAAAATTAAGAATATATTAAGTCTGAGGAGAGGTATAGGGAATTCATAGTTTGTTAAACACAACTCTTATTCTTAATATATCATGTATATGCTGAAATTATATTTTTTATTTGGCTTTAGTAGTTACTTACAAGAGTATTTTTCCTTTCTTCAACTACTAGTTCAATTTTAATCCATTTTTTTGATTTGATATTTTCAATTACTTTTTTCATGATTTTTTGATCAGAGAATGTAGACTAGATAATGTCTTTCTTTTCTGAAGCTTTTTTTTTTCTTTTTAGAGTGGTACAAATGAATTTTATAGTTTATATATAAAAGTTAATAGAAAGGCATATTTTTCTACTTGTAGGAGACAATCTTTCATATCTGTCTTTTATTTCATCTTTATTAATTATATTGCTCAAATCCTTTACAGTCTTTTAAAAATTTTTACTTGCTTTACTTGTCATGAAACAACAGTGGTATGTTAAACACTCCTATAATTGTGTTTCTGTCAAAATTTTGACAAGATCTCAATACATAGGTTTGATGCTGTAGCATTAGATGACTAATTATACGGTATTTGAAATGCACCTGACTTTATTTGAAACTTATCAATTGTACTAACCTTTTGCATCTGTCTCTTAATTATTCTAAGCATTATTTTATTTTTAGTTTCTCTGGATTGTATTTTATTGATGCCAGTACCCCTTAGCCCTTGGTTATAGTCTTTTGGGATTCAGTGATAACTTTGACAAAAACATGATGCCCAGACTAACCTGTGTTGCTCAGGTTAACCACTGGGTGTGTTATTGATTTTCTATTATTCATCTGGACTATACATTATCTGGGATAATCAATACTTCCCATCCTGGCCACAACAATATTTGAACCACCCTCATAGATAGATAAATTGAATATAAATGAGAATTTATATTCAATTCTTTTTATAAGAATATATATTTATAATAAGAATTTATAATAATACATATTTAGCTTTGCTTGAAAAATCAGAAAACTTGATAAATTGGGCTCATTATCCCTTTTGGTCATAAGCAGAGCTGCCCCCTTTAAAATGGGGTCTGTGCTCTCAGTCTGGCTTCATGCACTAAAACCTACATGACCTGTGTAGTCATTTTTGTCTTTAACCTTCTTTTATATACTTGGTTTAGACACTACTACTGCATAATTGGAATCTCTTAGCGATTAGTCTTTCTGTCGTCCTTGTCTGTAAATACACATTCGCAATCCTGTTCCTGTCTTTGCATGTCAGAAGAGCATAGAGAAAGAAGTAGAACAACCTCTGCCTTTGGATCAGATTACAAAGCCCTATTCATTGCTTCCTCTGCTGTGCTGATTTTACAAAACCCAAAATGTGGACTCGACTTACATGCAAAGCACTAGCTTTCAGTGTCCCTAACTATTTGGATACCCTCAGCTTTTAATTCTGTTTGCTTTCTTGAATTTGTATTGTAGCCTTTTCCTAATTCACAGTGACACCCTGGGTTTGGTCTCTATAAACCTAGCTCTTCCCCATCCATGAACGAAAAAATTTATGAACTTTAGACTTGACTTGTGACCAACCTGGACTCCACTTTCTGCAAGAGTAATGTTTGCCCTAACTCTCCTTTCTGCCTGGCATCTGCTTCTGAATTGGTGAGACACTGACTCACAAAGGGGAGGATATATTGTCTCAGTGCATGAAGAAGAAAGCATTACTGTCATTCAATAAATGTGTTCTACTTCCTATTGAAGTTCCCAAATAGAAAGCAAACCACCCGAAAGAAAACCTATAACAAAACAATTACCTAGAAAGTGAGTATATTCTTTCTCATGCATTTAGAGGGAGTCCTCAAAAAAGAATCATTGCAAAAGCAAGATGCCTGAAATTTTCAGACCCAGGGTGTTTAAACGATATAATGGGAATTCAAGCAGAGCTGCTAGATACAGTGTTATTCCTTGCAACTCTATCAGATTCTCATGTTTTTGTGGCTTATTTTATAAGGCTGTCATGTTTGAATTTATTCTGCCAAGCAGTCATTTTCTTTTCCACTGTACTCTTCTATATCTAACTACATATCCATGTCTTCATCAATTTTTTTACCTAGTCACCCTTCAACTATTACTTTAGCTTTCCAATATGACATGTATTTTTATTGTTCTCTTTATACTTCTACTGTTTAGTTGGAGCTAGACTTAGGACTGCCACATTCTTTTTAACAACTTAAAGTGCTATGAAAAATAGTGCCAGTTGCATCTCCTGATTTTCACCTTCTTTTTCTCACCCAGGCTCTTTCCAGTTTAACATTGCAAATTACTTTGAAATAAATGCACACTTCTCTCTAATGATAGCAATTTATACAAGCTTCATAGCAATTTACAATCTGAAGGGACGGACATGCTCGAAAGTAAATTTATAATCAATTAGTTAATAATCATTTATGCCTAGACATGAAATAAATACATGTGGCACATGTCTTGTGTATAAATTGGTATTTTTGTATATTCTATTAATTAAGCAATTTAGTATTGTTATTTCAGTAGCACACTGTGCATTTCGAATGTGTTTCACTTGAACTTTTCCTTAGTGCTGCTTCACCCTGTTTCTTTCTGTCTCTCGGAGCTGTTTCTACTGCTACCGCCTATAAGCACCCTGCACGTTGGCACTCCTTGTTAGGAGATCAGTAGTCACTAAACAATGTTAAGCTGAAGTGGTAATGGCATATTAGCACCTAATTGTATTTTAGCCAGAAGAACTAAAAGATCATAGAAAAAGGCAGAACACTGTTGAAAAATGTGGGGGCTTTGAGATCAAATACTGGCTGATGTAGACTATTTATAGATTTCCTTTCTTCTTTGTCTACTAACCTTGTGGAATGTTAGTTACTCAGTGAACTACATTTTACATACTCAGTGAATGTTTTAAAAGAGTAATGAACTTTGATTCAGATTTAAGAGAGTAACCTATCTTAGTAGATAGGAGATGTTTATTTTAGACATTTTACCAACTGATGCCAGAGCTTATAGGCAGTGGAAAGATGACCAGTGTCATGAATATTTGTTGGTTTTTAACCACTTAGCATCCATGACCCCTTTCTAAATAATACCCTGGTTTCATTTTGGAAAATTATCTCACCAAATACTATGTATGGTCTTAGTGGGTGATAACTAAGGCATTCAACTCTCTCAGTGGAAGATCCTTCTTCTCACTGCCTGGCACATACCAGGGGCAGGCATCTGATCTAAGATTGGCTAGGTGCTGTTCTCTGCTAGCACACTGAATCATCAGCAAATGAAGTAGGAAAGGAAGAGATGGGTAATGCCCTTTCATTTGAGTGATAGCATCCTAATCTGAAGGTTCTTTTAAAAATTTCGTTGCTGCTGTTTCTGCATTCCAGCTCTTTTAACTAAGTTGCAAGTCTGCAATCTTTCCACTGTAAAACACAGCATCTCAGAAATGAGCACAATGAATAGCTTACTTTGCTAAGAGCTTAAGAACATCAGCACTGAAGGCAGACGGCATCAGTTCAGCCCCGGCTTTGCAACTGATCAGATGACACTGAGCATGGTGTTTGGTCCCTTTAGTCTTCCACTTCTTTCTCTATGAAATAAGTATAATTATGCCATCTACCCCATAGAGTTATATGCATATAAGGCACATAGAACATAGCCTGAGATAGTGTATAGTCTCAATATTTTATTATGATATTTATTGTCTCAAAAGTATCTCCAAATTTTTAGTTTAGTCTCTTGTCATCACACATGCACACGCGTGTGCACATGCACACAGTTATCTCAACTGATCTCATCACAAAGTTATTCACCATTCTGCTTAAAACCAAGCGACAAATAAAACACCTAAGTCGGTTCTCATTAAGAAAAAAGAAAGACAGTGAAAATTACCAAGTTCCATATTCAGTAGGCAAGATAGCACACCACTCGTTTCCGAAACAGGCACATCGAATATTATTCTGCCAAATTCGTGCTGTGGTGAATTTAAATGTAAGTTATATTCTTTCTAAGCAACATCTCAAAGAAGTTTCTGCTGTCATAATTGCAGATTCACTTTTTCAGGAATGTATTTCTTACAACATCTCATAGAACTCGCCATGAAGAAACATCATAGAGAGCTGTATCATTGCTGTTTCACCCTAAACTCACTGGTTGTTGTAGATGTGTTGTTGTAAAGTGGTTGACTGAGTCAAGAAACACTGGGCTAAGAATTAGGCCACAGACACGGAAGCAATTTAAGTAGCTAGCCAGCTCTGGTGTCTGTCACCAAGTAACACCAATAGCTTGCTATTCACTTAGAGTCTATTTGTAAGATTAATGGTACAAGGCAGGATATTTTAGATCCTTATTGTGTTTACCAGTATGAGATAGAATAAAAAACAGTTTTGAAAATATAAACGTTTTACTGTGGATTTTACTAAAAATATATTTTTCGAGGTATTCTATAACATTAGCATGGTTCTGACACATTTTATTATTTTACAAAGATTTCAATATAGCAAAACCTGTGAGTGGTCCCAAGGATAAAATACACAGTAAAAGGTTTTGAAGGGAAGGGGATTTAAAGTATTTAACCACAGGCTCTTTAGATCAAGAGAGAAGATGGAAAGGCCCCTTTTTGTATGATATGTAGACCATGGGTACCCTAATTATTTTGTTTTACTTAGAACACACTGTCATATAGCACAGGTAAGTTAAGGAAATAAAGTATTCAAAAATAATGTACAATGTTTTCCATGACTAAAAGAAAAATAAAACAATTTCAATTAATTTCACTTATAAAATATATACTGCCAATTATCATAGTTCGATGCTAGAAAGCATTGGATTCTTTTTGTTTAATAGTCTTATTTCTCCTTTCCTGAAAAAAATATGAATTGTTATATAGCTTAAACCTAGGCCCACTTTGGCATCAATAAATTAGCAAAGACTTTTTTCTAAAAGTTAATATTTAATACTCACATGAAATTAATATTTAATACTTACAATTACATTTTCAATAGGTCCTTTAATAACACTGTTTCAATAAAAATAAATGGAACAACCTTGAATTAATAGTAAAGTTTTACAAATACATTTTATGAGTAAGTTATTATAAATACAGGACTAAGAAATACTGGACAAGGGGTATGTTACTGAAGTAGTATCTTAACAAATCTTCAATTACTTTCAGAGAGAACCTAAACTAAAATGGACACACTGGGAAGCAGTTCTGCAATATGCAATACAGGGAAATCTCTTAATGAAGATTTTGCAAGAATAAAAAGATGTTCTGGGCAAAAGGTTGAAACATGTGCATTTATTACCTTTTTTATTAGGTTGGTGCACATATAACATCACTGTACTCTACAGCTCCTGCTTCCACAGACCTTCCTACATTTAATTATTTTCCTCTTCAATCCATCTGAAACTCTGTCACCAAAATTTTCTCTTCTGAACTTTCTAATGTTCATTCCTGCACATTCTCACTGCCAATCATATTACACAGGTCTTTACCAAATCACTAAAGTGAGCGGAGTGTGTATATTAGGCAAGGGTTGGGATCTCTGAGAATATCCACCTAAATGGTTGATAAAGTGTATGATATTGGCAGCTGACCATGAAGCAGGGGGCAAGAAAAGAAAAGCATATGCCAGTCAATATTGACAATGTCAAAAGCTGTGCAGGGCAGTGTGTGTGTGTGTGTGTGTGTGTGTGTGTGTGTGTGTGTGTTTTGCAAAAACTGAGAATTCAAATAGATAAATAAACACTGAGGAATTTTGAAAGTTTTTTCTACTTTGTGTATTCTGTATATATATTTATTAGATAATTATTAAATATTAGGGTCTGAGGCATTGGACATGTATGCTGCAACAGTGTTGTGTCCACAGAAGAGAATGGGTGAAGACACGTACACAAGCAATTACACAGCTTGTAAGTATTATAATTGGGATAAGTACAAGGAACTGTAAGAACACATAAAAGGACACTGAACACAATCTCTGATGGAAAAAAATAATTCTTTCCAGAGGAGGTGATGCCTAATCTCAGACTCAAAAGATAAGCGAAAAGTGAACCAATGGAAGAGAGAAGTGGATGAGGTCTTTCCAAACAGAAGGAACATGTGCCTAGATGGCTGAGGTCATCCTACACGTTCTGATGGCTGCATTTAGCTCAATTAGGTTGGTGAACAGGGAGCCAGAGGGCTAAGGGTGTGACACTCTTCTTGTCTCCACTAGGATGAGTTTGGGGTCTTCTCTAAGGTAACAGGTGGCAATATTCTAGAAAGGGATTGGAGAAACAAGTGAGAACAGAGACTGAGGGACCAAAGAGAATACTGCAAAGGAAAAATGACTCCCCATTGCCTTTAAGTTGCTCCCCAAAATCTCTGTTTCCTGTTAAGGATTTTAACACTCAAAGTTACTACTTTGGTTACAAGCAATAGAAACCAACTCTGAATAATATAAAAAAAAGATAATTCGTTGGAAAGATGATGGTGGCCTATAGAATAAAAATAGGAAGGATATAAAATTAACCTCAGAAGTAAGCAGGAAAGAATAGTTCTATGTTCAATCAGGGCTCTATTTTAATTCAAAAAAATTATTATTAATCACTGTGTCAGACACTGTACAAGGCTGGGGACTGGAGAAAGAGAATAAAATACTTATGTGCCTGCCTTTACTGTTCTTAGAGTCTAGTAGAGTTGGGGATGGAGAGAGGATACATGAGATAATCTCCAAAACACTTATGTGCTTCTGAAATATAAGTGCCATGAAGGGTGCTCTGAAAGAGAAATAACAGAATTTAAATTAGCATGTCAGGAACAACTTAGCCGAGGAGGTGACATTTAAATTCAGATTTAAAGAATGTGTGGTTATCAAGGTGAGAAGCACGTGTGAATTCCCTGAAATGTGAAGTCAGTGTACCAGAACATTGTAAAGACAGGACTGTTGGAGCCTAGAGAATAAGTTGGAGTGTGGGATACAATAAAACTGGAGAAGTAAAGCTGAAGCAAGGTCAGGCAGAGTTTAGTAGATCACGCAAAGATTTGATATTATACTCTAAGTACAGTGAGAGGCTATTGAGGGGTTGTGAGCATAAATACATGATCAGGCTTGCATTTTAAAGGTTGACTGGATACTATATAGAGAATAGAGAGTAAAAAGCAAGAATAGACATTTAAAGGTCAGGACAGAGGTTCTCAGAGTAATCTGAACACATTAGGCAGTCATGTTACAGTTTTCATCTGCCCACTCTGCTTTTACATTTATTTCTCTCCTAGTTCCTTTGGGGAATTTCTCCTCCCCTTCCAAATATCCTAGATGAGACTAAGTCTTAGCGCCCAAAGGTGATTGGTTATTCAGAGTATCCTCTTTCTTTCAGTCAAAGTGTTTGGTTCACAAAAGGGCAATGACTCAAGCAGAATTGATGAGTATATTCTATGGGATTCATATATATATGCCACAAAAGAATTTTTTTTTTTTCACCGTAGTGGCTAAACTGGTGATTACAAAAGTATAGTGGAGCTGGCATCCATTTAAAAAAATATATATGAATTAGGGTGGGACTACTCTAGTTCAGGGCTGGGCAGGGAGGTGACAGAAGCACTTGCCTCAGGCACGAGATTTACCCAGCCTCAGTATTACTGGCTTTTCCTTTGCCTCAGCCTCCAATAGGGCTCACATCCTAGGAACACAGATTCTTTATTTAAAAATTTGACCTTTAGTGCATTATGGATTTCTTTGCATTAATTTTATTTTTTTCATGTGACTAAAATATTATTGAACTTGATTTCTGAGTTCTTCGATACTAAAATCTTGTACATGAGATGAGTGTCTTACTCACCTCACCTAGAGAACACAGATCATTTGGGATCTCTCTAGCATTTGAAACCTATTTCTATGTTCAGGAAACACTATACTACCTCATATGTCTTGATGGGAAGCCGAACATTCCTCTCATTACAAACAAAAATGCCAACTACATCTATGGTGTCTATAATATATTGATTGGTTCACTCGACATCCATTCTAATGGGTTTATTGTCTTCTATTTTAGAAGTTGGGAAATTGAAATATTCCCCATACTTTCTTGCAACTAATGAGCAGGCATATAACCTAGGTTCTACCAATCTTATAGCTTCATATAAGACTTGGATGCATATGAATTAAAGGCTATGTGCATAATGATCAGACATTTTCATACGCCTGGCGGCAGAGGCATACACACACACACACATATACACACATACATATACATATGTATATATGTATATATAGTTACTTAGTATTATTTAGTAAATTCCTTTTTGTTCAAACAAGCAGAAGAGACTCTATTGTATGTAACAAAGACCACAGTCCATATGCTAGATTTTCCAGCCTCCCTTGCAACAAAGGCACAGACACACAAATTAGAGTGAGCCATCAGAGCCATCTGCTTTGTGCATTAAATCAGGATCTAATGACACAAAGATATAAAAAAGAAGTGGAAATCTTTGTTTTAGATAGAATGGCAGCAGACACAATATCCAGTTTGTAAAAGCAGCAGTGAGAGATACTAGAGGCAGCACCCAGATGCCTTCATTTCAGCCTGGTGAGACCCTGAGCAGATGCCATTGTTAATCTGTGCCTAGACTCCTGGATCCTGTGAGATAATGATTGTGTTCTGTTTTGAGCACCTACACTTACAATAATTTGTAACACAGCAATAGAAAATTAAAACAATATGCCAGTGTTTAATTGACCCCTTCTCTCTCTCTCTCCCTCCTTCCTTCCCTTCTTCCCTCTTCCCTCTTCCTTCCTTCCTTCCCTTCTTCCCTCTTCCCTTCCTTCCTTCCCTTCTTTCCTTCTTCCTTCCTTCCTTCCTTCCTTCTTCCTTCTTCCTTCCTTCCTTCCTTCCTTCCTTCCTTCCTTCCTTCCTTCCTTCCTTTTCTTTCTTAGTAGTACAAAAAAACAATAGAATGTTTGTATTCTATTGTATTCGAGAAATTGTTTGAAGTGATTTAAACTTCCCCATTTTGTTCAGAAATTTTATTTCTTGAGTTCAGGATCGAATAAATTAAGGTACTGGATTCATCCATTTGGAGTGGAATGGAATAAAAATCAAAAGAGGTGTAGGTATTTACAAGACATTAGTTATGATAATGGACCTCATTATCTAAACCAAGGATAAAAATACAGGGAAGTGAGGGATAATGAGGTGATACTGCCACCTAATAGCTTTGATATTTTAGATAATTTACTTAAATTTTCAACTTTTTCTCATCTATAAAACAGAGTAGATTATACTACCTTACAAGACTATAGTGATAACTAGATCAAATTATATATGTAGACCATGTATTCCACGTCCAGCAAATGAGAAGTTACTAAATTCTGTCATCAAACCTTATTTAAGATAATGTTTCTCTAATTTCTTTACCTAGAAGTGATTTCAGTGAGAAGTTTTCTTCATTCCCTGCTCCCAATGACTACTCTGTTGTGTCTCGAACTTTTCTAGGCTTTTGGCCCAGAAATGAAAATTATTTTTTATTAAGTTTTACAGACCAGAATAGAATAAAATTTTAGCTAAATCCATAACATGATGAAAAATACAAGTAGTTATTCAGGACCAAGAAAAATGTACAAATTACACCAAAAAAAAAAAAAAAGTCTATTTTATTCCAGCATATGTCTAACTACTTATAAAATTCAAAATATTTTAAAAATAATTTTAAGTTATTGAAATATATTACTTGGGCAATGGCAATTGAACAAAGCTTTATAAAATGAAGTTTTTGCATGTTCCACATGCTCAAGCTTTGTATTGGCATTTTAAAACCAGAGGCTTGAAATCTTTCTTTCCTGAAGCCATGGAGGTCATTCTTTTTTAATGTGCTATTCATCTTGTATTTCAATCACATGTCCTATAAGCAAGCAATGTGGAGAAGTTTTAGCTCATGGCAGATTTTGTATTGACAGAATTAACCCACTGGAACAGCTACTTAGAGATACTTCTTTGAATATAATTGGCTGAAAACAGAATCTCTGCTAGTTGAGTATCAATATAAAATAAAAATATAGCTAACAAAAATGTTACTATTAACATTTTTGTACAGAAATTCACATTTGCCAAAATATATATAATTGTATAATATAATTATATATATTCACACAATTTTTTGTGTAGCTTTTTGCATATTAAAAGAGATCCAATATACCTCATTTATTCCTATGGTTTATTGTAAATCTAGTGGAGTTCTGACTACTACCAGCACAATTTTTTAGAATGTCTAAATGCAGCTCATTTAATTTATGGCAATGCAACTTGTAAAAACTTTGATATCTTGATATTTAAGAGAAGTAACATTCAGTTACCTCTAAATGAACATTTGTAAGTATGACAGGAAGAAGAATGCTCCATAGAAAGGTTGCTCTTAAAAGTATTTAATAATCTGTATGGCCCACATACTTAACACTTGGAATAGACTCCAGCAAATGATAATGTATGGTGTACATCAGCCCTGATCTATAATAGTTGGGATTTTTTTTGACACTTTATTAATATTCTACTAATGATACAATAGTAACGAGCACTTTTGTAAGGCATCTACTTTTAAAAAGTGTTTTCACATACATTTAATTTGAACACATTCCCTTATTAACAACTATTTTATAGACAGCAGAACTGAGAATCAGTAACTATACCTAGTTTCACCAAACCAGTCGAAAGAGGGCTCTCATTCAAATTGAGACTTCTGATTCTAAATTGAGGCTTATTTATCTTGTAACACATTTGCCATGTATGATTAAGGTAATATACAAATATATATTTTTCTTCTTGTGAGGCCTGACTACCAAGAACAAAACAAATTTCACTAACTGAAAAACTGCTAAGTTTCTCTAATTCTTTTCAATATTTAAAATGCTTCTGTGAAAATATTTTCAAATTTGACTATTAATTATACAGCTTAGTTTTTGAACAAGCAAGACTTTGTATGAGAAGTGAGCATCTGTATGAACAATATCAAAAACACTCATGCTGCTATCTCTGCCATTGAGGGTCCAAACACTGATTTTGATTTTAAGGAAATACATTTCTCCCCATATAGAAGGCAGAAAGATCTAGTGAATTCACCCGCACCAAAACGAGGAGATAAATTGATTCCTCCATGGAAAAACTAGTATGTTTTCAAGAATTTTGTGCACTATTTGACTCAGTGGAAAAGCAGCTCAGGATGGAGGTGTTCACCACTTGGATGAGGAGGGCCTGTCCTAAGCATCAAGCATTCACTTTACAACCAAATGTGGAGCTGCCGTGGACCCACACTTCCTTGAATTAAAAGGCTCGCATTTAGAACATCGCGGTTTTAGAAAAATAGGCCTTTTTCATATTCAATCATGGTACAGTCTACTTATCAGAACTTTCTTCCATTTTTGGTGAGAAAAATGTCTCCATCTCAAGGGAACATTTCTATATGCTGAGCTTATTCAACTTGTAAAATTTTAAATCCTTTAAAAAGAAATCTTAGATTATTATCTTAATAAAGACTGTTGACTGAACTAAATACCACATATACATTTGATTTTGAAAGTTGTTAGGAAATATTTTGGTTTTCAAAACATCATCTCCCTTATAGGCTTGTAAAATCTCAATATCCTGCTTGAAGGTATACCTCAAAGTGGGGACACACTCAGTCAAGTCCCAGGTGGAGAATTTATTTGTTCAAGAGAGCTTTACTAGGTATTGTCTATGCACAAAACACTGTGCTAGATACTGGGACACAAAAGTGTATGTACATGGTTTCTGAAGCTCTCTAACCAAGTGCTTCAGAGTCTATCAGGAAAACCAACACAAATATACAACATGGTGTGATCCGTGTTATAAGACACAGTATTGACAAAAAGCAAATCCTGATCAATATTGTTTGGGCGTGCTGACAAAGTATTAGTCTGGGAAGACTTTTGGAGAAGGAGCAAAAACTGGAGCTAGAACTTCAAGGAGAACTACACATTCATTATGAGACAAGAAAAGAAATTGAATTCTGGGCCAAGAAGATTTTATGTGAGGACATAAAACAGGAGACAAAAAGAAATTGGGAGCTTTAAATACTTACATTTTCTCAGAATGTCATGTACATGGGAAAGAACATTTGGGATTTTGAAAGGTTAAACAGGAGCCAGATCATAGAAAACCCTAAATGGGAGGTGAGGAGGAAAGTTTGGATTATTTATTAAATCCATTAAAAAGTTTTATTAAAGGACTGTACAGAATCAACTTTGTACTTTATAAATACTACTCAGGAATTGCTGTAGAGAAACAGAAGGGAAAAAATAGGGTCAAGGAAATGTGGTAGTCTTAAGATTCTGTTTCAAATACTTAGGTCACATGTATAGACAACACATTCTCTTACATACACATCAAAGCTTGGTGTTTCCTGCTATAAACTGAAAAATTAGGGAGGTGCTCTTCAAGAGCCTCAGCTGAGGCCACTGCAAACTGGAATACCCTTCTCTTTGACCTGAAAGGTTTTCCTTTCTTTTTTTTTAAAGCATCTTTTTAATTAAAAGTGATAAATCTTCCCTTGTATAAGTGACATTTTCATAAAGAGGAAAAAAAAATCAACCTACATTATGTAATAAAAGGTTATATAATGAGACATCTCAAGGCTTCAGGAAGCCAGTCTGTAGACTACTGTAAGATTCTGGCAAGAGATAATCAGAATACAAACCAAACAGAGGGAAATAGAGAATGAAATGATGTGAGAGATATTTAAGAGGATTGGGTGATTGATCAGATATAGAAATAACAACAAAAAAGGAAAGATAGTGATGAGTCTTATTGTTTCTTATTTGGGTGATGGGGTGTACTTAGAATCATTTACAAAGGTTAGAAATATAGGTTATATTCCAGACATGTTCAAGTTGGCATGATGTTTAAGCCAAATCAGTAAACATTTGATTTAATATTGTGACTCTGAATCAGCTATTTAGCATCAGAAAAATATATTTTGTGTTAGAAACTGGCAAGCTAGCAATTTCTGCTGTGCCTATACTTGAACTATTAATTTACAGACCACAGAACACTTGCAGAGCCAGAATAATAGTTTTAGTTGATGCCACTTTATAATACAGAATATTGCATGAATAATTATAACAGAGCAATTAATTCTATTTCCCAATATCAGAGAGTCAGAAACAAAAAGCCTCAAAATGGATAATCAATACCATTACATGTAATCAGTTGAATTTAGACTGTAGGTGAATATAGGACTAAACTAAGTGAAGTCAGTTACAAATATCCTGATGTGATTAAATAATACTCTGTGGGGATTTATAAAAATATTTGAACAAAAGTATCCATTGGTTCCAGGATAAACTAATCTTAACTTTAATACACTATTTATTTAGTTAGTTAAACTGTGGTTACTGAACACCTATTAAGAGCCAGACATTGTGCTACTTAAGTGCTGGAGATAGGTAAAAACTGTGGCTTCTGTAGTTTTTCATTTAGAGGAGGAGACAAATGTTCAGTAATTGCTAAAACCTATCATTATAAACAGTAATAAAACCTATGAAGAAAGATACGGTAGGAAGAAAAATGCCCCCTACACACACACACACACACACACACATCTACATACTAATTCCTAGAACCTAGAAACATATTACCTTACACGGAAAAAGGAGTGTGATTAAGTTAAGGATCTGGAGATGATATTCTCCTCATGTGATCACAGAGGTCCTCAAAAGAGGGAGGCAGGAGAGTCAGATTCAGAGAAGGAGATATGGTGATGAAAGCAGAAGGTCAGAATTAAGGAGACATCTGAAGATGTCGTGCTGCTGGACTAGAAAACGGAGAAAGGGGCCATGAGCTAAAGAAGGCAGGTGACCTCAAAAGCTGGAAAGGGCAAGGAAACAGAAGCCCCCAAGCACCTTCAGAGAGCGCAGCCCTGCTGATATTTTGTTTTGAGCTCAAGGAAACCAATTTTGGCCCACTGACCTCCAGAATTGTAAGAAAACAAATATGTGTTGTGTTAAGCCACTAGATTTGTGGTAAGTCGTTATAGCAGTAATGGAAACCCAATGCAAAGATTTGAGGAACTATGCAGAGGATATACAATAAGCGATGTGCTTTGGAGTCTCCCATTTTTAAACATGATTTTGAAATGCTAGTAGGATCATGCTAATCTCCTTAAAATACTTCCATGTTTTTATTTGTTTATTTTTTGTTTTTCTTCTGTTAAAACAAAGAACAAAATCCATAATGTGACAACAAAGTCCCGATGATCTATCTTGTGTATATTTCTCCAATTTCATAGAGTACAGCCATCCCCTTGATCTTGCCATTTCAGCTATGCTGCTCTGCTTTCAGTTATTTGAAATGAGAGATATTCTCTCCCATTACAAGGCTTTTAGTCAAGGTCTGAGATGTTCTGTCCTGCAACCCCTGCCCTTCCTCCCATTCATTCTAATTTATGTTTCAGATCTGTGTTTAATTGTTACTTCTCTAGTTCTGTGAATGGTAAGTAACTCAATGTTGGGGGGAAATTTAAGCTTATTTATATATTAAGAAAGAACACTCAGTAGAGAGGAAGAAGTGGCCCACATAAGAAAGCACAGTTAATACTGTGAGTTTCTTGAGAAGGTAGAAAGCCATGAGAAAGGCCAGAAAAGGAGGAATTAGTCTCAGATAGGGGAAGATGACATTTCTCCATTTTTTTCTCTCTCTCTTTGGCTTTTTCATCCTCATCTTTCCCACTTTAAATTTCAGATGCCACAAATTTTAGTCCCAAGCCTTTCTATATATATAAAGTGACAATATACAAAAGGCTTGGGACTAGATTTTTTATTTTTTTTTAGTTGGTCTTAGTCATAGTTAATTTGGTGGGAGGAGGACTAGAGAGGCAACTGGAAGAAATTGGTTATCAAACTGGGGAAGTTATGGGCTGGCTGTCAGTGACTATAGGGAAAGAAGAAAATAAAGATGTAGATTTCTGAGAGGCAAGACATTGAAGTTGAAGTTAGAGTCCTAACTGAGCCAGTACAAGTACAAATCTGCCTATGATGAGATGAAAACAAGGTCTCTGAGAAATAAAAAATTGTATAAATTATAAGTGAGAAATCAGCAGACATGACATATACAAAACAAAAATGAAAAAAAATGGGAACTTAGAACAAAGAATTAAGGCCCCAATTGAAAAATAAAACTCTGAAAGAAACTATACTTAAGCGTATCGGATTATGATTAGAAGGTTAAGGAAACAATAAGAGAATAGAAATAAAAATGAGCTGAATTGAAGAGTGAAATAAATATACATTCTAAAAATTATGTCTTCTTTATGAATCGACCATTTTTTCATCATTAAATATTATTTTTAACTCTAGCAATATGCCTTGGAGTGAAATGTACTTTGTATACCAGCTTCCTCATGCTTAGTATTTGCATGAAATGTTTTTTTCCCAATCATATACTTTCAAATTTCTGCATCTTTATATCAAAGTATATATCTCTTATAAACATCATATAACTGAGTCTTACATTTTCATCAAGACTAGCAGTATCTTCTTTTTAATTAGGAAGCATAATCCAGTCACATTTACTGTAAACATTGATGTGTATAAGTCTCCTGTCTTGCAATTTGTTTTTTATCATCCTCCTTTTTATTCCTCCTTTTCTGTCTCTTATTAGGTAAACTGTATTTTTAAAATTTTGCTCTAGAGATTAAGATAAACATATTTCACTTATTCATTTATGACAAGGCTCCCAGAGCTATATCAATTAGTTTATAATAGAAAGAATCTCAAATGCATAAATTGTTATGGAAAAGGCAGACTCAGGAAAAAACTCCAAATCGTATAGAAAGCCAGAGGAGTTTAGAAAAGCTTTCAATGTTGAACAAGGGTTTCGATGACTATCTCCAAAATCTTTCTGATGAAAATAAATTGACTCTAATCAAATCCTACAAGCAAGAAAAGGATAAATCCATTGAAGACATTCAGTACAAGCTCTTTAACAACTTTAGATAATACTCAGGAGCAGCTCCTGAAGCAAATGTGAACACGGTTCTCTCATTACTTTTTTATTTTATTTATTTTTATTTTTTTTTTGTGAAAGCCTTAACCAGAAATAGCAGGTTTCATATGTAAGCAAAACCCAAATGGAAAGTAGTCCCTCTGTCTAATCTTCTGCTTACTGAATATTTTTGTGGGGCTTTAGAACAAAAACAGAATAAGACCTAGAATAAACTGTAGTTCTTACAAATAAAACAACTAATGTTCTCAGCCCAGTCATTAAGAGTCATAAGAAGAAATCATGTCGTAGGACACCAATGCATATGTCATAAAAACAAAATGACATTGAGGAAAAAAATACAATTGTTCAATATTAACCAAAAAAAGTAAAAGGAAAAAAAAATAAAGTAGGCAATCAATAAAGATAGCCTAAGGGAGAATCCAATGCTCCATTTTCTATTTTATTTTTAATCTTACAAGAAGAAATATCTAAATATTAAAGGACAACCTCGTAAAATGTTGATTTATAGATACCACAATACTAAAGTTTGGCATTGTTATCCAACCTCTGCTTCAAAGTTAACAAACTGCCCAGGTGGTAGGTGTCTCTAATGATACTCAGACACTCAGTCTCCTATGTTTAACTGATAATAGCTTTCCTCCTTTATGACAGCACAGGTGCTAACTTCATAGAAAGTGATATACTGCGCAAATTGCCAGACTCAGTGTTCTCCTTGTAGTCTCTTTCTTGAAATCTTTTAGGACTCTCCTTTTTGTAAGTTCACAGATCACTTGGACATTGAGTTATCTACATTTTTTTAATCTAAATCCAACCTAGATTGAAGATCTTCATAAAAATCTGGAATCTCTGTGTCCTAAAATATCCACTGATATTGTAAGAATTATTGAGGCTGAACCCATGAAGGTTCAGATAAACCCACCCAAACCTCTATTAAAGCTTTCACAATGCTCTCTAAAACTAGATCTAAAAAAGACTAAATCTATAAATAAAAACCTAATAAAGAAAAGACACATTATACCTGTACCAGTTATTGTAATACTTTTATCCTCCAAGTCAAGAAACCCAACAGGCAGGAATATAAACTTTTTCCAGGATCATAGGGCCATAAATAAAATAGTTAATCTCAAATTTCCTGTAGTATCAAAGACAAATACCATTTTATATTTGGTGTCACATGAGGCTATATAATTTACAGTCATAGATTGGTATTCTGCTTTCTTTATTGTCCCTTTAGATCAAGATAATTCATACATCTCTGCCCTTACCTGGCTAGGTCAACAGTATACTTGGGCATTTCTATTTTAGGATTTACTGAGACTCCTTTTGATTTTTCAGAAGTTCTTTATCAGGGCCTTTGTGAACTTACATATTGTTTTGATTCTATTGTTATTAAACATCTGGATGACTTTAGCTGCATAGTGGAGAGGATGTGAGGTCAATTCCTTCTATTTACATACCATTTTAACTCAAAAAGAACATTAATATTTCCTAAATTATAATTTAATCAATAAATATGCATTAACTAAGACATAAACTATTATAGGAAGAAAATTACTCACTCTTGACAGTCTAAAAGCCGTGCAGAACTTTCAGAAGCCACTCACTGGGAGAAAATTAAAACAATACATATACCTGGGTCTTCTTAGCTCCTGTGGACAATGAGTTCCCAACTTTTCTGAAATTGATATACCTCTTTATGACTCAAGCAAGTCTTCAGTAACCAAACTTCTTCTTTGGGAACTTAAATATGAGCACACAGTTTGTGATTTTAAATTAGCATTATTCAGTTCTCAATCAGGTATGTAGGGAGCTTAAAAAAACATTGTCTCCAATCATATGAAAACAACAACACAAAATTGGGTGCACAACAAGTTCATGCTTTTTCTTAAATTCATCAGAGAGCTGAGGTACTAGGACAATGAATGAACTGGCCTAAAACTGAAGAAGAGAGAAGTACCAGAAGGAAAGATGATCTACCTATTCTCGCTTAGTAGGGGAGGATGCAAGAACAACTGTAAGAACAGTTTAGTAGGGTGAATGGTATATCAATGGAGTCTGAGTGTACACTAGCAATGAGGGGTCACATCTCTAGGAGTGGCAAACATAGAAAGAGTCTACACACCCTTGTGGGCTTTTCTCCATGAAACCAACTCACTAAAATGATTAGAAAAGTTCCAAGAAAAAAATTTTTTTCGGCCATACCACCTTGAACAAGACTGATCCCATCTGATCTCAGAAGCTAAGCAGAGTCGGGCCTGGTTGGTACTTGGATGGGAGACCACCTAGGAAGACCAGGTGCTGTAAGCATAAAAAAATAAAAAATAAAAGATTGTAAGCTGACAAGGTCCTTGCAATCTGTGAAGTCAACCAAGGGTTGCCTTGTCTAAAAAAAAAAAAAAATTTTAATGTTACACACATTGAGGAGGAGAACAATAGGTACTGTAGGAAGGCATGAAATTCTTCTACTGGGATTCTTCTTTTCTAAATCTCCTATGAAACAAAGTCTTAATTTGTAAAAGGAGAGGAAAAAGCAAGAAACATGGTCATAATTAGGGCACTGGTAAAGGCATGTTGCAGCCAAAAGAAGGGAACAGGGGTGATGAGGCTGGGGGATGGGAAGTGCCCTCTACCTTTGCAGAGGGGCAGGAATATGTACTGGTGTCAGAGATATACCAGGAGAGCAATAGTACCAAGGACATTACACTCCTGAAATTTAGGATATGGTGATGATAATCAGGTACATAAAAACATCTCCCACTCCCAACCACAAGATGAAGAAACATCAAACAATAAGTCAAATATAAGAGATATAACCTCTTTGAGGCGTAGTCAAAGGGGAGACCTAAATCTGAAGATGGAATAGCAACTGGAAAAAATCCTTCTGGCAAACCAGTCCCCACTGTAAACACAAAGTATCCCTAAAGGATTTTGCAGCTGTAGGAAACTGAAAGTAACTATAGAAACCATAAACTTCAAATCCCACCCGCCTCCTCATTAAATGAACTCAAATCTCATACTAAAGGCCTAGCAAAAAGAAAGCTGTGCCTATTTCCAGATATAAATCATATTTACTTCAGTCTCTACTGTCCCTCAGAGTAGTCTGGTTTTCAAAAAAATCCAGAAAAAACATACAACTAAGAGATGAAGACATTTTTAAAACTATATCCACACATACGACAGATATTGAAACTACTAATTTAAATTATAATTAAAATGTTAAAAGTTCTTATAAGAAAGTTGTGAAATATGCTAGGTGAGATGGATAGTTTTAGTGGAAAGATTGAAATTATAAAAAAAAAATAAAACCACAAGAATGAAATAACAGAGTATAGAATTCTTTTGAAAGACTTACCGGTAAACAGCCAAGGAAAGAATTAGGGAACTCGAAGACAGGAAAATAGAAATTATCCAAACTTAAGAACAAAGATTAAAAAAAAGAGTAGAGGAAGGAAAAAAAAAAAAGAACACAGAGCATTCAAGAGTGTGGGGAATTACAAATGAAGACAGATAAGAATCAAAATGGACTTCTCTTTAGAAAACATGCAAGCTAAAAGAAAAAGAAATATCATCTTTAAAGTGCCAAAAGAAAAATATGTCAGCCCAGAATTCCATATCCAGTAAAAATATCTTTTTCTTAATGAAAGAGAAATAAATTTGTCTTTCTCAGAAAAATAATGAGGGAATTCACTGCCAGCTCAACTATTCTTCAAGTGATATAAAAGATACTTCTTTAGACAGAAATAATATGATACCAGACAGAAATCTGTGATTACATAAATAATAAGAGCATTCACAATCTATGACATTGACTTCACAACTTGTCTAATATAAATCAATTCTATTCCTTAACAAACCCACTACTTTTCAGATCCTGGGTCCAGATCTCAGGTGTTCTGCACTGTGTTTTTCATTTCTAGCATTTTCATTTGATCCTAGTTACAGTTCTATTCTGGAAACAGCCTTCCCTGGTGACCTTTTTCTGGGACACCTTTAGGACTCTGCCAAAATGGCCTTTCCAATTATTATAATAGGAGTAGTAAAGTTAGCTTTTCTTGTTCAAAAAGTTATACAATGGTCTTCTTGTTTATAAGTCAAAATAAAAAAGCATACACTTAAAACTCTTAGCATAAAACACAGGAGAATATATTTATGACATTGGGTAAGGCAGTGTTTCTTAAATAAGACACACCAAGCGCAGATCACCATGGAAATGATCAATACATTTCTTGTTTATATTAAAGATTTCTGTTTGAATAAAAAGATATCATAAACATAGTGTAAAGACAAATATTAGACTAGTAAAGTTAATTGCAGTACATATGACTGAAAAAGAAGTAATGTAGGAAATAGAAAAATCCTCCCACAAATTTTAAATAAAAGGTAAATAAACACATAAAATAAGTGGGTGTAATACAACAAAATATTCACAGAGGAGAAAATCTAAATGGAAAATAAATTTATGAAAATATGTTCAACCTCACTAGTAATCATGAAAATGTAAATTAATACAAAAGTGAGATCTAATTCAGAGCTATTCAGTTTGCCGAATAAATAAGCTTCCTTGCTTTTGAGGATGTGAAGCTATGAATACATTACTAATGAGAATGTATATTGATTCAACCACATTGGCAAATAATTTCTCATTCTTAGTGAAGTGATAGATATGTATACCATTCAACCTAAGAATTCCATTTTTAAGTTTTATTTTACATGGACTAATTCATAGATAAGGAAGTATATATAACCATGTGTATCCCTACACCATTTATAAGGGTAAAAATGTGGAAGTTAATATAGCAAATCCCAGTTGAAAAAGCCTAAATGAACTGCTACATGATGTCAAAATATGATTATGTCAAGAAGTAAATATTAATCATGCAGATATAATCATTAACAATTTTTAAAATAACTGTATTTGAAAAGTTATATGCAATGCAACACAGATATACAAATGAAAACATTATATAGTAGGTTGAATTATATGAAATTGCTTTTTTTAAGGATCAAATAAGGTCAACTATCATCAGTTCCATAGTGCTTAACATGATTTAATTTAAAACATGTTTAAGTAGTAATATATATTGTTTGTGGACACTGTTGTTGGTAGCTAACAACTTACTAGATAACTAAATTTCTTGGCTATATAATATGTTTCGAGCACTGTTGCAAGCATTTTACATGTATTTATTTAATTCTCACAGTAATTCTGTAAGGTTAATATATGCACTTTTAGAAAGGAGAACACTGAAGCCAAGAAAATTACATAACTATTTAAGAAAAGAAAAAAAAAAAGCACGCCTAGAAGAAAGTACTTTAATCTTATGATAAAAGTTACTCATTGAGAAGAAGATAGGTGAGGGTGACTATGGTGGGGAGGGGGAGAGCCTCAGGCATATTAAAAGTAAACACACAAAAATAAACACAAAGAAGATAGATCTGAGGTTAATATATTAACATGTTCAAATCTGTTTTATTTCTTTGCAACTCATAGTTGTCTATTATTTTATTTTTAGTACTTTCCTTAATGTTTGAAATCTCTCTCACTCTCTTTTCTTTTATTTCAAAAGAAAGACAACCCAAACTCTCTGTGAATCACCTCCGCATAATTTCCTATCCTCTTTTTCCTCTAACAGATATTGGTCTTTAAATGATTTTCAGAGTTTTTTAGAACAGCTCTTTAAAATAACAACTGACACTTATGTGCCAATAAAGTGTCTGTAACATACCAGGAAAATATCTGTAAGAGGCACAAAAGAAAAGACTTAAAACAACAACAACAACAACAACAACAACAACAACAAACTTTTCTCCCCAAAATACATATTATAGTTCTGCAAGTACTTGAGAGGAGCTCAGTAAATATTTTAGAGTTCCCCAAATCATAGAAATATTTAGCTTTTGCACATGAAAGATAATTGCTCTTTGAAATTATTCAGCTGAGAAGAGTAGAAGGCAAGAGAAAGCTCAGGTAAAGTAAACTAACTACAAGGAAGTAATCAATTCGCAAAACTCAAACTATGAAACTATAGCACAAGAACACCTCCAATTAGGGTAAGATCATAGTTGGCACTTCTACTAATTAATCTTTTTAAGCGTAAATTTATTTAAAGGTCAAAGAAGGAAGATAGGAAAGAAGATTGATTCTCCTCCTAGTTAATTTTTTTAAAGTGTGAATTAAAACTAGGGTCATAAGACAATGATATTTTTTAGCCATTGTGATTGTGGTTAAAATTTTAACTCTGTGAGGAGAGGAGTAAAAGGCATGGATTCCTTTGTAGGTCAGTGTCCCTCAGGACATTTGTTTTTCAGTGAGGCTGCAGTTGGGAGGTCACCTGAGCAGGGCACACCTTCCTGTTAGCAATCCCAACTCAGCAATTGGAAGTGCATAGTGTCAATGGGTTCTATGTTTAATCCTAATTCTTCAAGTTCTCCCTTATTACTCTTTTCCCTGATAAGGTAAATTAGGTTCTAAGGCTGATTCTCTAACCAGGAAAGGTCTGGGGAGGATGGATTCAACCACTGAAAAAAATAGTTCTGCTTTGTTCTTTATTTTTATCTTTGCATGACCTTTCCATTCTTGTCTCCTATTATTCTCATTGGCTGCCTTTTCCTTGATATTAGAGATAGAACTATTCTGATTGTTTTAAGACTATTACCTGATTCTTCTTGGTGAGACGGGTTTAAGAAATGGTTGTCTGAAACCAAAACTAATCTGCATTTGTGGGTAAAAATGAACAAATTTGTCCATGCTGGGTCTGGATGCAAATTTGATGTATTAGCACTGTATTTTCACTAGTGAAACAAATCTTTAATATCAAACTCTAGATTTCATTCTTAGTTAATAGTCATGATAATTTTAGATATATCTTATACAAAACCATAATCTGAGGGAAAGAATCAACATCTAAAAGGTTGTTAAACCATAAAAAAGATTCAGTGTCATTTATAATCTCTTTCCTTTTCTTCCTTTTATTTTAGTAGAACAGATATTTTGAATCTTTAATCAGCTTATTTATCCTTGTATTATATAGCCTAGTTTTCCAAAAACTTTAATCACCACTCATAGTAAGAAACACATTTTATATTATATTCATATACTACATATATGCATATACATATGTATATATGTGTATATATGCTTGTACTTCTATATGAAAAATGCTTCTATATGAAATAAAAGCTTCAAAAAGCCACACTTAACTTTCTGTGTGTGCTGCACTCATATTTTTTCTCTAGTTTTTCAGTTAAAAAGGTGCTGGTGCTATATCATTAATTTCATAATTTACCAGATTATAGACTGTAGTTAGTAAAACATTGATTAGCCATATAAATTTATCTTATTAAAGCAAATTATCTATTTATCTATTTATATAGATTATATATTTATATAGTAAATATACTATATAGCGTATTTACTTATCTAATTGCCTTATTCTTCTTGTCTCTAATATTTTAACTATAGTAGTGAGATAAAGTATATCCAATTAAGATGGCCATTCAAAACAATTTTTTTGTTTTGATTTAAATCAGAATTTTATACAAAAAAATAAATTAATTAGATGGGCTCACAGTTAAAATAAAAATATAGTTTGCTCCAAAATTGATATATACGAAGATATACAGCGACCTATTTGAAAGATATTCTTTCAGTTCTTTCTTAGAGATAAACTAGTAAAAACCCTTAATCGGGTGTGATTAAAAACAGTCTTTTCACATAGACATTTCTCGATAAATAGTTCCTATTAATCTGCACTCTGTATCAGTTATTTTTAGTCCCAACTTTATGGATATTGGAAGAAGATGATGTCAGCTGAGGTGAGGCCTGAGATTTTTGTTTTCATGGACTTACTCTGCTTATGCCTAAATAGTAATGGAAATTTCTGAATTCTTAACTTAGGTAGAGGTTTTAATGGTGTTTGTGATAAATTCAGACAATAAGCTATAAACTCTTGTCTTACTCCTGACTTTTTTATATTTCTTTATATTCCCTCCCCTCACCCAACTTTTCCCCACATGGTTATAGCTAAAGCAGAATAGTACTATTTTTGGCTTATGGTTTCAACTATTATCAGAAAATATCAGGGGCCATCAATGTGGAACTAAAGGGGACTTCCTGTTTGGGAAGAGGAGTCTACCTAGCTGTGACTGAATCTCAGCATCACATCATATTCTTGCAATAAATAACTTTTGCCTTAAATGTCATAAAACGCCTTTTTCTAAAACATAGTTTTATAATTATTACTTTTGTTTATGGCACATCCACAAAGAAGAAAATTAAACTCACATGGTTTGAAGATAAGGGGATAGGTCAAATGCTAAAGCCAGAACATAATTTCCCAGCAGCTTTGAGAGTTCAGAGAGGATGCCCAGGTCTTTGAATAAAGCTTTTTATGGGCCATTGGAGGAGTGCTAGAAGAACATTAGTAGAACTGAATTTAAGAAAGATCATTCTGATTGCAGTCGTCATATCCAAGGTCAGAAACAAGAGAAGAAACAACCTCCATCTCTTTTGTGTTCCACTTCTAAAGCAGAGGATAACTGGATGCAAGGCAGAGCCATGTAGGAACATACAAAGAAGGACCAAGTTTTTATCTCTGAACCGAGCTGATTGAGGACACTCAGTTTTATTGAAAACTGGCTACTTGGTGCACGATTAAGGTTAGCCAGAATTAAAGGCTCAGGATTAGAGGAGATATGGGTACTGACTTTTTGGAACTCGCTCTGATAGGAGAGTGAGCAAGCTTCTTTCCTTTATTCTTTTTCTAAGACCTCTATAAAAATTTGAATATTAAGTGTTATTAGTGTAACTATTTACATAAAACAAAATAACTCAGTAGAAGAATTAGAAAAATAATTACCGAGGTATAGATTCTATACTCATGCATCAAAACTTCAATAAGCTACATATGCCTTTGAATACTGAACTATTTGTTTAAAGCATTTACTCTCCTTCTCTCTCTACTACACCTACAGATTTTTTAAAAAAATCTGATCCATTGTAAGATGCTGCAGGTTCTACACATACATTTATCTGAAAATATCTAGATGAATCAACTGACTTGGAATATTTTCAAATGGAATGTTTTCAAAGTTGAAAGAAAATTCATTTAAATCTGGTGGATTTACTTGCTGGAGTCTAAACAATGTGCAGCAGAATCACAAGCACTTCCTAATGGTCTTTACCTTCCCTTTGCTTAGTGCCTTCCAGAGCAGGATATTATCACACCCACAGGATGCCATTGGCATGTCCTCCCAAGTGAAGATATTGGCAAGAAATCCACCAGCTTTTAAAGTGCCCCTTCCCTCCATTTCTTCAGCAGTGTTTTTTCAACAGGTAATTTTTATATTCTCTGATGAGATGAACTGACATTGTCAGCTTTTATCAGTTTAAAAAGAAAAAGAAAAACTCGGAAAACTTAGCTTTTCTTTTCTCAACAGAGACATTTTTCTATTTATTTGTTCACTCAATATACATTCACTTTGCTTCATTAGTGTAATTTACTAAGTCAACAAGCATTTGTTGTTCATCTTTCTGCATGTCAATACAGAAAGGAAAGGCACAATCTCACCTCTAGTTGTACGTATTCTAAGGAATAAAACAGAATAGTAATCTGACAGTGTCATTACTTCTGAGATGCTGGCCTAAAGGTTTTGAGAACACAGAGAACGAGAGGCCTGATGGCTGACAGACAGTACAGCAGTCCTCCCTTCTCCGCAGGGGCTATGTCCCAAGACTCCCAGTGGATGCCTGAAACCACAAATAGTACCAAACTTACATACATACCTACAATAAAGTTAAATTTATAAATTAGTTTTTTCCTTACATACATACCTACAATAAAGTTTAATTTATAAATTAGCTACAGTAAGAGATTAACAATAACTAATAATAAACTAGAACAATTATAACAATACGCTGTAATAAAAGCTATCTGAATGTGGTCTCACACTCAAAATATATTATTGTACCACACACATCCTTCTCTCTTCTTGTGATGATATGAAACGATAAAATACCAAACCTATTCCTGAGTCTGTGTAACCATCTCTTACTTGGGGTCACTGTTTTGGAGGATCCCTTACTAAAGTCTCTGTATGGCTCAAGGCTTTCTGGTACAACAAATGGCTATCAGTTGGAACATGTTTTCTGTTCATGTCTTCTTCTCACAAATTTAATGCCTTTTCCATCTTAACTAAGAACTCGTCATGCACTATGGCCATAACTTTTGCCATTCGAGGTGCAACAGCAGAACTAGCACAAATTTCTTTTTCCTTTTGCATAATTTCATGACTAAAAGACTCATCTTTACTGTAGATCTCGGCAACTTAGGCATACAATTTTTTTTCTTTCCTTATTAAGTTGAGAACTTTCACCCTTTTACTTAAAAGAAGCATTTTACAGCTTCTCTTTGGCAGATCTGAATTGCCAATATTACTACTCGTGGACTTTGGGGCCATTATTAAGTAAAATAAGGATTGCTGAGTACAAGCACTGTGATAAGGCAACAATCTGATAACTGAGATGGCTGCTAAGTGACTAACGGGTGGGGAACCTAGACAGTGTGGATAAGCTAGACCAAGGAAAGATTCGTGTCTGGGGCAGGATACAGCAGGACAGCACAAGCTTTTATCATGCTACTCCGAATGGCTCATGTTTTAAAACTTATCAGTTGTTTACTTCTGGAATTTCCATTCGGTATTTTTGGACTCTGGTTGAGTGTAGGTAACTGAAACTATGGAAAATGAAACCATGGATAAAAGGAGCCTACTGTAACATCACCCAGATAAGATGGCCCATGATGTAGATTCACTTGTGACATTAGATGTCCATGGAAGCCAATTCAGCTTAAAGCCTACGAGAACAAGAGAATGTGGCTCAGGAATTTTGTATTGAATTACAAAAGGGCTTAGTGGCTCTATACTGCTATGGCTAGAATTTCATTTAGAGGTTTAAACCAATTGTCCACTTATTTTTGAATAAAGAGCTCACTCCATGGAAACACTTTTTTTTTTTTTTAAACATACTCTACCCATTAAATGATACAAATATCAAATCAAGGACAGAAGAAACTTTAGGAATATACCTAATACAAGCTTGTGATTTCATAATAGTCATGGAAATATTTTGACAACTAACAGGTCACTTTTTTTTTATTGGGATAATAAGAATTTATATCTATATAATTATATATAGTGGGAAATATTTTGACAACTAACAGGTCACTTTTTTTTTATTGGGATAATAAGAATTTATATCTATATAATTATATATAGTGGGAAACTATATGTTTATAATAGGCAGTGTAAAATCCACTTACGGATTAAAATAAAGTGGCTGAGGTGGAGGTCAAATAAAGCATTTTCGTCCTAGGCAGATATGTTTGGAGTAGTGGCTGTTGATGAGTGACTGACAGGAAAAGAGGAAGAGATAAATATGCATGTGAAGAATTTCAATTATTCATGTTTCTTAAGGGGCAGCTCTGGTTTAACCTAGTGTCATCTCATTTACTGTGTTACACTTGGAGGTGGTCTAGCAGGACTAGAGAAGAGAGTGTCTTTTTTAAGAAAACCCCTTTGTGACACAGTACTATGAAAGGAACACTTCACAACGGTTCCTAGGAGGAAAAGAAAGGCTAAAAAATCCATGTTGCTTTGAAGAAAGAATATTCAAGTGCATTTAAATCATTTATCTAAATTTATTATGATAAAATCATGAATTATGTTTGCTCCATATTTGCAATTAGATGGCACAACAGATGGTGAAGATTTACAGAAACATTAACATTCTGGATAAGACAAGTTTAATAAATTTGTCTATAGGAGTCTCTGGGGCTACGGAAAAATGTTCACATTCCAAATAAAATGGTTGTTAGGTTTGAAAGAAGGCACAGACCCAGAGAGGGGTATTTTTGCATTTCCGCTATCAAATTCCAAATCCTGATTTGCAAGGTTTTTTACTGTTATGAGAACTCTAGATAGTTTTAAAATTAGTTTCACCAATGCCTACACGTTATATCAAGAGTAGATTCTCCAGAAAAGATGTGTATTGGTAAAATTGCAATGCATCTGTCTTGAACAGTCCCTAAATACAGTAGCATTAGCTCATCTGAGGTTTAACTTTTCTTTACAAGTCATCGAATACAAATAATGGACACTATTCAAACCAGAACCATCCCAGGTTCAGCTCTCGCAGCTTTTCTGGGTCACACAAACTGTTTACCTTAACCAAACATTTGTTTATTAATTCACTCAAATGAACAAAAAATGTTTTCAATGCTTCTTCCTATTCTGATAGCATAATAGTAAATATTATGTTCTTTATACTGGGGGAAAAAAAATGTCTATTCTCTAAGCATTATATTAACATGGTAAGAATCCAAAATTCTTTTTAGAATGTCTTTAGCTTCGTAAGTAAAATTCTTAAAAAACATCTTGATTGAATTTTTCTCATTTGCAGTGAAAAACAGAGTCATCAGATCACTATAAATTATTTTTAACATCGTCACTGACATTTCATTAAACCAAACAAATAAAAACAATGCAATTTTAAGAAAAATGATCAATGAATCTTACTTATAAGAGTAGTTTCAATGGTATACATCAACTCCTAAAAATTCTAAGAACCATTTTATAAAGCTATATATCAAACCAAGGTTACAAGGTGCCTTTTAAAGAGAATTCAGGGATGTGACTCAAAATTCTAACCTCTTAGCTTCCTAATTTAAATAGGTTGGGTAATGCCCAGAGCCACCTAACTAGCAAAGGATGGTGGATTGGATTGCTTTCTAGTGTTGTGTGACTCAAAAGTCTCTCTCTAAACATCTCTGCTCTACTTTGCTAGCAGTCCTGCCTATTCTGCCTTATTTCCTCATGGGCGGGCAGCACACCACACTTAGAGTTATTTCATTTCAATAATGACATCAGCAAAGCTGCAGCTCTTATTAAGTCGCTGGAATATGCTTTGATTTTCCTCCTACTTTTGAATATTAATATCCTGCTTGTCTTAACCCAGCACTCTGGCTGACATAAGAATTTGAAATTCTGTTTTCCCCAGGATTGGTCTGACTGCAAGATTGGCACCCCACTGCACCACTGGCACTAGTATTTTGGTCTCTGATGTTCTCACTAATAGATTTTCCATCTGTTACGCTGTTCTTTTATTGGTGTATAACTGTATTACTTTATGTAGCAGTGAACTGAGTCAATGAAGACAGAGTCTCCAGCCACATTTTGACAGGGTAATTTAGTTAGAAACCTGTCCAATTCAATATTTGATATGTTGTATGTTCACTTCAGCAATAAACTAAAAAAATAAGGTTCTTAATATTAAGACTATTTCAGTACAAGTTTCAAAGCCATTGGCTATTTTTTTTTAATATGGAAAAATAGTCTAAATATTATATTGTGATATTGATATTTTGAGTTTTATATTTTGAGACCAGAGCATAGTAATAACAAGGGAGACAAAAATAGAATGGGAGATCCATTTGTAACTAAACCAAAGATATACGCTTTTTAAATATAAAGAGAGAGAGAGGAGAGAAAAGTAAAAATATATACAGTAAAACAACTTATTAAATCCAAAGCTGGTAATATTTTCAGAAAAAAAAAATTTTATCAGAAGTTTGTGATATTCAGATCTACCTTAAGACACAGGATAAGAAAAATTAGTTAATCCTGTTGAAATGTGGTACTTGCAACAAGTTAAACTTAATATATATTTAAGAGAAGAAAATTAATTTTTTGTATATGTCACAGATATAAAACACATTTGCAAATAAATAATACATACAGGAAGAGATACATACTTTGATCACATAAAAATTTGTTCTGAAGAGCAAAATATCTAAAAACCTAGGAAATGAAAAATAACAATTATCATTAAAGCAAATGAAAAAAATAAGAGAAAAAATTAATGAAGGCACCAGCCAGAAGCTAACTGTATACATATTTTCTTCCAATTTTTTAAGAGACAGAAAATCCTTATGCTACCTAAACTGTTTGAGAACACTTAAAAATGAATATCTTTCTAATTCATTTTCCTGGGATCATATAGCCTTAATGTTAAAGAAAACATTATGAAAGAAGGACAAAATAAAATTGTGAAACCATCTATCTTACAAATATAGATGCAAAAAATATTTGCATCCAAATCTCAAAAAAAAAAACCTAAAAAATAGACAGAGAAATAAAATAGCATAGCTAAGTAAGGTTAATTCCAAGATTGTAGACATAGTTTAAAATCTGAAAATAATATATCACATCAATAGGTTGATGGTAAGAAATCATCATCTTGCAAAGGCCGAAAGAGTATTATGTAAAACTAATGTAACTTCTTTTTATATTAGCTCTCAGAATGAGGAAAATAAAGACACTTTCATATCTAAGAAAATATAACTATCTTAAGACAATAGCTAACATTTAAGGGTGAAAAGAGGGAAACAAAGTCAATATTTTGGTTAATTTTTTTTTTAGAAGATATAGTTATTCTGTATAAAAAGGGTGTTATATACGTTTACATGCAAGGAGTTGATTATTATTTTAAAATTTTTATATTTAAAAAATTTGCATTTTAATCAATATCATAAATATTGATGAATGTAACTAATGTTAGCAAAAAGGATCTTTGGTATCCACAATAATTTTCATGGGTGTAAACAGGGCCTGAGACCAAAAAGTTTGAGAAGTGGTCATATATACTTATGTAGCTTACTTCCTAAATCATGATATTGAGTTTGATCATCACCCCAGAAATTTCTCTCACGTTGCAGCCCATATCAGGTAACCACTATTTTGCTTTCTACCACAATATATTGTTTTGCTTTTTCTTGAACTTTGAGCCAATAGAACCATACAGTATGCATTTCTTTTGTGTCTGTATTTCTCGCTGAACAGGAGGTGCATCCATGGCATTGCACTCCATTTATTGCCAGGTAGTATTTTACTGTGCAAATATACCATAACTTCTTCATCCATTTCTCCTGCTAATGCACATTTATATTACTTTTTTGGTTAATAGGAACAGCACCGTGATAAACATTCTGCACAAGTTATTTTGGGGACATGTACATTACTATGTCATGGGTATATGCCTAGGGGTGGAATTGTTAGATTACAGGAGAGGTATCTAACTTTATAAGAAACTAATAAACAGCTTTCCTAAGTAGTTTACAACAGTGCATGAAATTTTCTTTTGTTTCTCATTCCGGGCAACATTCTTGTGGTTTCATAATATCGTACTGTGGCTTTAACTTGCCTGTCCCAAATAAGTAGTGATGCTGAGTTTTTTTTCATATTCTTATTTGCCATTTAGATTTTTTTTTTTTTTTTTGGTAAAGTGTCTGTTCAAGATTTTTGGCTATCTTTTTTATTTTTGTGGAGGGTTGGAGTTTTTCTTTTTCTTATTGACTTCAGATATTGTTTTATTCTGGATGTAAAAATAGAGAGAAATCCTTTAAATCAAATAAGAAAACATCAGACATGACATTAGAAACATGGTATGTCTCTAAAAATGAGTCGGAAAAATGGCCCTCGTTTCTCTTTTTTCCTATATACATGTCCTATGTTATGTAATTTTTGCAATGCTGTCCCACTGTGGCCTGGGCCATCTGCACCTACATTCTGTCCTCTATCCCTCTTTCTGGGTCCAGCCATATAATTTGCTTCGGTTAATGAGATGTTAGCAAACATGACATAACTAGACACTTGAAAAAAATGCTTATAAGTTTCCATGCTCTCTCTTGTTTTTCTGCTTTCTCCATGCAAATATACCTGGAAAAGCCTTCTGGAGGATGAGAATAATGAGCAGAGCTGAGTCAAATTTGTCAGCATAGCCAATAACATTTCTGAGCACATGACAGTCAGCCAACCCTCCAACATGTGAGGTAGCCCAGGCAAGATTAGCAAGGCTTCCTCACAAATGCAGCTGACTGCAGATGCAAGAGTAAACCTAGGTTAGAAAGATCACTAGCCAACCCAGAAATGTGAGATAAATAAATGATTATTTCTTGAAGCCACTAGATTTTGTAGTTGTTTGTTGTGTAGCACAATTGTTGTAATAGATAACTGATGTAGGTGTGCAAATGATTATATAAAAGGAATTTACAAAAATAATGCAAAAGGTATCTAAATTCATTAGCAATCAGGAAAATCAAATTCAATCAAGGAGATATCATTTCTCACTCATCAAACTCAGAATTATTTTGTTTGACAATATGCAAAGTAGCCAAGAGAACTGACTATAGCAGTATAAATGTAATTTGTTATATCCTTCCTGAGGGCAGGTATGCAGTCAGTATACATCAAAATTTAAAGCATACATTCTACTGACATAGCAAATCTAATTTTCTAATAATATGACTTAAAGACATATGTGTACACAGACGTGCATATAACAATGTTCATTACAAAAAACTTCAAAAAGCAAATGACAACAATATAAATATGCTTCAATATGGGAATTGTTAAATAACTTATAGTACATTCAGACTATGGAATGCTATGCAGCTGTTAAAAATAATGAAAATTATATTTATATTCTGTAATAAAGAACTATATCTAAGACTTCTATTAAATTAAAAAAACAAGGTGAGAAAGAAGGCATTTACTATAATATTCAGGTAAATGTGTATTAGTACATATATGTGTGGACATATATATGTACAGAAACTTAGAAAAAAGATTTATTGTTTATGACTCTGGGAGGGGAAGGAAAATGGAGAAGGAGAAGAAAGTGGAAACTATCATATTTTCTCAAGATTTAAATGTTTCTTGAACCTTGAAGAGTATATTCACTTAATGTTGTGTAATAAATACATTCATGAAAAGAAGCATTAACTCTAAGAAAAATTAAAACCATAAAAAAATTCAGCAGACCATTTTGCGACCAATTAGTAGATTTTAGACTGTGGTCAGCTGTCCTAAAGGAGTTAGAAATAAAGAAAATGTCATAAAAACATTGATAAATCTGAATATGTAAAATTAAACATTTCTTCATATAATAAATCACTGAAAGCAAATTAAAACCCAACAAAACATTTTAAAAATCATTGCCACAGGCATAGAATTAACAACCTTCATACATACACAGATCTTACAAAACAGGAGAAAAAAGATTTAAAAATACTAAAAAAGGCAGAGGGCATAGGCTCACCTACAAAGAAGAAGCACAGATGAGCATCAAAAAAAAAAAGACTTCAACTTGAATAACGATCAATAAATTATACATTAAAACATTACCAAGATGCCATTTTCACCTTTTAGATGAGAAAGAATAAATAGTGTTTACAAAGATAATACTCTTAATGCAATTGTAGCGAAAAGAGTCCATCCCAGCTGCTATTGGTGGGAATGCAAATTGGTAGATATTTCTAGAGAATAATGTTAGAAAAATGATGAAAAGAAAATATGCATAGACATTAACAATGGTTATCTCTATTGTTAGTGTATAGAAGCAGAAATAATCTATTTTTGTTACTTATAATTTTTAAAAAATATTAAAAAATAATTAACAGCCTGGCTGTCACACAATTGAAATTCTTTTAAGCCGATGGTCATGAATCTGCTACATGAACTATGGCGGAACTTTGGAATCGTCCTTGCCAAGAGCTTCTGGTTATTGGGAGGGCTATTGGGACTGAAGGTGAAGGCAGAACACCAAACTGAGGATAGAATACGATCCTTACCAAACAAGTCAAGACTAGAAAGGAGAGGAGTTCCTCCTCTTTGCAAATTCTAGAGTTACCAAAATGGTTGTATATTGCATTGATAATGGAAAGACTTTATATAACTGCAGTTGGGTATTTCTTTGGGGGAAAGAATTGTTCTCAATAGATAGACTATCCGATGTCATCTGGTTCTGCTTCAATCTGTTTTCAATGTCTCAAGTGATAGAACTTTCATTGTTTTATCTGCAACAGTTTCCAGTTGTTTTTTTTTTCACCATAGTATCGAGAGACTATTTTTATTCTTCATCCTATATTTTTCCTTGAGTAATGTCTTCCTCTGGCCTTTGAAAAGTAATTTCAAAAGCTCAAAGATGTCAACTTCTCTATATGCAGTAAAAGTTTGTGCTTCTTAAATAACTTTAATCTTAATACTTTTTGCTGCATTTTTAAGGTATTCCCTTTTATACCAGCTGGTTTGCTCCTCTTTCTCCTGACGCTGCCTACAGAAATCCTACTTTAATTATACCACTATTGAAACTTCAAAAGGAAGCCATAGCACAATGGATTTATTCTCTTTCGCTTTAATATTTCTTGTTAAAAGAAGTTTTCTTTCCCTACTAAGTAAAGAAACCAAAATAGAGCTGAGTTTTGTTGAACCTTGACCTATAGCAAAGTTTCACTCAGACCTTTTGAATCAGATCTGGTATGATGGAGCTCAGTCGTTACATTTTTTTCAGATAATAATGCACACAAACAATTATTTTCCAACTTTTACTTTATTATTGAAGGTATTTCTATGAAAGTGGATGTTCCCTCTTCCCATGCAATATATAGTAATTTAAATAAAAATCAGCCTGGAAGAGAATTTAATTAATCATGTATCTACAGTTAATATTTCAAAAACAGAAGAAAATATAATTTTAAAAGACTCGGTCTTATTGAGGACAAGAAAATCTGAGTTCTAGTCTACTGAATAGTTTTATAACTTTTCCACTATAACTTTTGATTTAATTCACTAACCTCACTGCTAGTATTCATTGGCTTTCCAATATACTGTAAATAAAATCCAAGCTCCTGGCCATACCCTGTAAGGACATGATTTGATTCAGGCTTACTTTTCCAACTTCATCGCGTGCCACATTATACCTGTTCACTCTCCCTTGCCATTCTGGATGCTTGCTAGTTCCTAGAATACACAAGTCATTCCCACTTCAAGGTCTTTGAATTTCCAATTCCCTATATCTAGAATGTGTTTGTCCCTACTTTGTATAGCTGATTCCTTCTTATCTTTTAGAGATAAAAATGTTTCACTTTAAGAGACTTTTCTTTCATTACTTTTAAATCTCTGTGCTCAGTTTGTTTCTTTCCAAACATGTATCACAATTTGTAATTACATAAAGTTGACCCTTGAACAAAGCCACATTTGTTCACACCACACAGTCAAAAGTTCACATATAACTTTCAACTCTTCCAAAATTTAACTAATAGCCCACTGTTGACCAGAAGCCTTACCGATAACATAAACAGTGGATCAACACCTATTTCGTATGTTATGCGTATTACATATTGTATTCTTACAATAAAATAAGCTAGAGAAAAGAAAACTTAATTAAGAAAAGCATAAGTAAGAGAAAAGATATGTACAGTATTGAAAAAAACCCACGTGTAAGTGGACACACTTGGTTTAAAACCATGATGTTCAAGGGTCAGCTGTATTTATTTATTGGGCTTCTTAAAGCCCATCTCCCTTGCCTAAGAACCAAGAAAGGAAAGTTGGTGTTAAAATACCACTAAGCATCTAGCAAAGAGTTAGCTTATAGTTCATAATCAATGATATTTGGTAAATGAATGACCAAATACAAATACATACATCCTATATTGAAGAGAACACACTTCAAGAGCACTTCTGTAATGAGTCAAAGCTTAAATACTATAGCAAATATATTTTTTAAAAATCTGTCTTACTGCTGAGTGTGTATCCAAAGTTCAAAGCAATATATGATAATTAATAGAGACAAAAAAGTTCATAGAGTCACAGAATATTAAGGTCAAAAGGAATTTGAAATGTCTTGCTTTAATCTTTTACTCTTTTTTTAGAACTTAGTAGAAGATAAATCCAGACAATCTTCAAAGCACAAGAACAGGGCACCTCTAAGCAACAACGGTTCTAAAAATTAAATTCAGAGAAGAAAGACCAAAAACTGTCTTCCAGAAGCTGTCAAAGGCTAAAGGTGAGGTTAAAAGTAAAAAAAAAAAAAAAAATTGAAATTCGAAAATAAATCTTAAAATGTTCTGTGTGAACTTGGCCACCTCTCTGATCACAACCACTGTTCTCCCACTTGGTGAGTTCCATCTCTATTAGCATTTTCTCCGTCATTTCGGGGGAGGGGGCGCAAAATTTCTGTTTCAAGGAGTTTGCTCATATAGTTTTTGCTACCGAAAATAATTTTCCTTTTATTTAGCCAGACAACTATCTTACCCTACAAGGCTCATCTTAAACTCTCACCTTCCTTTTCTTCAAAAATAAATCAAGTGTCCTGTTTTACTCTGTTGTAGCACCCATAATTTTATTATAATCTATGATAATGTTTGCCTATGGAAAGTCTTGGTTTCTTCCCCCTTATCTGATTTATTGTGTGACCCATGCTTACGTCTACTTTTTTCACCATTTGTGTTAGTTTCCTGGGGCTGCCATAACAACGTATCACAGATTGGGTGGCTGAAACAACAGAACTTTATTTTTGCACAATTATAGAGGCTAGAAGTCCTAGGTCAAGGTGTTTACAGGGTAAGTATCTTCTAAGGCCTCTCTGCTTGGCTTGTAGATGGCCACCTTTTCCCTCTCCACATGATCTTCCCTCTGTATGTGTTTGTGTCCTAATTTCCTCTTTTTTATAAGAACTTTGATCATATTGGATTAGGACCCACCCTAAAGATTTTGTTTTAATTTAATTTAATTATCTTTTTAAAGACCCTATCACATTCAGAGATACTGAGGATTAGGACTTCTTGGGAGACGGGATATAATTTAGCTCATAACACCATTATATTCCCAGTGCCTTTCTCAGAATCTGGTATATAACAGGTGTTTTTACAAAAACAAAAACAGAAACGATTCTTGTAAAATAAGTGAACAATTTAGTACAACATTTCTTTGGTCAATTAAAAGAAATAAGAAACAAATCATTTTTGATGAAATTCTCTAAAACAGCATTTCAAAACTGTTCTTCTACTAAAAATATAGTGATTTTAGCTTTTAAATATTAAGTAACCAAGTTTTCTCTGAAAGATTGAGGTAGGTTTCTTTTACATGAATACCTCAAGAGGAGACTATCCAATAAATTTTTCAGCCAGAGGAGCAAGAGATATCAATCTTGAGGCTAATATTTATTCATGATTTCAAAAACTTAAATGTTTTTAGTGTTTAGTCTTAGTTGCATCAGACATGAGAAGAGTTTGTAAATTGTGTCTTCCTTTAAGTCGTTGCTCTTAAACTTGTGTAGTAGGTACACTTTGCATTGGATCATGTTAGGCCTAGAATCAGATAATATCTTTGTAGATTTTCCATGCTTTAGAAGAATTATGGGAGTAACCATAAATATTAATTCCTATTCAATATGTATGTACTCTGGCATCTCGAGGTGTGAATAGCAATATCTTATTACACGAACCAGAGTATTCATTAAGTGCTTTTGGGTAATCTTTAGAGAGTACATTAAAATTCAAGTGTTACTATGCATATGGGCAGTCTGTAAAACTCAAAGTTTTCAAAAGTAACCAGTGAATAGCATCCTTGAGTGGAAACTTATTAATCAAAATATCAACATGAAAGAAAAGAAAATCAAACGATTACGTGGAGCCGAATTTCTTGACAATAATCTCAAGAGAAGGATATTTTAATACAAGATTGATATTGTATGCCATAATTGCAGAACTCCAATGATACATTATTTGAGTCAATGCAGTTTACCTGTAAATGCTTTGTTGTTGCTGCTTTGTTTTTTATTATTTTATTTTGTTTGATTTTGTTTGATATTTCTACTGGTAGGATGTTTGTATACATTTGTGAAACACCAGAAAAGAGACATTTTAGAAATACAACTACTATGAATTTTGGTAGTTTATAATGTTATTTTTTTAAACATCAGTACTATAATTTACATTTTCTTTTGACATGCAGTTCTAGGAATTTTAACACATGTATAGATATGTATAACTCTGCCCGTAATAGGACAAAAAACAGTTCTGTCACCCCCAAAACTCTCTTGTTATCTCTTTATCGTCACACCCTTCTCTCAAACCTAACCCTAGAACACAATGATGATTTCCCTCACTATAGGAATTGTCTATTTGAGGATGTCATATTAATGGAAGCATATCCTCTTTAGCTTTGTGAGACTGGCTTCTTTCACTTAGCATAACACCTTTAAAATTCATCCAACTTGCTGCATGTATCAATAGTTTGTTCCTTTTTATTGCCGAATAGTATTCCATTTTATGAGTTTATCACAGCATACTTATTCATTCTCCCACTGAAGGATATTGGGTTGTTTCTAGTTTCAGCAATACAAATAGAACTGTGATAATCATTAGTAGACAGTTTTTCTGGATGAATGTAAATTTCCATTTCTCTAAGGTAAATGCCTAGAAGTAGGACTGCTGGGTTATATGTTTAAATTTGTAAGAAAACACATTATTTTCCAGAGTGGCTATGAAATACTGTATTCTCACGAGCAACATCTGAGAAATCCAGTTGTTCCATCTCTCACTAGTATTTATTGTCAGTATTATTATTATTTTTTAAATTTTAGCCATTAGAATAGGTAGTACAATGGTTTCTCAACCTGGTTTTAATTTGCATTTTCCTAAAGGTGAATAATGCTGAACATCTTTTCGTGTGCTTATTTTTTATTCTTACATTCTCTATGGTGAAGTTTTTGCTCAAATCCATTTCCTATTTTTCCATTTGCTTAGTTATTTTCTTATTTTTAAGCTTTATTTTTCTTTATATGTTTTTCATACAAGTCTTCCGGTGGATATGCAATTTGCAAATATTTTCTCTATTTGGTAGCTTGTCTTTTCATTCTTTAAAAGTTTTTTTCTGCACAGTAAAAAAACTGATTTTGATCCAATTTATCAATTTTTTTATGGATTATACTTTTGATTATCTAAGAACTTTTTGCTTATCTTAGGTCACAAAGATTTTCTCTTAAGTTCTTATCTGGGAGCTTTATACTTATAATTCATTTTGAGTTCATTTTTATACAGGTTTGAGGTTTAGATTATTATTTTTTACATAAGTATGACCAATGGTTCCAAAATCATTTATTTAAAAGTCTAACCTTTCTTCATTGAATTGCTTTTGTACTTTTGTCAAAATCAGTTTTCCATATTTGTGTAGGTCTAGTTCTGGTCTATCTACTCTCTTCCATTAATCTATGTCTCCATTCCATTGGCTAGACCACAATGTTTTGATTATTGCAGCACTTTCCAATAAGTCTTAAAACTGATTAGTATGATTCCTCCTACTTTATTCTTTTCTCTTTAAATTATTGTAGCTGTTACAGTTCTTTTGCTTTCTCATGTACATTTTACAGTCACTTGGCAAATATACAAAAACATCTGCTGGGATTTTGATTAGTAGTATATTAAATTTATGGATCAATTTAAAGGAATTTACATATTTGTTATATTGAATTTTCAAATCCATGAACATCATATGTCTTCTCTGATTTATTTCATCAGAATTTTATAGTTTTTAGCATACAGATTTTGCACATGTTTTGTGAGATATATACGTAAACATCTCATATTTGGGAGTTACTGTAATTATTGTTTTTCTTTTCATTTTGATGTTTCATTGTACATTGCTAGTGTATAAAAATACAGTTGATTTTTGTGTGTTGATTTGATATCCTGTGACCTAAATGAACTACGTGAATTCATTTATTCTAGAAAATTTTCCTTTTTTAAATATATATATTTCCCGAGATTTCATTCACACATACATAATCATTTTGACTATAAACGTAAATAGTTTCATTTTTTCCTTCCTAAATTGTACGTCTTTTATTTGTCTTCTTCGCCTCATTGCACTTAAAGAGGAGTGGTGAACACAAATACCCTCGCCTTCTTTTCAACCTTAAAGCAAAAGCATTCAGACACATTTGGTAAGTCTGCCACTTTTGATGTACCAGGCTGTGTCAGAGGGACCAGTAACGAGCTGTGTCTTTTTTCTCAGGTTAAGAGATCTTTAACTCTGTCTACAAACTAGGGCTGTTGTAGTTGATATAATTTCCATCCCCTTCAGACACCACTCTTGAGACCCAACCTCATCTCTTCAGGCCTTTCTGGAGCAGGAAAGAAGAGTCCTCTCAATTGACTAAAATCCTCTAAATGGATATCGACTACTACAAACCACAGCTATGTGGAGAGCAAGCATGTTCACATTCAAAAGAGCCTTCTACCCTGGGGTCAGCATATGTTTTAACCTATGATTTGGGTTCATATTCTTTTCCCTAAACTAAACTAAATTAAAATGAACAGTTTCTTCTTTTTTCAAATGCCCTGCATTAAATATAACTAAATTCTTTTGAACCACCCAGATGGCCTAGAGATAATATAAATAATAATATGATGTCTAAGTAAGCCACAAAAAATAATTCTGTGACAAATGTCCACACACATACATAGAATACATGAGATATATGTTTATTGACACGTGCTATATTATATACTTGTGTTCATATTAAATGTGTGATGTGCATATATAATATATGAACTATACATAATCACATAAACTCTTAAAATCTAAAAGCAATTAACAGTGCTTAATACCATTAGGTCTCTCAATTAGAGCTCCAGAATAACAAGGACCTTTTGAATGAACAAATAAATCATATAATCATACTGTCTCTCCACCTACATCCCAGAATTGTGTTTAGTACTCAGTAGATAATTGGTATAAAGGCTCTTTAAACCCTTAGAGAAAGTTTTCTGTAAACAATTGTTTATATTTGCATACCCCATATGTATGCTAATAACACAGTTTCTCTGGAGATGATTTCCTGCCTAGGGCACTATATTTTAAAGGCAACATCAAGTTGTGTTTATTTGTGAGAAAAGAAAGCACCACTGGTGTCTCAAGAAAAATAACATGCAAGCTCAAAAATAAAGAAAAATCACACGCAAAAAATGATGCATTACTTCAATAACACTTTACATTCTTATTGCATATTTCATAATAAAGATCAATAAAATGTTTCAACTCATAATAAATACAGGAATTATCCAACCTCCTATCTTAAATTGTATCAAGAATGTAAGACAATAACTGTATTTATACCCACCCAGCCACAAAGTTTAATGATTGATTTAGGATAGAAAGTCAAAAATCTCAAGAATTAAGGACTTTTCAGGTGTCATGTTAATCAGAGCTTCAGTCATGGGGAGACTGACCCAAGAAAGTAATCAAATTCCACATACTAGGTTTTTGCATCTTGAAATACACATCTGGCTTTTAATGAGTAAAAATAAAATCTAAAACAATTGTTCATTGTTGTTTTCTTAACTTTTTAAAATAGGAAATCTGATCACAAATGTCTCAAAATTATTAACAAAAAGGTAAAAGGAGTAGAACTGATAACTTTTTCTGTAGTTTGCTTAAATTTTCTTTTTTGGGGTGGAGGTTATTATGAGATTTTTCCACAAGATCTCCTAGCCTTTGGAGAATGCGAGTCTTACACAGTGTATCTATTGCAAAGCTCTCCATCTTCAGTGAAATAACAATCTCCTTCAGACGTGTTGTTGCTAGGTTACTATTAAATAGAATTACCTTGGTGTAATATATTCATAAAGGAAGAGTCAGGAGATAAGTAAGAAAATAATTATAATAACTTTGTCATGTTTGTGCAACTTGGTGCATTAATATATATCCAGAGGCATTATTCTAGGGGGAGGGAGGAAAGATAGATTTATTTTCCGTTTTGAATATTCTTAGTGATTCATCGAATGTCTCTCATATATCCCAACACCTTGAAAGCATTTCAATTAAAGAGGATACTTAATCCACAAGTCTAGGCTCCTGGACTTCTCTTAATAGTGCAACTGATTGGCACAAATACTGACATTTGACAGAAGAAAATTACAAATGTTATATTTGGAAGGGCTCTTGAGTTATATATATACGCATATATTCTAGCCTACAATCATTAAAAAGAAGTGCCAGGAATCTCAGTTTAGGGATTATGTGGTTCATCATTGAACCCTTTCATCAAATAATGTTGCTTCTACAAATGGCTCAGTGTACTTAATATTTTACTTGCCCTTGTTATACAAACCTATAATTATTTATGTTTTATAATCACTGGACAAAATTTTAAACATGAGATGCCTAAACCAGAAACTTGTGATTGGACCTGGCATAAATACGTTTTAAAAGCTCCACTGGTCAATTTGATGAGCAACCAGAGTAGAGACTGGCAGGTCTGTAGACCATCAAATAGCATATTCTTTCTTCAGAAGGTTTTAAAATGAAAGGGCAGAGGAGCACACACCTTTAGAATTGCCCATCGGTTGTATTAATATTAGCAGAATATCAGAATCACAATATATAATTTACACTCAAGAGGAACAATTTTAACTGAATTTATTTCTTGCACAGGCCTCTCCAATCTTTTTTATTCACACTCCAGAAATTATATTGCCTTAGGGAAAATAAAGGGATAGCATGAGCAGCTAACTCCATCTGTAAATTTTTAAAAATAAAGCTAGAACCAAAAATCGCACTTCTAAAGTGTTTGGTTTTGGATATTTTTGCAAGTGAAGGGCAAAAAGTAAAATCTGCCAGGAAATGGAAAATATATATTTTTTCCACTTACCACTTTATGAAAGTGACTGTAAAATGTGCAAAATCACCATTGACATTCAGGCAATCCCTGAAAAATAGGTTTGAGTAGGAAGAAGGATTAAATATGAGCTGAACTACGTGAATTATGCATGACCAAAAAAATAATCTAAAAGGGTATTATAGAATGCAATGATTTTTTTTCTAATTCTTGTTTCCTATGCTGATGGTTCAGAGAACAGGGACAAATGTTTTCAATTTATTTTTTCTCTACTTCACATGAAAAAAAAAAAAGGTTTTATTTCTTATTGTTCATCATAGACACCCAACTAACCAGAATAGATATTGTTATCCTTCATTTTAGGAGAATTCAGAAAAGTGGGGATAGTAGGATTCTCAACATTTGAAAGAGAAATCCTTTTGCATTCCTACCTACTTTTGCCATTCTTCGAATTTTTTACCTCCAGGCTGAAACCCAGCAAGCTAAAGACCAAGATTTTCCTCTAATTCTTAGGTGGGAACAACCAGCCTGCTGCCTCTCCCTGCCTTTATTCTTCACTGTTAGCCTCAGGCAGACCCGCTGTCTCTCTGGAGGAAGGTGGAATAGGCTTGGGGCCTCTCGGGGGTGGGCGCTGAAGCCTCCAGCCTTCAGGCAAAGCCTTCAAAGTTTATAACTGAGCCCTAGCCTTGCCACATTGTTCGTAAATGTTTTTGAGTGTCTCCCAAAATCTGAAATAGAACTTTAGCACAAATCAATGAGCAAGAAGCTCTTGAAAATGAGTTTTGACTGGCAACAGTTCCTCACAGATAGTCTTTCATGTTTCAGAGTTTTGTCATCAGCATTCAATTTTCGTATATGTGTAAATATATAGAAAAATCTGGAAGAACAATGTACCGAACTGATATCAAGGGTTATTTCTGGGAAAGAAAGTAGGATTGAGGTTGGTGATCAAAGTAACTTTTACCCTTCTATAATATTTTAACTCCGTATCATTAATTTATAATGTTAAATGGGTAATAATTTAATTTTATATCACTTGGTTAATATGAATTTTGCATATATCTTTATTTAATTGAATAAAAAGTCCTATGAAATATACTGTAAAATAAAGACTCCCCTGCTGGAGATCTTACCATTGCAAAGGAGATGTCCTCTCTTTGGAAATGGGAATATATCCAAATTTATTATTCCAGCAGGAGATATATTTATTTTGTTGCCTACTTACCCAAATGAATAGACATTGAATTAGAGATTTTATAATTTTGTTAATCAACCGAAGGAAGCAGGGAGGAAGGGAGGATAAAATTATGGTATATGATCCTCAACTCTTCATTTCTTTGTCCAAAGTAGACACCACTGGGATTGCACATGCTTTCAAAATCTTTCTTGAAACATTGCTCCAGAAGGCTGCTATTAACCTATAAGTGTGGGCCCATACTGCTCTATATAGAGTCTTCTCTGGCAGTCAGGATTTCTTAATGAAGCAGACACCCGACCTTTGCACTGGGTCTTCTTACCATGAGGGTGCATCTGAATTGCTCAGTAAGTTTTCCAACATACATATACCCAAATTCCAACACTGGAAAGTTTGATTTTGTATAAATATGATCAGACCTTAACATGCACATGTTGAAAACAACATCCCCTCCCTCCCCCCACTGATTCTGATGAATTGGTTATAAATCACGGTGTGATATAATTGTCATTGTAAATTTATAAATATTAATGGTAGTATAGGTCTATTACATGTAATTTCAGATGACTTGGGTTGTAGCTCTGATCCTAGAACTTATTAGCCTCATGACCTTGAGCAGTCAGATAGTTGCCCCAAAGTTTAGGTTTTTCATTGACAGAATGGGATTAGGAATATGTTGCCTCTATTTCTCAGAGTTATTTCAGCTCAAAAGGATCACTGACTTGGCCATATACTATCTGTGAGACTGTGGATGAATCACTTTACCTCTAGGTCCTCAATATCTTCATCTTAAAAATTGAGCTTGTGTTACTAGATAAGTGGTTCTCAGTCTCTGTTCTGAATCAGAGTCTTTGGAGGCAAACCAGGCTTTGTGTGTGTGTTGGGTGGGGTGGGGTGGCGAGGGCAGGGGTTGCAGAATGTAAGTAATATGCAAGAAGGACCTTTCCCTGCTTCACCCATAGCATCTTATGTTTGCATATTGAATTTTTGTGTGAGATTTTTTTACAGCCTAATATAGTTTAAGGCACCAAACCCAATGAACTCTGAGGTCACATCCAGCTCAAAATTCTTTAAATCTAATTCACAGAATTGTTGGGCTCAAATTAGATAATGGTAGTTAGCGTGTTTTGTAAAATGAAAAGCTATCAAGCTGAGTGGCCTTGGAACTATTACAGGACGGGCTTAAATTTTCTCAGCTCGCAAAGCGGACTAACCTTCCTCCTTTTTTATTGTCAACCTTGGCTTGATTTCTCTTGCACTTGCGCCCTTATGCTGCTCATAAAAGAAACACTCACCCTGATCACACTCTTTCACCAGACTCTTTGCTTCCAAGCAAACGGCGGCCTCAGCCAATTTCAGTAGAGGTAGAACATATATTCATAGTAACCCGGCTTCCTCCCCTTTTCCATCTGGCAGGGCTTAGAAAATAGCCACATGCCTACACTGGGAATGTGTATGTTCAGGAAAGATTGCTTCATTCTCATATTAACCATCTTAACCTCTGCACAAAACTAAGTCTGTGGCAGTAACCTGAACAGTATAGCTGAATGAGCAGTTTGAGATTTTTTTCATGGTCCTGCCCAACTGGCCCTTCCCATGAGGCCTGTCCACATACCCAGAATGCCTCACCCCTGAAAGTTCTTGGTATAAAAATGCTCAATTTTGAATCTAGCTATTCTGTACTGATAATGGTAAAGAAACCATTTCTTGCATATGAATTAGAATGACTTGTGAAGAAGACTCACTTCAACAAGTGTTTAGTTTATAATGTGCCTACTATGTGTCAGGTTCACAAGTTTACAAATAAACACACAGAGTGATTTGTCTTGATGAACACAAAAGCTCAAGGAAGAGGCAGATACTATAAATGAAATGCTGTAAGTGGAAAGATAAAGATTTATGTGGGATGTTATGGAGTGTGGGGCATCCTTAGTAAAATATGTATGCTTTAGGTAGGCTTCATGAAAACACACATGTTTATTCATGAAAACTAAGTAAGAGTCAAATAAAGAGAGCTGGAACAGATTTTCTTAAATAAGGGCATAGAATCATCTATAATACAGGCAAAACTACCATCAGTTTGTTATCACTAAAGCATAATATGAGAAGTCTATGCAGAATGACTGGAAAGTTAGTTATAGAATGAGGATGTGTCTTGAAAGGAGCTTATGCTAACTTTAAAGCATTCGGACTTTATTTATTCTGCAAGTTATGAGAGAACCCTTGAAGGGTTGTAAGCCAAGAAATGATCTACCTCCACATATTCTGCTTATTTCATACTTATGTCTTAAAATGGTTTGTTTGGGTAAACCCCTGCTTCTAATTTGCTATTTACATTTGCACATCAAGAGATTTTTTTATGGAAAAGTACATATAAATTATATGAAGCCATTGCTATAAATGCGAGTACTCTGAAAACATTTTGTAAATACTACAGCGGAATATTTTAAAGCAAATACATTTACATTGAAATCCAGATTCCTAAACATTAACCTCTTTCTGAGTGTTTGCAATAATTTCATCACTGGCAAACACGTAGCTCATTTACTGTGGCTTACATTTTACTGACACAGGCTTAACAAGGCACTAGAGGCTTTAGTTTACATTTCTCCCTAAAATGCTTTTAGAATTATGCAGATCTGTTCCTGATGCTGCCGTTTCCCTACCTAATTATTTTTCACGTATTCATTTGAGTGATTTGATTCATATTCTTCACATGTTCTCTGACTTTAGAGTGTTTTAAGGTCACATCACACATTTGTGATATTTCTCCCCCACTGGATTAGAAAATGTGGCAGTTGGCTACCTTTCACAAGGTAGTTAGGGAGTTTTTGATCAACGGCATTTGTAGGTTGTGTTAGTGGCAGTCTTAATATTCTCTCAGGTGTATCAGTAAGAAGAGGATGATAAAAGTCTAGCTTAGTTCTTCCTCCCCTAGCCCATTTTCCTATTATTTTTTTAAATTTCAGCCAGCCCGTTTGCTATATACTCTTGAATAGTAAAAAAGAAGAATGGTTCAAATTCTTTTTGCCATCCCATTTCTATACACATTCTGCTATTTGTTCCCACCCTTTCTCATCAGAGAAGAAAGACATTTTGACTGATTACTAACACTTAAAGAATAGCAACACACAAACATTTCACTCTTCTAGGCTATATCTTTATAACAAGATCTGAATAATATTAATCATTATAACGACAACAATAGCTACCAGAGATTGAACTGGCAATGTTATGACTTACATAAACTATCTCATTTAATTTTTACAACCTTACGAGGCTGTCATTAATGTTATCTTCAATTTACAGAGGTGAAACTGTGTTCAGATTGAATACATTTTATTTTTGCAGAGCAGGCAGCCAGGAAGTGGAACAGCTATTATTCACTCCCAATCTCTCTGAGTTTAGAATGAGTTTTGTTAGCCCCACCCTATGTCTGCTCTGCAATCCATACCTCCAGACATTCACTGGTTCATTCATCAGACGACAGAGAGCCTATGATTGGTGAGACCCTGTGTTGGAAACCGCAGAGGATACAAAGAGAAATAAAACCTTCATTCTACTCTCAAGAATCACACAGTTTAGAATACAAATAAATGTAATGCAATAGAGAAAAAAACACTAAAACAACAAAAAAGTAAAATACATATTGTCCAAGTTCCAAAGAAGAGGAGACTTCCCAGCTGGATGACTGGAAGGGCTCTTAGATGGGCAGCCTCATTAATACATAGAAAAATGCAAACTGAGAATACAATTAAATACCTTTACACTCTGAATAGATTAGCAAAATTTTAAAAGTCCGCTTCTACTAAGTGTTGAAGAAGATGCAGAGCGAAGAGTGTTGTAGAATCATTTTTTTCAGTCTAGAAAAATTAAAGATATACATACCCTAGGGTACAACAATTCCTCTCCTAATATATCCCTAAGAGATATTCTCACAAAACTGTACCAGTAAAACCATACAAGTGTGTTCATAAAAGCGTTATTTGTAATAAGCCATAATTAGACAACACCAATGGTCATTAAGAATAGACCTGATAAATACAAAAAGTGTGATGTATCCGTGCAATCGGATACAATATAGTAATTAAAATGAATTCACTGTAACTATTGCTTTAATATTGGCACATCTTATAACTTAATATAAAAGAAAGAAGCAGATCACAAAATAATATACACAGAATGATTCTAGTTATATAAAATTTTAGAAGAGGCAAAATGAAACTTTTTTTAAGAATGTACACATAGATGGTAAAACTATAAATAAAAACATGAGAATGGTTCTCAAAAATTTCAGGCCATTGATGGCCTTTATTACTGAGGTAAGTGATATGCAAAGAAGGTTTATAAGCAACAAATGATATTCTGTCTCTTAAGATAGGTGGCAAATATATGAATGACTTCCAATTAGTCTTTATGCTTTACATTATCTTTTAATTGTCAGCAAGTTACAAATATCATTCTATATGTAAGGGATTTTTCAAACACATCCAATTTTTTTAAAGATAGAACTAAGAAAGACTTTGCAATGAGAATGTTATTTATGTAAGCGTCCGAAAACAGGGCTTTGAAATTATGAAGAAAAACAGAAAGGGTATCATAGAAAAAATGCTACACAACCTGCTAGTACTAATTTAGGCTGTGGTTGTTAAAAAATATGGGATGAGTAATCAGCATCATTGTGTAAATGAAACCCCTAAATAATATGTTTGTTCAGGGGCTCAGTGGGGAGGTAGCACATGCATGAACATGAGCTATTGTGAACAATAGTTCCTGGAAATGATTATGGGTAAGCTAAAGCAAGAGATAAAATCAACAAAAGCAGATGTTTTTGTAAAAATATCTGCCTGATGTAGTAGGGTCTAAAAATGTGCCTGTGATGAAATAATGCCTACTTAACAAAGACAGCAGTGGAAGATGTGATGGACATGAGTCCATTTGAAGATCATAAGCCCAATAGTATATTAACAATCTAAAAGCATATGTTATGCCAATATTTATTACATAAAAGAGGTGGTTAGGTAGCATCAAAACAAAGTAAATATTATGATAGAGAGAGTGCAGGCCTTCCTTGAGAAAAAAATCCACAATGAAGCCAATAAAGGAAAACAAAGAATGTCCACACCCTTAAAGTTTAGACACAGAAATGGTGGAAAATATAGGTTGCTCCAGCAGGAACCGAAATTCTTAAATTCCCATGCTGCAAAACCTCAGGGTTAGAAGCAATCCAGAGCTCACAAATCTCAAATGCATTCAAGGGTCAGAGAAAAGGCAGTAGTAGGAAATGGAATTTACTGAAGAGAGCTCACGTCACATACAGGTACTCTGAATTAAATTTAGAAAATGAGTAATACAGGTATGTCTCCTGAATCCAGAGTTCAGACCACCGGACTGTGATGCTTGATGGCCAGTCACCTCGAATGAGGCAAAGGGAACTGACTGCAGTCATATACTCAAAAAATAGGTAAAAAAACAAAAAATAAAAAACGAGTCTCCATCCTTACTGTTCAATACTTTCAATTATCATAGCATGTTTCCCCTTTCTCAGTATAATGTTGTCAGCTGAGAGTCATAGGAGATTGGAACAGATAGAGTGATTTTATTGTCTATCCTCGAGTTTGGTAGAGTTTTGACTTTCTATTTTAAAAGTATCAATTCATTCTGAAGGCCCACAAATCTAAACTGACATACAGGTGTGGATTTAAATCTCATGAAATAAATGAGGCCATTGTATTCAGCGCATTCTTGACATTTTAATGAAGGCAGATTAACAAAAATTATGTTTCAAAGCCATTACATGGAGCTATTATTCTCTGTTACACTAGAACATCACTGAATCTGAAGGAAAAACTCCTAATAAAATTACTTTATAGTAATATTATCAATAATGACGTGATTAGAGTAACATTAATGACAATATAAGGGACTTCATTCTAAAATATCACTCTGTGGTCGAACAAGTTGAGTGTAAATAAGTAGTCATCATTCACAGCTCATGAGTAATTCTCTGCTTAATTTTTCATACTCGAATTTGCAGTAAAAATTATAATATTGAGACCCATACTGAACTTGGCAAAAGGAAAGCTGTGTTTCCTTACCTGTCACTGAAACTATCCATTCCAGGACATCTGGATTTCCCATTATCCCAACATTTTGATAATACACTGAAAATATTAGAGTATTCTAAACTTGGACCCACTTTAAATGAATTAATTCTGTCTTTCGATATCATTGTCCCCCAACTATTCTATCATCATCTCATCACCATCATCATCATTATCATTATTATTATTAAGTCAATCACCTGAAGGTGGCCGATTTAATGGCTCCAAAATTGAAGAGAGTCTAAACTGTGAAGCACCTGATCTGCTACTACTACTCAATCAATCAAGTCAAATTATAGGTTTTCTTTCTAAGGATAAAACTAAAACTAATTTTAGTCTCCACTAAAATCTACAGTAGAGAAGAAGCATTTTTTGCTTCCTTATTTAGCAAATGAAGGGCTTTTGAAGTGGCACTTTAATTCCCTGAAGCCTATTCAAAACGTCTGTAGGTTTGAACATGGGAAGTTCTGAATGAGAGAAGAATGGCAAAGTGAAAGACCTAAGGAAATTACTTGAGGAAGATTAGCTGGTGACATGGACAAATAAATTCACCTTTCCCAAGGTCAAGTACTCAGGGGATCAGGCTTAAATTCATTTTTTCCAAAGTCCTGCAGTTGATCAGGTATGATTTATACTGGTTAAACTTGAAAGATCTGGAACAATTTTACATTATGGAAGAGAAATAGTTTCCGAAGTACAATATAACTTCCACAGAATGCCTGTACACAGTGTGAATAGCACTAGTCATGCTGTTTAAATGGAGAGTTGCACTGTACAGCGATCAAGACTTGCCCTGGGTTTACTCATCTTATTACTGCCAAATAGCATCCAGAAGCCTACTAGGACATCATGCTCTCTAATACATATGTTCTATCAGGAAAGCCATCTCTCCTTTAATAGACATCTCTAGCCACACAAAGACTGAACCAAAGCTTTTTAATGACTACTTTTCTATGCTTGATCAATCTCAGCTCTTAGAGGGTCCCCAGTAGTAGTCTCTGTTAAAAAGAAGACTATATTTCCTCCTTTTTAATATATAAATAATTTCAAAAATATATCAAAGTAGGGAGAATAGTAATAATGAACCCTTATGTACCTATCACCCAGCATAAATAATTATCAACATATAGCTGATCTTGTTCATCTATAATTCCACTCTATTATCTTTTTTAATAGCTACAGCACACACCTGTGAGTTAGAGTCCATCAGTATCTCACTTTTACAAAGCAATTGATGCTTCCAAAGATTAAATAATTTGGCAGAGGTCACATCTAGTGAGTGCCAAACCCAGGGATCAAAGGCAGTTCTATTTATTCCAGACACTTTTCTTTGATCTGTTTTTGTGAGCTCCATGGAAGTGAGTGGTTTAAAGCCACATGAATTGCCATATCAGTCACAGCACTGCCATAAAATAGATGAAACACTTAAATTGGGTAATTCGAAAAAACAAAGATTAATAGAATGACTATTTACAAAGGATTAATGAAGTTCCAGAGGTTAGTAAAATCAGGAGGAAGTGTCATTAACCCTAGGACCGAATCGGCAAAGGGAATGAGTGGCTATAGGAACCCAGAATCAGAAATGGCTGTGCGTGCAGAATTGCTCAGTAGAAGCCCCTTTATTTAAGGGGTAGACAATGTGAATGAGTGCACAGAGAGAGCCAGGGCTATCTCACACTCTCTTCCTTTATTTCCTTGCCTCTCACCTGGCCAAACATAATCAAATGCCAGAGGTCAGGGTAGCTCATTGATGTAGTCCACAGAAGTCAGCCTCCAAGGCACAGAACGGGGTGAAAATGATGGATTTGGAGGAGATAAAAGATGATATCAAGCACAATTGTCTATATGAAGGGAACATACGGTGTATTATTTTCACATGATGACCCTACTCTTAATAGAAATTTAGGAACCTTGGTAAAGAATAAAAAATGATATTTATCCTTCATTAGAAAAGCCTGCATTGATTACTACATTGGTAATGCAGATATAAATTTTTCAATATTTTCTAATCATTAAATCAAACTCGGTGTCAGTTTAAAAATATGTTTGCACACAGTGCTTAAAGCAGCATGTAAGTATAGAGTATGCAACACATTACATGTAATTAATAAATGTTTGTTGAATATAGCTTGATATACAACAGCCCAGTGGGTTTGAAAGACCATACCCTGATATTGGGTGGGGGAACAGAAGCAGAATATAGCAGCCCTTTCCTTTCTGATTTCTTTGGTGAGCCAGTGGTAAATGTTTATTACAGCGGTCACATTCCTAGCTGCACTTCAGAATTCCTGGGGGAACTTGTAAAACATGAAGATGTTTAAATCCACCCAGGGCCACACCTACTCAGTTAGAATCACCAGAGAGAGGGCCTGGCATATGCACTTCTTAAAGCCTCAGAGGTGATTATCAAGCATAAGTAGGCTGAAGAAGTCCCAATTTATCTTAAACCTTTTGATAATGTGTACATGGTATACATAAAAGTTTAAATGTGGAATGAAGAAAGAAGAAATCCAAGATAACTTTGCTGGAATGTAATCTCCTTGAAGGCAGACATCTATGTTTCTTTTCTTCACTGATATATTCTAAATGCTTAGAACAGTGCCTGTCATAGTGTAGTAGGTATTCAACAATAATTTGTTAGGTGAAGGTATAATTTAATTCCAAAATGAGATAATGTACAAAAGAATTTAGCATGGTGACCACCAAATTAAGGCACGATAACAATTAATCTCTTTTATTCTTCTACTTAATTGATTACACATCTCTCTGCTTTTATTAGCAAATTATTCAGGCTCTCCTTTTTGTTTTTTCATAGTCTAGTGATATATCCAAACACTAGGCAAGCACAGAGAAATAAGGAATCACCTAGACAGCCATTAATTCTTACAATTACACTATCAGGAAAACAGCTCTTCATAGTCAATAGAATGTATATTGTTTGTCCATTTTTGAATAATGTTCTTGCTAGTCCAAATTTGTGCACTGTCCATAAAGGTTTTTCTTACCTATTTTCTATATTGCCTATTCTTATGTCTGCCAAAACTTTAAATATGCCAGATGGCCAGGTCATAGGGAACATTAATGCCTCATTTTTTAAAAGACCCTTCTTCATGAAAGGTTGGGGCCCTGTGTGGCACCTAAGGCACTGGTTCAGATGTTCCTTTCCCATCTTCCTCCACTTGCCCAGTAAGTTTTTAACAAAGGTTAATTTGGATCCCCTCCTTCCTCTCTTCTTTCCACTCTTTCAGAGAGCCCTCTTTTCATATTTTGCGAAGGCAAAAATAATTTGGAACCTCCACTGTTGGCTATTATCTAATAATTTGAGGCTCTAACATATATTATTTTTGAATATTGACTACACAATGGATACTAGATATCTTAAGTTAGTGTTTATGAAAACATATGTTCTGTCCATCACTATTCCGATAGGCTTTAATTTGTGTTCAGTGACCAAAAGATTTCTTGATCCACATATTGTATGATTCTATTTATATGCGATGTCCAGAAGAAGCAAATCTATACAGACAGAAAGTAGATTAGTGATTGCCAGGTGCTGAGGGGAAATGGGGGCATTTATGGGGAAATGTAATGGCTAAGGGTTGTGGGGTTTCTTTTTGGGAAAATTAAAATGTTCTAGCATCAATTGTGATGGTTGTAAATCTGTGAATATACTAAAAGCCAGTAAATTTAAATGGCCAAATTATATGGTATCTGAATTATATCTCAACAAAAAGGTACTTTAAAAAAAAAAAGATTCTCTAGTAAGTAAGCTTGGAAGCAATCATTACTAAAACACATTGGTATAACAAATATTCTGAGAAATTCTACAGTGAAAAATAAACAAAATACAGTTAAACTTATGTACATGGATAGATTTCTTATTTGTTTGTATGTTTTGTCTTAATATCCATTAAAATCCTTAACAGTTTTTCCCTAATGTTTTCTTAAACGCCAGTTTGGGAGGTACGCATAATTGACAAGAATTCGTTTAATCTTTACAACAGTTCTTCATGAAAGAAGTTACTCCTATTTCAGCAGATAAAATAACTGAAACTTAGAGAGGTTAATAAATTTGCCCAAGATATCACAGATAGTAACGAATGAAGCTAAGATGTGAAGCCAGGTTCCCACGCACATCTATGTGATTGAATGCTAAATGGACATTAAAAATAGAATGTAATTCTATATTTATTGAATGATATGGAGAGAGAGCTACAAAAAATCTTGGGGGAAAAGTAGGCAATCATATTGCTCATTTACATATTTAATAAAAAAAGATATATTTACATATGTAAATGTCTCTGTGTGTATTCGTGTGTAAGAAAAATGCTAAAAAGGTGGTAGTGTTACAAACTAATAAAATCAATCAATAAAAGTAAATACATATAAGTAAAGAAATATAATTAAATTAAATTAAAATTGTATTTTCAATTTATGAGCATACTCTAACTTTTCAATAACACATACGCATTAGTTGTAAACAAAAATGAAGATAAACAATCTTTTTCTACTTTCTATGAGGACAAAAAGCACCATGAAAATGTTTTATGTGATAAAGATATAGCTAGTGATCACAAAAGTTCTTTTTAAGGAATACAGGAATTTTCAAATTTTCAATTAAGTATTCCAGGTTGCCCTAATTTTTGATATTTTTTGTTATTAGCCTTATAATTCTACTCTTAAGCACCACAGATATAACAAAATCTAGAATATTTTTTTTCTTTTGTAAGTTGCTGCACTATAAAAAGCACAAAGAAAATTAGAGTTGGAAAGACCATGAGAGATAAGCGAGTCAAACCTCTTCATTTTACACATAAGGAAACAGAAGTACAGAGAGATTAAGTATTCTGTCCAAGCTCAGAGATTGAAAAGTGACCTGATTTTCTGGAACTGATCTGACATTCATAGCTGAGCCTCAATATCATTACAAATTGATCTGATACTTACAATTAAATTATATTGTTCTCTTCTTGGACTTAAAGAATCTCATAGAACATCTCAAAGAAGATCACTATGCAACATAAAATAGCAAACATTCCCTTCTCATTAAATGAGTAACTACTACTGCTTTACCAAGGATAGCTTAACCTCTGCTTCCATATGCCCTACCTATGTAAATGATTATCTAAAATATTCAATTATAGAATTGCCTCTGCTTTCCAATAACACTCATTTATATTGAACCACTGTTTTAGTAGGCCCTCCCCAAAATTACTTGACCAGAGTCCAAATCTTTTAACCAATCTTCCTAATATCCTTTTACTGAGAAACCTCATATTTCTCCATGGTGTCTCTCACTACAATAAATAATAAACACAATTTCTTTAACTTCAGGTGTTTCTGTAGTCTTCGGCTGAACATCACTGACTATACATTTTCTCTAACTCTCTTTCTCTCTTTATAGATGTTAGATAGATAGATAGATAGATAGATAGATAGATAGATAGATAGATAAAGATTTAATCTTGCACAATTATGAAAGCTGGTTAACAGTCTCTGTAATGCTGTTATTTGCCTACGATGTTGGATCTTGAAGTGCACAGGGCAGGTAGTTGGGAAAGAATGGTGAATAGAAAGTGGGTAAGAGCAAGAACAAGCTGGATCATTGGAAACAGCAATATGAACTCATGTTTAGCTTAACATAGATACAGATGGTTATATGCAGAAATATTTATAGATATGTGTATATACACTGGTTAGTATATACACAAATATCTTCTGGCTGAATTATCTGTGAGGGCTCAGAAGCACAAACACCCCTGTAACAATGAGGACACCTAGTGTCCAGATCTTGGTTTCTAATACCACTCTCTAATAAAAGGAACCAGAACTCCTTGGAGAAATGGCTGATTCTTGGAGTGGAACAGAAATATACCATATGAGACTGAAACATTTTTTAGTGCCAGAAAGCAAGAAAGTGCCAAAAAAAAAAAAAATCACTCTGTGGGATTATGTCAGAGAAATATAGGAGTCAACTAAAAGAGCTTCTAATAGCTAACAGTGGCACGATTGGGCCACAGAATAAAGTAATACTAGATTATAACCCAAAGCATAAAATAAATATTAATGAATACGTACTGATTCAAGTAAATGATGGAACAAAAACAATAAATAGGGGAGAATAGACAAATCTCTCATGAAGAAGGATTTCAAATACGAGATGTAGATATTCTGCTCTTAAGGAGGTAGAATATTATGCCCCACTCCTATTTATGAGCTGAGTATAGTGGCTTTCTTCTAGAAAAATACAGTATAGAAAGAATTTTTTAAAAAGTAACTATACAATAGATAAACCTGACAAATACTACCTCAAGCCAGGTAATCAAAGATAATGATAGTGATAATTCATATTGATAGTTTGTACTTTTGATATTATGTGATGAGAATGGTACTGTACCTCTATGTTTTTTCCCCTAAAACTCATTACTCCAGTATAATCATAAGAAAAAAACAAAACAGAAAATGTCAATAGAAGGACATTCTACAAAATACCTGATTAGTAATCCTCAAAACTGTCAAAGTTATCAAAACAAGGAAAATCTGAGGCACTGTTACAACCAAGAAGAGCCTACGTAATTTTAATTATTAAGTGTATTGTAGTATTCTAAATGAGACCATGAACAAAAGAGAATATTAAGGAAAAAGTGAAGAAATCTGAATACAGTATGGATTTCAGTTAATAATATAACATATCAACGTAGATTTATTAATTGCGACAAACGAACCACACTAATGTAAGATGTTAATAATAGGAAATATTAGATGTGGGGTATATAGAAACCCTGATGGTCTTTACAGTAATTTCGTAAATCTAAAACTGTTCTAAAATTTAAAATAAAGAATAACCAGTTGGAACCCACAAGCACGAGTCGTAGACCACCAGGATGAACTGATTTGTGTCAGTTCTTATTGCCTTGACCTTGATGGCATGTGTGTCCATATAATGTGTTTAGCTCTTCATCATGGAGCTAAACACACATACTCAGGAGTCAGAAAAGCTGAAGGGGAACCCTGAGGAAGGTGGAGCAGTGGCAGTCCTTCTGCTGCTCTGTGTCAGTGAAGCGAGCCAGTAGATAACTGAAAACATGCATGAGCCACAATGTGGCTGCTGCTTCACTTCTGCCCTCCAAACCTCACACAAGAATCTCACCTGCCTATCATACGCCCTAAACAAAAACACACATGGAAGGAATTCTGGAAAATGTAATTTAGCATAGCCAAATTGACACATTGCAAAGCCATCTTACACATGTACATAATATCCTAACACTTGTTCAATGGGGGCAGAGATGCCACATTACAAACTAAATGTATCCCCAAGAAAGGCAAAGTTGATTTAAATGCACATTAAAATACCTATTATAAATGTTCATCATTTCTTTGGAACAGATTTTGATAGAAAGAGGGCAGCCAGAAACAATGTGAATTTAAGAGTCCCTGGGAGAGAGTAGGAGGGAAGCAGAAAACAGAACTAGAAAGTGGGCATGAGAGAAGACAGGCTTTGGCTTGATACCAAGGCCCAGTAATAATCCAAAACAAACAAACAAAAAATATTCTCTCATGTATAAAAGTATTTATTTTAAACTAATATTAATGTTCTTATTTGTTAGGGCTCTTACTCAAGTATGGCCGTTATGTTTTAATAGTTAACAAAATTTAACGGTAACTGTGCTATTTTCCAAAAGCATTTCACAAATAGGAATTCATCTGTTTGATTCAATCAAAACAAGTGCTAAGTTTTATTTTTACATCTTGACTCAAAAATATAAGAGTTGGCCTAAAGAGTTGGTCTCTTCTTTGTTGCCTTCGTCACTGAGGCTATAAGAGCTTGTGACTCTGTAAGCTCTGATCTTCTCAGACTATCTAAGACTGGTCTCTCAACTGGACTGTACAATTTTTGAGACAAGGAATCACACACAGCGTGTTTTAATCACTCTATCCTCAGCAACTTGCAGAATGTCTAGCACATAGTAGGGTCCAATAATTATTGGTTGAATGAGTGATTTAATAGTACAGGTGAAGTCGTAAATTAAAAAATAAAGGTTATAGTAGCAGCATGGTTTAATGGAAAGATCATGAGTTTCAGAGTCAGACATCTTTACCACTTGGGCCTCAGACAAGTTATTTCACATTTAAACTGATAATATATATAATCCACATGCTGATGACTCATCATTTTATACTTTTAGCCCAATCTACACACTGGTGACATAGTTTTCTACTTCTCTGAACTGTAGTTCTGCACATAGCATTGCCTGCTTGACACTTCCATTTGGACATGTAGGAGACTTGGCAGACTCAATGTGTGCAAAATTAAGCTCTGATGAGTTTTTCCCCTATAAAAACAGCTTTTCATGGACTGTTTTACATTCACTAATGCTAACTTCATTCTTCTAATTGTTTACACTAAATGTTCAATGTCATCTTCATCCCTCATTTTCTCTCAAACTCTATAACTGGTTTATCATCAAATTTTGTCATCTCTATTTCTAAAATATTTATAATTTGACCATTTGCCACCACCCTTACTGCTATCACTCTTATCTAAGCCACTATCCTCTCTCACTATGATTAGGTCTTACTATGATCTATGATCTCCCTGTTCCTGTCATTGTTGTCTCTGAAGCCTGTCCTCAAAACAGTAACCAAGTTTATTTCTTTAAAATGTAACTTACAAGTGTATTTCTATTTTGAGGAAAAGTCAAAAACCCAAAACTCTTACTATGAGCTACAGTGCTCTATAAAATCTGCCCCTCGCGCCTCTTTGTTTACCTTTATGCCCTATCTTCTAGTAGTTTGTCCCTTATTCACTCGCTCCAGCCACACTGGCTTCCTTAGAGTTCAATTTCATCTGCAACAAACTAGGGATAATGATAATAATATCTAACCTAAGTTTTATCAAAGGTATTAAATGAGACAATAAATATAGAATTTATCTCAGAGTCTATTTCTGGGAAGCATTTAATAAAAATGAATAATAGAAGTTGTTACCATCATCATCATCACCATTATCACTATTTCCCAAGGAAGCAACATTAAAAATTAGTATATTAATCTTGATCACTCGCTTCCTTAACTATTTGATTCAAAACCACTCTCAGTAAAGTAGGAATAGAGGGAATATATCTCAACATAATAAAGGCCATATATGACAAACGTACAGCTTACTTAATGGGGAAAAGCTAAAAATATTTAAGATCAGAAACAGGACAAGGATGTTTACTTTTACCACTTTTATTTAACATAATATTAGAAGTCTAAGCCACAGTAATCAAACAAGAAAAAGTAATAAAAGGCATCCAAATTGGAAAGGAAGAAGAAAAACTACCATTATTTGCAGATAACATGTTATTATACATAGAGAACCCTAAGGATTCCACCAAAAAAACTGTTAGAACTGACAAATGAGTTCAGTAAGGTAGTAAGATACAAATTAATACTCAAAATTCATATTCAAAAATCAGTTACATTTTTATACATCATTAATAAATTATCAAAAAGCGATATTAAGAAAACAATCTCATTTACAATTGTATCAAAAAAATAACTAGGAATAAATTTAATCATGGAAGTAAAAGACCTGTACTCAGAAAATTATAACTCATTGAAGAAAGAAATTGAAAAAGATACAAATAAATGGAAATACCTACCATGCTCATGGATAGGAAGAATTAACATCCCTAAAATAACCATACTACCCGAAGCAATCTATAGATGCAGTGCAATCCCTATCAAAATACTGATGGCATTTTTCACAGATCTAGAACAAATAATCCTAAGATTTATATGGAACCATAAAAGACTCTGAATAGCCATGGCAATCTTGAGAAAGAAGAACAAAGTTGGAGGTATCCCATTACTTGATATCAAATTATACCACAAGACTATAGTAATCAAAATAGCATGGTACTGGAACAAAAACAGGCACGTAGATTAATGGAACAGAATAGAGAGCCTAGAAATAAATCCATGCCTGTACGGTCTTTTAATCTATGACAAAGGAGGTAAGAATAGCAGACTATTCGATAAGTGGTGTTGGAAAAGTGGACAGATATATGCAAAAAAATGAAGCTGGACCACCTTCTTATACCATATATAAGAATAAACTCAAAATAGATTAAAAACTTAAATGTAAGACCAAAACCACAAAACTCCTAGGAGAAAACATAGGCAGCAAACTCTCTGACACTGCTCTTAGTAATATTTCTTTCTGCTCTATCTCCTTGGTAAAGGGGAAAAAATAAATAAATGGTACTACATTAAACTAAAAAGTTTTTGCACAGCAAAATATCAACAAAATGAAAAGATGACCTACTGAGTGGGAGAAGATATTTGCCAATGATATATCTGATAGAGATTAATATCCAAAATTTATCAATAACTCATACAACTCAATACCAAAAACACAAACAATCCAATTAAAAAATGGGCAGAGGACCTGTATAGATGTCTCTCCAAAGAGGATATACAGATGGCCAATAGACAAATAAAAGATGTTCAGTGTCACTTATCCTCAGAGAAATGCAAATTAAAACCACAGTGGGATATCACCTCCTACCTGTCAGAATAGCTATCATCAATAAATCAAAAAACAATAAGTGTTGGTGAGGATGTGGAGAAAAGGAAACCCTTATACGCTGTTGATGGGATTGCAAATTGGTACATTTTCTACGGTGGAAAATAATATCAATTAATATGATTTAATTGGTCCATTAGTGATAAACCGCCATCATGTTTCTTAGCCAATAGCAGTCCTTTCTTTGGGTAGAGGATTCACCTTCTTGGCCTGCTGACTTCCTAGGCATGTAAGTATTCCTTTATATGGAGCTATACAAACTGTTCAGTTTCTCTTTAATGACCTCCAAAGACTCAGAGACTTTAAATTAGAAGGGATTAGGCCAACATCCTCTTTCTCTTGTGTTATTCCATCAAGCTTCCTACATTCAGAATCCTCACTAAAATAGACATGAATGCCCCCTCAGTGCACAGCCTGCACGTCAAAATATTTTATGTTTGTAGCTCATATTTCCCCACAGATTGTAAGTTCCAAGAGCACAGGGGTTTTTAATTTTTTTCCCTAATGTATCCGCCATTTCTAGAATAGCAAATATAGATTGAATGAATGAATCTTTCCCCCTATATAACATGCAGGATCCAAGTAACTTTAACATCATTTCATTAATGCCAAACAATAGGGAAATCCAATGAGTTTCCTTGATTTGGAGGTTTTGAAAAACCTTTCAATGTTTTTGACAAAATGTCAAAGCCATGCAAAGAATTTAAAGAAAAATGCAAAGGACAATGCTTGCCATGGGGCTTAAATAAAATGTATTATAAATACAACATTTCTGATGACAATTTAACTTGATTTGCACACGAAAACTCTACACTTTATCTCTCTCTTCATATTATGTTATCGATGTCACAATTTACATCTAATTATTTTGTGTAGCCGTTAGTATAATTTAGTTATAGCTATTTTAAATACTTTTCTCTTTTAACTTTTATGTTAGAATTATAAGATTTTTACCCAGTACCATTACATAACACAGTACTCTGTGTTTGTCTATATAGTTACCTTTACAGATGAGTTTTATACTTTCTTATGCTGTCACATGATGAAGTCAGGGCTCTGGGTTACTGAAGGCCCACCACCACCACGAGACATTATGTGCAACAATAGCATCACTGTCTTTTTCTCACAATGGGAAAGTAGCCAGAATGGTACATTTGATAATGAAGAGCATGAAGAAATAGTTCCTGGACTTAAACAGGAAGAGATGGAATACCTGGACACTAAGAATAATCTTTACATGCACTGATGACACTACAAATATGTAACAACATCTTCTCTACCCATTATTCTAAATCTCCATCAGTTAATTGCTTTACATCACGTGGTCTGAATTTTGTAATACATTTTAAATAAAATTAATTATATAGACAAGGACTCACAAAAAATATATCATCCAGGGTCTCCACCTCTTATGGTTGTTCCTGTATATATTATTCACAAATTATAATCATGGTGTATAAATTACGCCATAAATATTTATTTTATGATTCAGAGATTTCATGGTCCTTTTTATAATGGCTTCATGATAGTATAGGAAGTGGATGTAGCATAATTTGTGTAATAATCTTCATAATATTCAATACTTTATTTCGTAGTGAATTCATTTCTGTTTGTTTGTTTAGTTTTCCCCTCATTAATTTGGTTTTGCATTGAAAGTTGTTTTTTTCCTCCATTTGTCTTTTGACTTCCTTGACCTGCTTTAATTTATTATCTTTTCTAGTTTTTGTTCTTCCATTAATGACATCATTATCTATAATTATATTTTGTTTCAGTCTTTGGCTTTACTCTATATACTTAAAGTTTTCTTCACATCGTATATCGACAGACTAATCCTGCTCTGGCATCCAGCAGGAAAGCAATCCTTCTCTCTTCTCAAACATCCATTTGGCTTTTTTTTCTAATTTTAATACCAATTTGCAGGGCTCTACCTCTGCCAAAGCTTGAACTTTTGAAAGATTAATTATGGTTATTACTATAGTGTAATCTATATTTTATTCTACTGGTGAAACTGTAATTTCTCGCCCTTGCTCCCTGATGTCCAAGAAAGCCTTTCTAAGTCTTGACTATAGGAATGTCTCATTCATTTTTAAAACTCATGCTCAGATTTCACTTCTTCTGTAAGGCCTTCCCTGCCCTTATTCTCAGGCAAAATTATTTCCTCATTTGTCTAATGTTTCTGGTTTATCAAGATCTATTTTATTGTACGTCTCCGACTCACTCTCAAGATTGAACTTCTGAGTGTAGGAGGTGGTCTTGCTGGTTAGTCATATTTCTAACACTTAGCACAATTAACAGTAATTCATAGCTGATCAATGACTATCTCCCTCTGTAGCTGTTCTTCAAAAGAAAAAAAATCACATTTATTTTCCATCTGGTTGCTTTTTCATTTTATTTAATATTTTTATTTTAATTATAAAATATTTTAATCACCTACAAAAGTACAGAAAACAATGACATAATCACTCATGCATGTACCTCTGAGATTAAAGAGATTTTAACAGCTTTCACTGTTTGCTTTTTACATCTCCCTATTTTAAAGTAAATGAAACATAATAAATATGAGTAAAGCCTCATTCTTCTTCATTTCTTCTCTCCCCGCTCTCTTTCCAGGGCTAATTAACGCCCTGACATTAGTGTATATCATTCTCATGCATGCTTTTTGACATTTAAAGTGTAGATAGAAATTTATAAGCAATATATACTGCTGTGTTGTGTTTTTTAAAATATCTCAAAATTATATCAATTATTAAAATAAGTGATAACTTTTACCACTACCTTCCATTTTTAGACCTGCATTTTAGCATGTACAGACAAGAAAGAAAAAAAAACCCTTCACCCCTTCAATCTTATTGACTACATACAAGTTCCTGACATCATAAGTAATTGCTTATTTATTTATTTTGCATTAGTCAGGGTTCTCCAAAAAAAAAAAAAAAAAAAAAAAAGAACTAGTACATTTGTGTGTGTGTAAAGATTTATTATAAGAAATTGGCTCATGTGATTATGGAAGCTGGCAAGTCCAAAATCTGCACAGTGAGCAGGTAGGCTGAAGACCCAGAAGACTCCATGTTCTAGTTTGTGTCTGAAGATTGTCTGCTGTAGAACCAGCAGATGAAGCCTGAAGGCAGTCTGCCAAAGAATTCTCTCTTCCTTGGGGAAAGCCAATCTTGTATTCTATTCAGGTCTTCAAATGATTGGATGAGGCCTGTCTACATTCTGGGGGCATCTACTCTTACTCAGCATTACTCACTGATTTAACCATTAATTTCACTCCAAAACACCCTCAATAATGTTTGACCAGTATCTGGGCACTCTATGGCTCAATGAAGTTGACCCGTAAATTAACCAACTTACCTCCCTAAATCCATTTTCCTAGTTTCAAGTAAAAGTCTTTGAATAATACTCTTCTATATTCAGGAGAGAGGTGCCATGGCTGAAACATATTTCCTATAATATTTGTTTTGGAAGACAGTCATAGCCTTATATCTAATCCTCGCCCTAACCTTAATCATAATTATGATTCCTGCCCCTCCCTAGTCCTGTATCTTTCCATGCACATTATGTGTTATGAACAAATCAATCCTAATAGGCTTTTCTTCATTTAACTAATTAGAAGGACTAAAACCCAATTCTTTACAAGAAATAATTACTGTTCCTCAAACTGGTCTTTGTTTCTCCTGTGAATGTTCCCCCTGGTTCTTTTTCTCTCAATGCCCCTTAGGCAAAAGCCTTAACCTTCTACAGCCTTGGAATCAACGTCATTTATTCCTAATTGAAGTTGTGCTCAACCCGGCTTGTGAGACTCTAATTAATCCTTCAACCCTTCCTTCAAGCAAACATTCCCACTTGAAGTCTTACTTATGTTTGTAAGATTCTAATTAGTTCTCCAAGTCTGTTTCTTTTGAATTTTTTCTTTGACTCCACCACTTTTGCTGCCATTTTTCTTAGGTTCTTTGATGCCCTCTACTGTAATATGCAAAGTGGATTAATAACAACTTTTATTTTTCATGTGGGGGAATGGGCAGGAATGAATGAAATGTACACGTTTCCTTTTATAAGATAAACTAATGGCCAAAATAATGTATTTATTTATATAATTACATAGCACTTTTTAAAAATATCACACAATCAAGATTCGAATGCAAAATCTTTTCCTTGGCCAAAGTCTTCTCATTCTCTTCTAGCCTCCGGCAGTCAGCCACAGCATAGTAACAAGCTGCTGCTATTCGAAACCTATGCTTATCTCAACTGGGAATTTCCTTCCTCTGGTCTCCCTCTGCATGTATTCTACTAATGTTTGATTTGGGTGTGCATGCAATATAATGTACAGTAAATAATTTTGAAAACTTGACTTCTTTTCCTATGCTCTGGAATTGTTTCAATATAAATATCAACAGTTCCTTGAAGTCTTGACAGAAATGCACTGATAACACTGTGTGTAGGGTGATATTTAGAAATAGAATGTTTCAATTTTGTTTTCTGGTTACTGACTTAATCAAATGTCTTGAGTAATTTTGTTCAATTATGGTTTCCTGACATTGACCATTTTATTTAGGTGTCTAACTTTTTTGGTGTAAATTTATGTAAGTACAATCTTATAATCTTATTCCCAGACAAGCATTCTATTTTATTTTTTAAGTTTATTTTTATTTTCTTGCCTACCATATTGTTTTCTTTTTTCTCCCTTGTAAATCCTCTTCTTCTATCCTCTTTCATCTTTTTCTTTATCTTATTTTGTTGAAGTAAGTAAGCTAAGTTACTTACTTATTTTAATTTTTTTCTTTCGCTAATATGATAGGAGAAATTTGCTCTTTTTCACACACACACACTTCATCTATCAGAATAGGACTGCTGAATGTAAAGGCTAAATCAAGGCTGACACACATTCATGGAAATAACAAGAACAGATATTAAAAAGCTAATGAGGTTCATTATTATTCTAATTGGCTCCAATTTGAGCAGAGAAGAAATCAAAGATACCACAATGCAGTAATGAGGTACCACTGGCTAAGATCTGAGTAGGTTTCACTTAATAAACAAAACACTATTTCCTCAGTATAGTTGTAAAATGTATGTTATCTAACAAATTAATTCATACATTAATTAGAGCTGGTCCTCATCTCCATCTCCATCCAAAATGGGTACAATCGGGAGTGACAATTATCACTGCCTGCCCCACAAAAGCCGTACCACTCCTCTAGATTACAAGACTCCACGTGTGGAGGAAAGGAGGGCATGGCAAACACAACATTTCATTTAAAGGAGTAAAGTTATCCCACAGAAGAGACATAGAGTTTGGTAGTGAAATAAATCAGATGGAGAAAGACAAATATCGTATGACCTCACTTACATGTGGAATCTAAAAAAACGAAGTCACGGAAACTGAATACAATGATAGTTGCCAAAGGCTAGGTAGGGTGAAATGAGGAGATGTTGGTCAAAGGGTACAGACTTCCAGTTATAAGATGAGTAAGTTCTGAGGATCTGATGTACGGCATGGTGACTGTAGTAAACAATACTGTATTGCATACTTGAAAGTTGTCGCGTACACAAAAATGCAACTACGTAAGAGGATGGATGTGTTAACTGACTATACTGTGGTAATAATTTCAAAATATATACCTGAAACTTGCACAAAGTTATATGTCAATTGTATCTCAATAAAGCTGGGGGGAAAGTTTTATAAAAGACGGATGTAAATAATAAGAGAGTATCTCGGGTTTCGCCTTCAGGGACTGGGTATGCAGCTTACTGAAAGGGTACACATGCCCACTCTCTAAGTCCTTCTTGACTGAGGTTCAAGGAAAATAACTGGAGTTATCTTTTCCTTCATCCCCATAATACCTCTAGAAATTGATGTTTGTCAATATCGGCCCCTTGGTACTTATTAAAAGTTTCTTAAAGACAATGATATTGATGCTGAATCTTGAAAATCTAGTAAGTTTTATCAATGTGGGTGAGGAAGAAAAGATCTAGGAATAGAAAAAGAGAAGGAAAACGATGCCGTCACCCACTCTGAACTCAAATTCTACTGAAAGAAAGACTTGGAGACAAATAAATGGAGATGAAAATATCAGCTTTATTCCTGATGAAGCCTGTACCAAAGGAAGTGATGTAGATGTGTGGCCACGTAACACTTTCTGATACTCTCATACAGTAGACAACTTCTGACATGGCTCCCAGTGATGCCAGTATATATCCAGTGTACTCCTGGTATTCTCTTGTGTTATCCCTTCCCCTTGAGTATGACCTGGACATAGTGACCTGCCTCTAATTATTAGAATACAGCAAGAAGCATAGGATATCAATTCTGAGACTGAGTTACAAAGAAGTTCTGACTTGCGTCTTTCACTCTGTTCTTTCTCTTCCTGGCTCTTCTCAACTTGCTTGCTCTGATGAAACAAGCTGTCTTGTTGAGACCTGTCCTATGGAGAGGTATACATAGAAAGGACCTGAGAATGGCTTTTGACTAACAGCCAACAATGTATGAGTAATCCGGGAAGTGAATCCTTTCCCAGACAGCCTTGAGATGACTGAAATGGTGGCCAACACCTTAATTTCAACTCTTGAGAGACTGTGAAGCAGAGGATGAGCCAAACCTGGATTGCCGATCCACAAAACTGTGAGATACTAAATGGTTTGGGGGAATTTGTTAGGCAGGAATAGATAACAAACTTCTAGAGAAGACAGTCCTACCTGAAAAAATAAAGTTTATATATAAAGAGAGAATCCCTATTATTAAGGAGAGATTGAGTCTGTAGGAAAACAAAAAAACAGAAGATGTTTACCATAAGTCCATGCTTCTATTTCCCAAATTCACCAATTAGATAACTATTTCCTCTTTCCTTAAGAAATGTTATGCAAAGAACAGAATTGTCTGACGTTGCTTAGACAACAAACTAGATTGAAACTGGGAGCTCTCCTTTCTCCTAGCTAAAGGAGAAAGCTTCAAGCTCGAATTACCATGAAACTAGGGCATTCTTTTCCTGTTCTGGGAGACTACATCATCCCACAGACATCAAGCTGCAGGAACAGGTAGCTGGCTTTTCCAGACGGTATTGTAAATAGCAAGCACTACAAATCCAGAACTTCACAGTGCCAAGTAACCTGTGTGTTTCTCCACTGACAAGGCCATTTTCTCATGCTTATCCTATAAGACAAAACACTCACGGGGTTGGGCGCGGGGAGTCCTTCCACTGGAGAACTCATTCCGGGTTTAGTAGATGCCCAGGCTGGCATTTCTCTCCCTGGTATAATGGAGAGACTGAGAACTACATGCATCTCTGTCTTATTGTCTTTGGCTTATGAAATATCCTTTTTCTCAATATAGTCCATTCCATAATTCATTCTGTGTCAGTTTATGGAATCTATTCCAACCACTTGCATAACACCCCCTCACTCTTAGCAAGACATAGAGGAGTGAAAGACAGAACTATGTCAGAAGTGTTTCTTCTGTATTTTCCATCCATTAGAGTGGAAAAGTGAGGAGTGTTAAGTATCCCTCTCCTACCTCCTACACACATGTGCTCAGACACACACACACACAATCAATAAAAGGGAGAGAAATGTGAAAAGATAAGAAATATCTGGGAAATACAACTGGGTCTGCATGACAAGATAAAAAGGTTAGTTCAAGGACATGGATGGAGAGCCCAATGTCACATCAATAGTACCACCCTCTCGTAAAACTCCGTATTTCCCGACCTAGTAGGAGTGGTGCCCCTAGGAGTTGTGCAACTCAGAGGCCCTAGAGGAAACCTTAGATGACATTAGTCACCCATACCTCCTTCTTTCCCTTGAGCTTTCATATTTTAGGAATGAAAGTTTCACAAGGGCAAGTAAAACAAACAAAAACAAATAAATAAAAACATCTAAATAAGTCTAAGACCTGCAACCAAGGCACTGAATAGCTCCTTACCTTCCTGTTGTATTTGTGGGGCTGCTCAAAATAAGTAGCAGGATGATTTATTAGAGCCTCTGAAAGTTGTCTGACAGTACTCTATTCCAGTATCTGACTGAAGCTACTTGTACCTTGTGTCACTTTCTACAGTGACTCAGTTGCAAGCAAAGATTAATGCAGTTAGAGCATTTTGCAGAAATAGTAAATCACCCTTGCAACTGATTGCAACTCTGGAGCTGCCCAGCCTGAGTTATTCATGTGGCTCTCCAATATTGCTTTCATAAACAGATATTGTTTCATCGGTTGCTAAACATTGTTGCTGAAGTTAGAGTAGGCTTAAGGCCAGGGGAATACTCAGCTTTTATTTAAAGGAGCAAAAAGTTTGCAAAATGCACCAAATGTCAAGCTACTCTCTGTCTCTTTTTCTTATGGTGATGAACTCTGAGCACACCGAGAAGAGTTTGTATTCAAAGCAACCAGATATCAAATCTCAACTGAGCAGTCCTTTTTAGTAATCAATCCATTAAATTATTTAATTTTTCATAAGTCTCTCTTTAACTAGACTGGCTGTGTTTAGCAATGATATTTTCCTGTGTCAAAATAAATGATAGTCACACAAGTAAATATTATCAGGAGAGTTACCAGGAAGACTAATCTCTCCTTGGTCCTTTGATCACTTATTCCCAGAAGACTGTATTTCCAGAAAAGTTTGATTTTTAAATTTTAACACAGGTAACAATTTAGTGGTTACCAGAGGGAAAGGTGGGAGGTGAAGTGGTAGATAAAGGCAAAGGGGCTCAAATATATGGTGATGAAAGGAAATTTAACTGGGTGGTGAATACACAATGCAATATACATACAATGTATTATTGAATAGTACACTTGAAACCTACATAATTTCATTAACCAATGTCACTTCAATAATTTTAATTAAAAATGTTAAAAAATTAATTTTTAATTTACAATATCGCAATCAATGCTTCGCTGTTTGGCTTTGTTTTTAATCATTAAAACAGTCTTTCGGGGCTATGACGCTGCACATACCAAAAGCCTTTTAAGCACAGGTATCCTAGAAAAGCGTGCAGTGTGTGAGGGAGACTCAAAAGGTCTATTGAACAGCAGAGTTGAATAGTCTAGCTGGACCACATGTCTTTCTTAAGCTTTTTTTCAGTGATGCTCATTTAGATGTGGGAAACTACTTACTGGTAACAGATAAAGAAGTCATTTCATTTGAAGCCCTCATTGCTCTCACTCCTGGATCAAGACTATTTTGAATTCCAGCTTCTTTATTATATTCATTGCTCCCAAGAAAATTTATATTTCAAGTACTCAACCAATCTCTGAAATAAAGTTGAGAGAAATTATTCTTAGAAATATCAACCTAAAATTGACTGCACATTGAGCACCCTTTCCTGCTTGGTTTTGCACAGTCAAGAGGCTAATGCATCATTCCTAGTCAGAGGAAATGTTTTTAGCATCTCCTCCCTTCACTTAATGTCTAAAGGGGCTTGGTGGATAACCATCTAATATAGAAGTGGCATAACTAGACAGGTGAAGGAAAAACAGCTACCTCGAGTAAACCACAGGCAAAGGACTTCAGAGAAATATTTAGCTCCATTTTACGACTCTCCCGCCATGATGTGCTTTCACTCAAAGTCATTAAAGTCATGCTCATCAACTGTTGTGGGTTAAATTCATAATCTCTGTTTGCTTCCATTGCTGACATTACATTTTCTCCCCCAAATAAGTCCTTTTTCTTTTCTTCTCCATAGCTACAGAAGTGGAATTATGTGTCCCATTCTTCTTTCATGTCAAATAGGGGCTTAAGGAATGGTAAACAGGGTTGGGGCACATCACATAGTGGGTCCGGTGGATTTAAGGGAGTAGCCCTCTTCTTCTTAGTTATACAGTCTCCATTTAGGACCAAGTAGCATTAAAATTGTCACAGTCCAACTGGTAAAATACAAAGCCCCTTGCTAATACAAAAGACTTGGGTAGACTGTAGAAATCAGTGTGCGGGATCCAGATATTTAGGAAAGCTTTGGGTTAGGGTAGCACAATGAGCAAAGGGAAAGTCATCTGAAATAATTCCAGAAGTATGCCAGACATCCCCAAAGGGTTTTTGTGTGGTAACCCATTTTCTATAGACTGAATGTTTGTGTCTTCCCCAAATTCATGTTGAAACTCTAATTCCCAATGTGATAGAATTTAGAGATATGCCTTTTGGAGGTCATTAGATCATGAGGATGGAGCTCTCATTATGAGATTAGTGCCCTTATATGAAGAGACACAACAGAGCTTACTTTCTCTACTGTTCTCTGCCATGTGAGGATACAAAGAGAAACTGGACATCTGTAAATCAGGATGCGGGCCCTTACCAGACACTGGGTCTGCCAGCACTGGAACTGTTATCTTAGACTTCCCAGCCTCCAGAACTGTGAGAAATAAATGATTATAGTTTAAGTCATCCATTCTACTGAAATTTGTTATAGCATCCCAAACTGACTAAGATACATCGGATTTCCTTGGTTTGTTGGTCTCATTTAAAAGACATGCTAAATAAACATTTATCTTTAGGAAACAGATAAATCAGTCTATTTTGTCTATAACATGTGTTAATCATTTTTATTTTATTTAGCTAATATGGGAAGAGGAAAGTAGTCTTCAATATTTCTTTAGTGTTTGTGTTTTTTAACTGAGAACAGTAAGGATGGAAAAGAATTGCCCTTGAAAATTGCTAAGCCAGAATGATTTTTAGGAGCCATCTGAGAATAATCCACTCCTTCAATATTACCCCCCAACAATCACCAAGAAGATAATGTACTTACTGCATGAAATCTAAACAACCTGACAGTCTGCAGAAGCACTGTCCGACAGAACTTTCTGCAATGTGGGAAATATTCTATATCCTCAGGATATCGGTTCATATGGATTTATTTCATCTTTGATTCTCATTTGAAAAATATCTACCTTATACACACATCCTTCCATCTTACTTCCCAACATGCTTATATAAAAACATAATCTTAGTTTTTAATGTTGAAAAAAAAAGCCATAAGCTTCAAAAGATGTCTTACAACAGCTGGGCAGCTCAGGCTTTCACTCCTGTTTCTTTTGACTAGAGCTGTTACATTCAGGACTAACTTTTATTCAGTAACCTTATCTTCTAAAATAGCTGTAAAAACTAGCAAATCATACAGAAAATTGAGTTTGCGCAGAAAGCTATAGAAGAAAAAAGGAAAAAACAAGGCTTTGGAAAAATACATATTATGATTCATTGTGGATATAGCTGTGGAGAGAAATCATGGCTAAAGGAATCAGTGCACTCCCAAGGATTATAAAAACCTGCACTCCTGTCCCCAATTCTACTACTTACTAGCCATGTGATGACACTGACCAAGTTAATGAGCCTCTCTGAGCCTGAGATTCCTTGTGTGTAAAAGAAGATATTCATTCCCGATTCTTAAAACTATTGTGAAAATTAAATAAGATAATATATGTAAATAGCTGAGTATGTAGCAGACTTTAAATACATTAATTCTTGCCTTTCTATTTTAAGGCAAATATTTTGAAACAACTGAAAATTAATTAAAAGTATGTGTATTCCAGAAATATTCAATCAATCAGACATTTCTGTGAAATAAGAGTTCCGTGTAACTTTGTAAGTAGGCTCTATAAAACCAGGGTATCTCCAGGCCCCAGACAGATGATCACATTCTGAGGGGGTAAACATAAAAGCTTCTTTTTCAGAAAAATCCTCTTTGGTTGTTACCTTGTGATTCGGCAAAATGCCACTTACGGCAGATGGATATGAATACAGGCAACCAAAGAGGCTGTGCTTGTACCCTAATCTTGGCATATGGCACCAGATTCTCTCACCAGGCTGTCAACCAGCTGCTGTGGACTTTCCCACTTGCAGTTACAAAACTCTGCCAAGAGCATCTAACCTCAGACAAGAACCTGCCATCAGGTGGTTCTCCTGGATTAGAAACCACACCTATTGCCCTTTGAACACTAGGAGCCCCTTTCCAAATTTTTCTTTAAACTCCCTGGGAATGAAGGGGCTATTTAACCATTCAAGTACATCTATCTTTTCATTAACATTAAAAAGACAGCAAGTCTTGGTAAAAAAAAAAAAAGACTACGGATGTATTTAAATCTCAACCCAATAATTTACTTGCAATTAAATAAAGTCATCTAACATCTTTGATCTTTAGTTGCTTCCTCTTCAAGTGGAAATAAACTATACTTGGAAGTAGAGATAATGATGCAAAGAAGAATCGTGGTGGTCATAGTGGTTATCAGTAGAAGTTCTAGTAGTGATAATAGCATCATCAAACCTTTATTGACTGTTTAGTATATTGGAGATATGGTTCTAAACACTTGACAAGAGTTAGCCATTTAATCCTACAGCCACCTCACAAGTATATGTTTTGTAAAATAGGTGTGGAAATTGAGGCAGAATGAGTTTAAATAACTTGCTCACAATTACAAAGTTAGAAAGCTGTGGAGTGGCAATTAAATCCCAGGCAGTCTGGCTCCAGCCTGCACACCTAAGCATGACTGTAATGTTAAGGGAATCATAATTATTTTTATGTGGGGGGAAAAAAGGAGTCATAGGAAATTGAGTATGTTAATGAAATCTCCATTAGTGAAAAGCAAATGACAGCTATAGGGTCTGTGAATAATTTCTAGCTGGTACTTCTTGCTTAGGTAGGAAATTTTACAGAGGAAAGAGTAATTCAGAGTCACTCCTTTTTATTGGAACCCAGAAATAGTGTTACAAAAGTCAAAATCATTACAAGTGTATTATAAAGAAGCAGTATAATTTAAGTAATTGGGCAAACCCTGAAAGAATTGTCTTTATATTTTAATTACTGACAGAATAAATTTAGTTAATAAGTTTTATATTCCTAAATCTACATTTGATATTAATCCTAGTCTGTATTTATATGTGATTTCACACACAGTACATTAAACACAGCCCGATAAAATTGATTTTATTAAATCTGGAAAAAATTAACCACTTGTTGACATAAGATTGGTCTCTCATTTACAGTTGAAACTTTTTTTTACTCAAGCAGATTTCTATTTTTTCTTCTATCAAGGACCATAGGTCTATGGAGAGGAACATCAATTGAGGGCTATAACGAAGTTAAAAGTAGATTTACTTAGATTGATTTTTAAACTTACAGAAGTAAAAAATCTTCATGGTGCTCACTTTGAACATTTAGAACATGCAGCACAATCTTTTATACTATAAATGCAACAAGTCCTAAAATATACACTTTCATTCAATATAAAGCCTGTAGTAAGGAAGAATATTCAGAAACTGGGGACAGATTGAGATAGAAACACACGATTAGGCAAAAGGGACATTAATAGATATATAGAAAAGGGAACAGATGAAAGAAGATGGACAAGAAATGCAAGGAAGAGAGAACGCTCAGCCTCCCTAAATTCTGTTCTCTCTTTTTTACATTTTAGCTCAGCACGGGTTCTCCCTCCTTATTGCTTGGTCCAGAAAGTACAATCAGGTAGAAATCTACATCAACAGTTGAGTTATGATTTTTTTTTGGTTATATGATTTTTTTCTCTCTCAGAGTTCTCAGTCCTGCCTTACCTGTTACTTAATATCTGCATAGAGTTGTTCCATATACTTTACATAGTTTTATAGCTATTTATGTGGAAAGGTGTAAGGGGCTGAATACTGGCTCCCCAAAGATGTTTGAGTCTTAATCTCTGAAATCTGTGAACATGGTACTTTATGTGGCAAAAGGGAGTTTGCAGATGTGAATTAACTAAAGACCTTGAGATGGGGAGATTATCCAGGATTATCTGGGTGGGTCCAATATAATCTCAGGGTCATTATGAGAGAGAAAGAGGAAGACTGGAATCAGTGACATGGAGATGTGACAATGGAAGCAGAGTCCAGAATGGTGCAGGGCTAGGAGCCAAGGATGTGGGCTGCCACTAGAAGATAAAAAAGGCAAGGGAACAGATTCTCCTCTAGAGCTTCCAGAAGGAATGTGGACTTGCTGAATTATTTTGGACTTCTGATGCTCAGAACTAAGATAATAATTTGTGTTGTTTTAAGTCACTAAGTGTGTACTCATTTATCACAGAAGCAACAGAAAACTAATATTAGGAGGGCCAGTTTGGTAGCAGTTCTCCAGTACTGCAGAATGCAGAAATCCATGCTTAAAGATTTTCCAAATTGTTCTCTTTACCCCAATCTTAAGGACCTAGCATGAATAAATAACTATGACAGTATCCCAAATGGGAAAAAGGGGTCTGAGCCATTGAAGTTTAGCCAGAAAAAGAAAAAATGACAATAGGTAGATGAAACTTACTTCATTTGGTCAAGAAATATACTCACTGAAAGATACTATCTAGGACGTAGAAAGCTGAGTTGTGCCCTCCCAACAAATTTTAAAGAGCAAGATAACCCACAGAATCATAATTTTTCTTGAATCCATCCAAGAGTTATGGTTGCAGGACAAACATATGGCTACTTGAAATTAAAGGAAATACAAGCACTTCCAAGAACACATACGACAAAGCCACTGGCTCACCTCTAGAAGAGCATGAAAGGAAGATGAGGCTAGCATACAATTGGTGAGGAGATTCAGCTAAAATTATTAATTGCTGAAGGCCAAGTGTGGCCTGATATGAAAATATAGAGCCTGAGAGATTCAGACATAAGAAGAGTCCACACCCACTAGCAGACTGCTCTCCAAGGACTGTCACAGAGTGTTCATGAGAAAGATTGGGGACAGAACAGAAGGCCAGAGAAATCCTCCTTCTATGGTTCAAGCCTGGAAGAGGGGAGAGACCAACACCACAGAAAAGGCATGTAACCTCCCATTAATATTTCTCCCCCAAGGATTGAAAAAAAAAAAAAAAGAACAAAAGAACAAAAAAAACACCTTGAATAGATGGCGGGAAAGACAGCAAAATTCGTCATTCACAAGGCACGAATACATTGCAGCTAGGGAAAACTAAAGGAGATGGAGAGGGAGAGGGAGAGAGAAATCACAGGTTCCTCTGCCTCTTGGAAAGGACCAGTTAATCATCCTGGGCACAGATCATTAAGAGTTTCTTACCACTGGGAGAAGGAGAGGGATCACTGAGAACCAGGGATACATTTTGTCGAATCATCCCTCACTTTAAACATGAAGTAAGGCTAGAGGACTTTGAATCAGATGGCACACTGGAGATAACCACAGCAACAGTAAAACCCAAACCTTGCTTAACTCCTGACTAGACTGAACCAACCTCCCCCACCCCCAATAACAGCATAGTGAAAGGTAGCCAGTAAAAGAAAGATATATACATACAAAAGAACAAAAATTACATTTGCAGAAAGTAGAGAAAATTGATAAAATCAAAACTTGTTCCTTTGAAAAGATCAATAAATTTAAAAAAATTAATCAGTCTGATCATCAAAAACCAAAGCAGACAAACACTACCAACAACAAATAAGAAAGATGGAATACTATTATAGATGCTACAAATATTACAAGAAAAGTAGGGAATATATAAACATCTTCATGTCAAAAAAATCCAACAATATAAATAAAATGAACAAATTCCTTGAAAGGTACAAACTGCTAAAGCTCACTTAAAAAGAAAAAGATAACCTAAACAACCTAAATCTGTAAAACTTCCAGATGAAAATTTAGGAGAAAATTTTTGTAACCATGTATTAGATTCTTTAAATACAACATCAGAAACACAACTCATATCATCAATTAGAAATTGAACTTCATCAATACTTTTTACTCTTCAAAAGATGTTATTAAGAGAATAAAAGGATTCTGTGATTTACAGAGTGGAAGAAAAATATTAGCAAAGCACATATCTGATATGATTCCCTTTATATCACATTTTGGAACAGGCATAAGTATAGAAACAGAAAAGAGATTATTGGTTGCCAGAGGTTTGAGGTAAAGAGAGTATATGAATACAGCCTCTCCTATTGGTTGATTGTGGTATTTGTTACATGACTATATATTTATCAACATTCAGAACTCTATACAAAAGAGGGTGAATTTTACTCTGAATAAATCGTAGCTCAATAAAACAAAGTAAAAATTTAAAAATTCTCATTTTATCTAGAGATATACAAGACTGACAAAGTCCTTGTTATTTTAGAGTATAAATGATACTGGAGAAAGCAGACAATAGACAAATAAATAATATAATTTCAATTGGATGATTGATATAATTTCATTTGGCAGAGGTATTTATACTAATGAGTCTAATAAGAAAGAAATAAAGCAAACTAAACCAGTGTGCCTCCCAAACTCATTCATATAATGACAAATAGCAAATGATAACACAATATTTAACAGCACACTGAGTTAAGCAAGCTAAGGCTGTTCCTAGTCAGAGAGAACTGATCATGGCTTGGGGACAAGAGGATATAGTGTTCTCAGCCATTGTCTGCCCATCCCAAGAGGTAAGAGTATCAATACTTAGCACCTGTCACAATTCATGGCACACAGACTAAAAAATTCTAGGGTAAGGGAATAAATTGGGGGTTGGCTTCTATTTTAGATAGGTACTCAAATGAAACCTCTGGAGACATAACATTTGAACAGAGACCTGGATGAAGGAAGTAAGTTCTGAAAATATCTGGGCAATGATTTTTTTCCCAACAAGAGGGAGCAATCACAAGGGAAGTTGTTTCTGAGAAAGAAATGAATTTGGGAAATTAGAGAAAGAGCAAGGACTGTGGGGATGGAGAGGCGTGAGCAACAGGAAGTGTGAAAGAGGCTAGAAGGTGAGGTCAGAGAGGTGGTCAGGAGCCAGATCACACAGATCTTAGAGTTGATTTATATATAATGTAAGACCATTAGAGTGCTTTGAGCAAGTGGGTAGGGGTATCTTATATATAGTTTAAAAGATCAATGCGACTTTTGGGTCAAGACTGTTTAAGGAGTCAGAAGTCAAAGCAAAGAGATCAGTTAGGTAGCCCAGTACATTAGTCCAGGTAAAAGACAAGAAAGACTTAATTTAATGTGTTAACTGGGAAATAAGTACAAACTGGTCAGGTTAGGAAAATAATCTAAAAATATCCTGGTGGATTAGATACAGATACGGGAGAGAAAATGTCATTAAATGTTTCCTGGATTTTTGGTCCGAACAACTGAGCAACTGGTAATACCATCTAGTGAAATAGGAAAGACTGGGAAGAAGTATATTGGGAGATTTGTTTCTGGATAGTTTAATTTGGCGTGCCCATTAGATATCCATGAAATGAGGTGAAATAGGCAGCTGCACATAGAAAATATAAATTTGGAAGTCATCAATATGTAGGTATGTGTTTGCTTATTTATTTAAGCCATGGGAGTAGAAGAAATCACCCAGGAAAGAGAATATAGACCAACAAGAAAAGTGAGCTAAACATGGAGTCCTCCATACTTCCAAATTTTGAGGACAAAGCAGTTAGAGCTAGCAAAAGACCTTAAAACGAGTAGACAGCAGACTAAGAAATACCAGATAAACCTGGTGTCCCAGGAGTCAAATGAACAAAAATGTTTTCAAAAAGATAGTGACCAACTAAATAAAATGCTGAAGAGGATTCAAGTATCATGAGAACTAAGACTTGAACAGTGGATTTGACAAGATGTAGGACAGAGTGACCTTGACAGTTGGTGGAGTGATGGGAGCAAAATCCTATTGGAGTGGATTAGAATGACAATGGGGAGTGATGTTAGTGATTGTAGCTTTTGAGGCATATCCTCGCAAGAGAGCAGAGAGGAACATGGTAAAATGGTAGACACTGTAACATGTTTAATGCTCACGGGAATTAATTGATTGAGGAAAAAAATTAGTTGTGTAAAAGCAAGCAGGGGTAATTTCAAAGACTAAGTCTCTGAGTGGTCAAGGGGGATAGGATTCAGTTTGCAAGTATGAGTAGTAACAGCTCATCTATTATGAAAAAAAAAAAGGAAATGAAAAACAGGAGTGGGGGAGAAAAACAAAGTGCATATGAATAACTTACAGATTGACTGGTCAAAGACAGGAAATTCAAGGCAAAGATGTGCCTGGGAATGATAGAAAAAAATCAAGAGCAGGAAGTTCAGATGACTAGTGAATAGGGTCCAATGGGGCTGAAGTTGTACATTTTATCTTTTATAGGGCTGTTTTACAGAGAAAATTCATAATTCATCGAGTAAGGGAATTTTCTAGAAACTTCACAATGACTTTGAACGAAGGGCAAAAATTTTCCCATTACTTCCAAAAATGCCTGAGTAGACATGGTTTTAGGCGATTACGTGACACAGATTGTACTACATCCTAAATCCATTCCCTTCTGTAGATTTTGAACTAGGGAAAAGGATAAGGCCACAGAGAATATTGAATGTCTGACTTCAAAAAAAGTCTCCCCGCTTTTTTTTCCTCAGAGAATGTTGTATTAAGAATCCTGGAACCTCCGATTTGAGGTCTATTATGGCAAATAGTCTAAGTTCAGCCTTTTCTAATTTCTTAATAAATTTCTTATAAAACCTCTCTTTCTAGGAATTGATTCCTTCATTTTGGGAAATTGTGTCCCTTCTCTCGCTAAAAATAAGTAGATTTAGCAAGAGTCACAACTCTTTCTAAGGCCACAGAAGGGTCGGTGGTATTAGAAGAGAGGAAGAAAATGATGATGCTGGGGAATGATTCAAGCGGAGTATTCTCTCAGAAATTTTCAAATTAGAATAACCTTAAAACATATATATATGTATCTCTATAGATGTATATATCTATATGTATATACATCTATAGATGTATATATGTATATATATGTATATGTGTGTATATATGTGTGTGTGTGTGTGTGTGTGTGTGTGTATATATATATATATATTTTTTTTTTAGCAACAGAGTTGGGAAATGTGAACCTGGAAAAGAACAGGCTCATTGAGAAAACAGATATAAGGGAATGAGTCTGACAAGGAGGGAGAGGCAGAGCTGAAGAATGAAGATGGAACCCTGACAGCATTCAGTTCATGGTTCAAGGAGCCTCACCTTTCATGAGCTTTGTTTATATGAAATGATAGATCTCAACTTTTTCCTAAGTCAATAACAGTCTCTTCTTCATTTTAACAACAAAAAGTCCTGGCTAATATAAACATGGCTACCTGTAAAAAGAAATATTGCAAGCGACACATCCATGAGGGAATCTGTGATATGCGATTGGAAAGTCATTAAGACCAGCATCTATTATTTTGAGGACTCAGATATCAAAGCTTAAGCTTTAGAGGATTTGGTAGAATAATGTCAGGTGTTGGAGTTAGTTGGCTCCTTTTTAGGTCCTTCAGAATGGGGAAGACAAGCTAGCACCACTGAATGCAGACAGAGAAGAGCAGGAAACCCATTTTGCTCATTTTTCAGACAAAAGCCAATGATCTTAGACCAAATAATATCAGAGAATCATGTGCCTATAAAATCGCATGAGCCAAATTCTCTCTACATTCTAAACAAATGTGCTACTCAGAAGTACAGATACCAAGAGAGCCAGAGGAATTGGCAAAGCCTGAATTCAGCAGACATCTACCAGGCACACCCTGACAGGCAGAGGTAATAAGGCCTCACTCTAAACTGTACTGATAGAATTGGATGTAGCCTAGGGGCAGAAAGCAGATTAGCAGTGTGTCAGTATCCCAATCAAGGCAGAAAATAGACACCAAGGCAAAGAGAAGAGCTTTTGAGCCAAATAAGGACACAGGTAAATTCCCCAGGCCTGCTTCTATTTCAGAGTCAGTGAGGTAAATAGAGTCAAGATAAAACATGGTTAAGCAATATTTTGCAAAGTGTCATCAGCCAACTGAAGCTCATATAATGAAATCATCTCACATTTTGGTTGGGTTTGAGAGGGTTGAATTGCCAGAAAACCTCAAACATGCCAAGCTATACATATGGTTGATTTCTGCCAACACAAGGTAATCCCCAGATTTTTCTATGCTTATCAGAGAAACTGAGCTGACGAATTCATAAAACCTGCTCTGGGGTGTACTACAAATATGGCAGCTACTACCCACTTGAGGCTATTAAATTTAAATTTATTAAAATTTAAAATGTTAAAGATTCCATTCCTTAGTCACACTAATCACATTCCAGGTGTACACATGGCTAGTGGCTAACACATCAGTTAGTGCCAATAACCATTTCTATCTGTTGGATAGTACTGCTCTAGGAAATAAATGTTCAAACCTCCTGACAGGTAGAAACAATGGGAGATAGTACACAAAGTTTCTTCCCAGTAGGTAGATCTCGGACAGCTATGTTGGCTCACCAAACAACTCTACAGAGACAGCATATTTTATCAGCAGTGATCCCACCATCTAAGACCTTCTAGCCCCAGTGTTTATGACACTATCCCAGTCCAGCAGATTGTAATATGTTCTGGGGTGGTGACCATTACAACGTACCTCTCCTTTGCTTTCTTTATAATTGAGAGATCTTATTTGAATGTCTTTTTTTTTTTTTAATTTTCTCTACTATTAAATATTCGGGAGGTAATGAAAAACCAGAAGGCAAAGAATAATGATATATAATTTTAATACAGGAAAGCCGAAACAACTGGCAACAAGAATTTAACCTGTAGAGAGACCAGAGGGGCAAGGAGTCTTACCCTGGTTACTGACCATTATCACATCATGAAAACAAGGAAATAGAGAATTCTATATCCTCCATTACTACAGGACTGTCAAAGTTTTCTGATAAGTTGACCCCAAAGAGCTAGCACTTACGAATAGGCCCAGCTTTTATAAAAAGAAAATTAAAATAAAATTAATATCTAGAAAGATAGAGCTTCTGAGAACAGAGAACAAGTGGAACACACACATGCGCGCATTTGCGCGCACACACACTCGAAAAAGAAAAAAAAGGAAAAAAAAGGAAAGGAAGTATAAAACCACTGATAGAGAGACTCAGCATAAAATTGATTTCCAGAAACATATAGTTATATATGTAGAATTTTAAAATACAGTTAATGATACAAAGGAGATAATATTCACTAGTAAAACCTGAATTAGTGGTCTAGAATGCAAAGTAGAAAATCTCAAAGAAGAGAGCGTAAATACAAATCAATGAAATAATAAGAAAAATGAGTCAGATACTTGGGCACATTTATAGAATACCAAATCGACCAAAAATTTTTAGAAGTATTACAGAATAAAAAGAAATAGATGAGCAAAAGAATATTCTTAAATATAAGAAGGAAATTTCTCAAAAGTGAAGAAGGATATGAATCTACAGTTTTAAAGGATACACAAAATTCCCGACAGGTTTGATGAGGGGAAGAAATTCTCACCTGAACACATATCTAGGTAAAATTCCTAAATTCTAAGAAAAAAAATTTGAATAGCTTAATATTTACAAAGAAAAGATAAGTGGTTCTAACATCAAATTTTGCTAATCAAAAAACATACACTTTTATTTATTTTTAAAGAAAATATCATTAATTTTTTTCAAAATGGTCTATAGAGGTCAACTTTCTGGGTCCTTCTTATGTCTAAAAAAATTTTTTTTCTGTTCTACTTGAGATCTAGTGTGGGTGCTTATATAATTCTAGATAGCAATTACTTTTTTTTATGACTTTGAAAGTTTTATCTCCACTATTTTCTGGTTTCTATTCTACTTGGAATGGAATACAACTTAAAGAGTGATGCCACCAGAATAATGGATAAAAGATTCCAGCCTCCAACTCCTCACAAAGAACAACAATTAGACATCTATCTACGAATAAAAATAGTTCAGGAAATGCTCAGGAGTCCACTTAAGATTCTTCAGCAACACAGTGGAGCAAAAGAATTTATGAAAAACTGCACAAAAAGGGTAGAAAGAAGATTTCCTTTGGCCTGCATCATCTCATCCCCTAGGCAGGCATTGCTTGCTCAGTGCCAAAATCAAAATTCCCTCCACTGAGAAAATAAGAATGAATCGGTCAGTTTCTCCTTCCTCAAGAAAATGCTTAAAATGGAAGGAGCTGGTGTTTCTCAACAATCACTGTGATGTGACTTGCTACTTCATTAATTACATAGGTCGGAAGAAGAGACCATTCACACTCCCAACCATTAGGCAAAATCGATCATCTTTGCTGAGAATATCTTATTTTCTTTTTCTCTTTGAATTATTCCACTCCCATGTGAAAGCAATTTTCTCACCAAATTTTGAACTTATTTATTTGGTTGCTTTAAATTTAGGTGCAAACCAAAGGCAAATGTGTTTATATAGCTTTCCTGACATTTTTATTGCTCTCCTCTAAAGAAAAAAAAAAATAGCTCAGTGAGTTTTATAGTTTGCAAGAACTTATTCTTTATTGCTTTAAAGTTCTCAAGCAATGCTATTGATAAAAAAGTTTACAATAAGGGATGTCACATTGCAGACATGGTAATTTATTTATTCAAGCTTTATTAAACAAAAATCAAGTTGTGCCGGGCTGTAAGATTTTGACAACTGTACAGTTAGAAACTGCACTGGGGTCATGCTTATCATTTAAGCCAGTTTCCAGTAGAGGTGATGATTTTTAAATACTTTTTTTTATTTAAAGAAGCATGATTCAATGTCTAGTCCTATCACATAGGCATGCCTTGAATATGATACTGATGTGAATCCATGAAAAAAAAAAGTAAAAGATTGAAATATCTTAAGTGATCACATCAAGGTCTAAGTATCTTTGCCTTACAGTTAATTAATGCTGAATTAGAAATCAGATATTATGTTCCACTTAAAAGTTGACTTCATTAAGGAGATGATGAGCTTAAATAAGTTACTAAGTGAAAACATCAACAAATCAGATATAGTAAATTTAACTTTTGTAAAGCCATTCTTTGGGACAAAGTTAATAATTTTAGACCAAAAAATATTGTCTCAAAGGCATTTTCACAGTGACACTCAGACCTTGTGCATTTGTCATGTGTATTTTTGTAATCATTCTTTAACTCTTCCTAACTCCAGCCTCCTTCCCTTTATCATCTGTCTACACTCTGTAATTAGTAACTAACGTACAGGAACTATTTGATGAGCTAGTGCTTATTGTTGTTATTGTCGTTGAATTTTTAAGAAATATTTGGCAAATGCTGAAATTTTATAGCAGAGGGGCTGTTTTTCATAAATAAAATGGCCAAATGCTTTAGAGTTTACTTTTTTTTTTTTAACATAAACTGGAAATGAATACCTGGATTGAATACTTTAATTATTCAGATAAATAATTGAGAACTTCAAATTTGGGTGTTCTATTTTGATTCAACCAAGTTTCTCTCATCATGCATAGCATTGACATTGATGTCCAAGATTTTAATCTTCAAACCAAACACTATTATGGGACACTACCACAGCATAATGAAACTATATTTCTTTCTCAAGAGTTAATAAAATAGAACAAGATTTATATATCCTAACGAAAAATGAACTTAAAGGAAGAAAAATAACGAAATCTCTTGTTCAAAGCCTCTCTGTTTAGAATTGATATTGCTTTGCATTCCAAGTTTGTATTTTGAAAATAGAAAGGAAATTGCTCTAGAGTGTTCTAAATTAAATAAGAAACTTGTAGTTGCATGCCATTATTGACCTTATTGCAATTTAATTAGGAGAATTATGGTTTGATGACACATTGGTTCCATAGCTTCTGCTCTGAGCAAGGAATAAATGGGTCACGCCATTTAATTCTCACTCCAAACCCTGGACCAGTTACTCGCTTATCCAGAGAGTTGACTCTCTCTGTGTTCATAATGCATCACAAAATTATACAAATTAGAGGTTCAGGACCATTCAGATATTTCGAAGAAATCTCACCTTATCAGTCTAAATACTATCTAAAGACCATGTATTCTTTTATTTAATATGCAATAATGGAAAATGTTAAAAATGAAGAAATAAAACAAAAATATTTTGGCCAGCCTTAATCTCTTGATAGCCTGAACCTCTAAAAACTTCTGTCTCAATCAGATGAAAAGAATCTAAGTAAAACTTAGCCTAGGTCTGAGAGAGAACTCTAATTTTAACAAGAATTGAATGGAATTGTTTGCATATGGGCATCATCCACAGAAAAATTGGACTTCATAATCTAAGTCTGCATTTCTTCTCTAAGTCAGCAATTTCATAAATGCCTTCTTATAGGTAAAAGGACTATTACAATAAAGATGGAATTGATGCAGTGACATCACTGAGTACATTCACCTAATACAGAGAATGTAGTAAGTTCCATATGATGGTGACAATGAAGAAACAGGGTGATTACAGTCTAAATAAGACACAGGAAGATAGAAAGAGACATTGAACAACAGAAAGATTGAACTATAAAATTCTATATTTGGCTTAAAGTTAAGATCAATAGTTATTTAAACTACTAGTCTAGGGACACATATACCCAGTCGCCAATTAATTCTAAATGTATAAAAATGTTTATTATAACAACTATATACTTAAGCCACACCAGCCTATAGCATACTTCAACCTTTTTATGGCTGGAAATCTTAAGGCATCCTTTTTTTAATCAGCAACAGAACTTGACAGAAGCAATAGTCTAAACATACATATGTAGCTCACTCAACATAGACAACATGGCATTTAATAGGTCTGGGAGACTAAGACCAGCATCTCAAGTCTATGATCATTTTCTATTAAAGAAGGAATTTAAAAAATAATAATAATGTTTTTAGTTTATCCCATGTTCTCTCCCCACACTTGTTCAATCTAAGTTACCAATGGTCATTCTCAGTTACCTGGTAAATAGTAAATAGAAAAAAAATTGGATAATCTAAATATATTTATATTTGTCTATAGAATATGCTTTTATAGAAACAGCAAATTGATATTCCTTATTTCTATTGATTCATAGTTGAATTAACTTGCAAATTTGGGATAAATAAAAAAGTTCTAGATAACATGACCTAAAAATAATTCTAGAAAATAAAAATTTAATGTGGGAATAAGGCGATAAAAAAATCATTAATAAAATTGCAAATTTTTACTTTAATCATCTTTAAAATTCTTAATAAAATATACTATCAGAGACAAGCACTTTAGAATATTGTAAAGTATGAAATTATCTGATATTCTCAGGATAATCTCTTCTTAGAAATACAAGTGACATGGATTGTCTAGCTTAGTATTTTTCAAAGTATATTCCACGGTCCCTTCTAATACTCTGTAAAAAAAATAGATTAATTTAATAAACATTTTTACACATTTTGAATTAATTGGAGACTGAGTATATATGTCCCTAGACTATTATTCTGAATAGCTATTGATCTTCACTTTAAGCAAAATACAGAAAATAGTCTTTCTATTCGATGTCTATCTTCCTGTGTCTTATTTAGACTGTTATCACTCCTATTTCTTCATTGTCACATCATATGGAACTTAATTACATTCTCTGTGTTAGATTAATATACTCAGTAATATCCAGGGGTTAATATGTTTGAGAAACTTTGCATTGTATCTTTTTCCTGTTAGAGATTTATACAATAGTAGGCATATCTAAATAATAGGAAATCTGAGAAAAGAATTTAACTTTGAAAGAAAATACAGCAAAATAGTTTAAGAGAACATGGACTCTAGATCTAAACTGAATTTTGGAAGCCAAGTTTTGCTTCTTAGTAGTTTTGTGAACTTGAGAAAGTTATTTAACCTTTCTGTGTCTGTTTCCTTAAATACAGATTATAGTAATACATACATCAAAGAATATTCTTGTGAGAATTTAAATTAGTTGACATACATGGAAAAACAGTAACTGACATATTGTAAGCATTACAGAACATTTTAATTGGCATCTCTCAAATTTAACTGAACACGTGCGTGTGTGTGTTCCGCTTAATAACCCGAAGGACATGGTCTTGTTCACGATTATTTTAAGAAAAAGAAAACAACAGTCATAAAAACCAACTCTCATTTATAGGAGTTCACAGGAAGCAGTGGACAGGTGGGACTAGAACTCAAGACTCCTTCTTTGTTTAGTTCTGGTACATGGTGGCATCCCACTTTTCAACTAGCTGTCTTCTAGATTAAAGTACCTTTCCATTTATGTTTTCCTATTTCCTATAGGCAGTCAGTTGGTCTTTATGAATTTCATCTTCCCTTACATCTCAAAACTTCATATTTTTGATTTATAAGCAATATCTTTAAGTTTCAGAAAGAGTTCAAAATCTTTCCACAAATTGTTGTGATAAATTGACAACATTGGTCAGTAATGGAGAAAAAAAAATATGTGTATAAGTTTTGCAAAAAAAATCTCCTAGTCTTTATATTATAAATATATATGGAGAGAAAAGAAATCTAAGTTTTCTCTGTAAAGAAATTTAAAAAAAAATAGAAGGGCCATGGAAGTAATAGTTTTAATTTTTCATTTGTTTGTTTTGTTCTTAATATTTCCTCAAAGTCTAGCTGCTTTTTTTTTTTTCTGATATTGTAATTGCTTCTAGTGTACCTGAGATCCAGACTTCAAACAATGCCGCAGCTTTGAATAGAAACAAAAGAACTTGTTGCCCTAGCAACGGGAACCACATAAAGTCCCCACACAGCACTTCCATCGTCTAGCAATTCTCTGCTAATTCTGTAGGTTTGCACCTAGATGCACAAAGAAGAAAGGTCTGTCCTTGGACTCTTTCAATAAGAAAATTCATTGAAATTTCCATTAGTATTAGGCAGTTTCGTGTGGGAACATAGTGGCATACTTCAGATGTCTCTTGTGAATGTGAAAAATATAAATTTATGCAAATGACTCACATTTGGCCATATGACCAGCTCTAGGTAAATAGCTGTTCCACACACACACACACACACACATATATTTTTTTTTTAATGAAAACAGAGTTTTGGGAAACCTCACACTTTAGACTGTCGAGAACAAAACTTGTAAAACTGAAAAATTCACCATATGTCTTCCATTCCTAAGCATCCTTTCTCTATTTCAGTTCTCAAACCTGCTCACTTAGTGCTTATGATGGCAAAAATAAATAAACAAATAAATAAATATCTTTAGCAGAAAAAAAAAATGAGAGTTAGTGCAAATTTCCATTCCTTCCATTATTCAGGATCTTGCATTAAAACAAAAATTTGAAGAAGTTGAAATTTTGAAATTAACCCATACTGTAGGTGCCCCCTCACTCCACAATTAATCATATATCAGTGACTAAAGTCAATTCATTAGGAGTCACTAATCCATGAACATAAAATGAAGTGGGTACACCTGTTATATTTGCTGCATTTGAGGTTCAAAATATACAATACAAGGTCACTGCCCTTGAGGAGCTTACAGTTTAGTTTGGAGATGAAAAAAGCCACAAACAAAGTATATTACAAATGTAAGGGTAAAAAGATCATTATGGGATAGTCATCTATTAATCATTCAAGTTTTATCTGCCAGATATCTGGAGAATCAGCTTCTCTTTAGCCACTCTATCAATGACATCCTTTCAATTCAGCCTGGGAAAGAACGTTCTAATCAATTTCTTCCTCTCATTTTCTTTCTCTCTCCACCTCCAGGCTCTTCCTCTATTTTTCATCAAGTCAGCAAATGATTGTGTCCCTGTCACATACTAGACATAATGCTAGGTTCTGAGACCAAAAAAAAGTTGGGGTAGAGATTTATAATCTAATGGACAAAGCAGACATTAAAATATTAGTCATCACAAATAATCACACAATTATGCAAATAGTTTACCCAACACTGCTACACAGCAAACTTCCAAAAATCAGATATGCTCATGGTAATTTCTTGCTTAAAAGATTCCTCTGATTCCTCCACCACCACTGAGGTTAGCTCACTTCCCATCATCATTCCCCACATGTGTCTAGTTCCAGCCATACTAAGTTACTGGTATTTATAAAATGAGCCATTCTTCCTTCTATGACTGCTTTGGAAACCTCATTCCTTCAATCTGCAATGTTCATTCTCACCTGTCTAAATGAGAATCTCTTATTCTTCCTTCATTTTTATAACAAACTAACCACTACCCCCAGCCCCGAAAATATCTCCTTAATTTCCCAAACATAGGAACTCCCTTTTTTAAATATATTGATGTTTCCTGAACATATTCCTACATGGTTGTTTTTTTTTCACCAAGTATTCAAATTGTTCATAACTTTAACCCAACTCCTAAACTAAGAGCTCTCTAAGTATAATTAATGTAATTTTTATCTTTAAGTAGGAGCTTGATAAATATCAATGGCTGAATAAATGAGTGAAGGAAAAGTTCGATCAGAATTTAATATATGACAATGAAACCTTGAACTCTAGAGAATAAAGATATAATCTGTCACAAATTTGTTAATGTATCATAATAGTCTTTTGAGAGTTTTAGCAAATAAAGTGTGCAAATGAATATAAATAAAATCCCCATTGTCATTTTGCTCCCTTCCTAACCTACTTGGGATCCCATTGCTACAAATTATGGATCATGGAGAAAATAATTTTTTACTCTTCCAAAGCAATCAGGAAGTTTTTTTCTTCAAACAAAAAAGTGTTATGAATTTATTTCTTAGCATGGATTAAATTCACAGGTAAAATAAATTTATTAATGTTTAATACATAGCACAGTGTATATTTTCACTTTAATCTAGTTTTAATAGAAATTATAAAATTTTGCTTCATTGCAGTTCAAGACTTGGTTGGAAAAGAAATACGTAATTTATAAATATTCTGGAAAGAGAAGGAAACAAATTCCCCTATCAATTATCTAAGTCTCTTCCAGTTCAGAATGTGAGAGATGATAATATGACCAGAGAATAGGGATGGAAACAGGCAGAAAGTGTGAATTTGAGTAGAAGGTGAATATATAGAACCAGCAGACTTTAAAGAAAGTACTCAAACACATTTAGTCTTTGCCATGGAATGACTAGTAAAAACTGACCCTCAAAAATCTAAGTCATCCACTCTTCTCTACCTGCCAAAATCATTGAGCCATGCTAATAGTTTCCCACATTTCTCCTACAATTAGGGAATCAGAAATAAGTCAGGAAAAGGAGCTCATCTTTCCTTTCTCTTTGATAACTTTCCCTTCTGTTAATATTCAGTCAGGTTTGGCTTGGTGTATTAGTTTCCTCAGGTTGTTATAATAAATTATAAACCGTGTGCATTAAAGCAATATAAATTTATTCTCTCATAGTTCTGGAGGTCAAAAATCCCCAAATCGAAGTATCGGCAGGGCCATGTTCCCTCTCACGATTCTAGAGAAAATCTGTTACTTGGCTCCTCCCAGTTCTGGTGGCTCCAGGTGTCTCTCAGTTTGTAGTCACATAATCCCACGCTCTACCTGTGTACACATCGCCTCCCTCTTTTCTCTCTCAGTACTACCTCTGTCTCTCTCAATACACGTGATTGCCTTTAAAAATCTACCTAGATAACCTAGGATATGCACCTTCTTTCAAAATCCTTAACTTAATCACTCTTTTTCCCTCATTAGGCAATATTCACGGGGTCTGGGGATTAGGACACGGACACATCTTTTTCACCAGACAGGGTCATCATTCAATCCGCTACATCTGGGGTGGTTGCGAGAATGAAAGAAACTGTTCTGATGATGGCTGCGTCCATCAGAGCACACTGCATCTCCACTTTACACTTCCTTGGGGTTACAAATCGTACCTTCATATTCGTACAACTAGCACCTCACATAGCACCTAGTCCATGATTGCTTTTCAGTAAGTGTATGTTGAACTAAACTGAACTAAATCGAAGTTAGCAAGACACTGAGATTTTTGAAAAAAGTGTGGCCGCTTGAGATGGCATTAGAGAATCTCTTGTCCTTTTACTCCACAATTTAAAAGTGTCTTTCTTCACTTCCTAGGACAAACATGGTATTAGAGATGTTCTTATCTTTTTGTGTTTTTCTGGTTGTTGTTTTTCTTTCTTTCTAGTTGAGACTTATCGATCACCAGTCATTCTTAAATTGCATGTGATGTTGTATTTTTCTTAACAAACACATTTGCCACACACTCAATAATATTACCAAAGAATGTATTGATTGGGAGATTTTAAATATCTTGGGCAGGTTTCCCTTAATCACTTGGAGGATTTTCTCTTTTGAACCCTGTATTGTAAAGTGATGTAAAGAGGAAGCCAAATATATAAACAGCCCTCCCACCCCATGCAATAGGCCACATTGCAAATGCCCACAGTTACTTCGAAAGGTGGCAATGTTTGGGCAGAGGGAAGCAATGCGCACCAGCCTCCACAGTGGGGAAATAAATCTCAAGGTCATTTAAAATCGTAGACCATTTTCGTATATAAAGATTAAATCGGTCCATCCCTGTATTTTTTTTTTCCTAATTATTTTAGTGTGCTATTAGGCCCAGTCATCTAATTAGATAAATTTAATTCAAAGGAACTAAAAAAGCAGAATAGCAGGAATTTGCTAAAAATCAGTATTTATAGACCCTGGATAATTTGAAAACATATAATTAGCATTCAGAATAATTTTGCAATACATCTAATTTGTGTTTTGTAGAAAATGAAGTGTGGCACTTAGATTTGGTCTTTGGAAAAAAAGGAGTACATTGAGATATTTTATTTTCTATTCAGTACATCATGAAAACTGTCTTGCTGTCACAAGTTATTCCTTAGAATGACCCTACCACCAACAGAAATGCTGTCAATAGAGAGGATGAATGGAAAGCCCGAAGCAGCCATTTTAACAAGTTGGGGGGCTGGACTAATTCCATTACGTAATAATATCCATTTCCATGAAGCTGTCCTTATTGATCGGTCTCCTTAATTTGTTTGTATCGTGTGGCATTAAAGATACCACCTTCACGCTTTTTTGTGAAATGGTCATGATAGAGATGAGAAAAGAAAGACAAAAGCAAAAAATGTACAAGCAAGTGTTTGGATGCTAAGAGACTGGCAGACAGGAAAACAAAGCTTAATTCATGTGGCAAAAATAGAACTATGAATTTGCATAAGACAACAAAACAGGAAATGGCTGTTCCAAAAAGGACAAAAGTGGTATAAGTGAAATATGTAGGCAAGTGAAAACCAACAGCGGCTGACAAGAGACTAATAAAGCAGCTAGGTCTGGGACACAATAGATGTATTTAGTGGACAGCCTGTTTTCTGAGCAAAACGGATACTGAAGGAAGCATGCGTTTACTTGGAAACCTTTTTCTATATTCACGTATATTGCTGCCCATGACCCCAAAATCACAAACTAGCCATCACGAATTCACAGAACTTCATCACAAGTATTGTGCCATTAACAGAGCAATGAGGCTCAAATTCTCTGTGAGTATTTCTAAAACTTCTGTCTCATTTGTCTGATCCCAGAAATTTCACCATTTCAAATTCCTTGTTTCTAGACAAACACCAATTGCTCTTTTAATCTTCCTTTAATTGGAGCGCTTGTCTAAGTTAACCATTTCTTCTCTGAGCCTGACCTTTCACTGTCTCCAAGCCAACCAAAGGCTTTTTGCTTTCGCTAGTCAAACAAATCATCCTGAAAGTAGATGATAAGACAAGCGGTTTATTAAGGGGTATTCTCACTCCTCGTTTAAGGTAATTTCCAACGATGCTTTTATTCTGCTGACCTTTGTTAAAGAAATTGTCAGCAATTTAGCTAAATATTTTAATAATAATGAGTCTAGACTCAAATATTTCTTCTGGAGACTACTGCTTTTGAAGGCCGGAAGTATTCCAAATACCTCTGTCTACCTCAAAGATGCAAAACTCAAGGAAGCAGGTTGAAATTACAGTCGTGCTCCACAGAGTACTGTTTCCTTTCATTTAAAAACAGGATTCTAGCAGATTACATAAATGATTTTCGACGACAGCCAAGTGAAATTTGCATATGGTCAACCCAGTAAATTCTAATACACGATGACAGGTTCACTAAGTATTTGACAGTTTGCCCTCTATCTAATAGGTAGCTTAAAATGTGCTTTGTTAAAAAATACTATAAGAGCCAAAGCAATGACAGATCACGATATATTTTAAAGTGTCGAGATAAGCAAGAAAAAATGTGGAAAGAATAGACTAACTAATAAGAAGTTAGAATTGGCTGCAATTTCTACCCCATTTTTAAACCAGTTTTATAGAAACTTTAAATGTTTGTTTCCTTTCCTCCACTTTTATACCTTTTTCAAAAAATATGATTTTGATTAGAGTAGTAAGATGGAATACTAAAAATCTTAAGAGGAAATATATTATCTTTCCATATTGTACCTGGACCAATGAATCTCAAAACTCCTGGATACCTGTGAAATAGTTGGGTTGACCTTGCAGGTAGATTAAAAAATATCTATCAGCAGACAAATATGTTTCCATAATATTATCAGTTTCAAAACCAAATTGAAGATGATACAGGGAATACTAGTAGCCAAGACATATCGAAGGTCATTACTGAAGCTTGGATTCACCCTTCTCTCTTTCCATCATTCATCAAACGTGAATATTTTCATGTTTTTCCATCAACCATTCTCATGATTCATCAGATTTATCCTGTTTCTTTCTTATCTTTACCCTTGAAAAGGAAGCTACAGATTTTTTCCTGAACACTAATATTTTTAAATGCTGATAAACACAATGTGGATCGTTATAATAAAAACTGCAGCAATTGCACTTCAGTACATCAAATAAACCTATTTGCCTTGATGCATTATGTCTGGCTAATGGATAGCATGGTTATATGCAGTTCTTCTGGGTCATAACACATTATTTCATTCTTTAATGTAATGGAATGACGGTTTTTAATGTAAAAAAATTTTCAATGGTTCTATAGCAAACATTTTAACAATTTATCTTGTAAGTTTCATTAGCAGTTAAAATAAAATAAATGAAAATAAAACACTTATTTACAAAAAGCAAATCAGCTTTAAGTGTTACAGTTAATGTGTGAAACATTTTACCTTTTTAAATTAAACATTACATTTCCAATCATCTAACCTGTTAATTAGCATGTCTCTCCTGAACACGAGAACTAGCAGTAGGAATTTTGGTCATGAGGATACCTTAAAAACTTTGCAAATACGTAAAACATAATTCTCCATTAGCATAAGCAGTGTGTGTGTGTGTGTGTGTGTGTGTGTGTGGACATGGGTTGCCCAATGTTTGACAGTCTTTTTTAGTTTATTAAGTGATTATCAAATGGCCCTTCTAGCTGAGCTTTCACAGATATAAATCCCTGGTTGCAATGAACTTATACAGATAATTTTGAAGATGAATCTTCACATCCTCCAAAAAAATACAAAATATTTTGCCAAAAAAAAAAAATCACTAGACATTTCTATTTAAAATCTTTTTGTTTTCTGCATGTTTGTTTTCGTGCTTTGGTTTTGGTATTGGCAAAAAGGGTAGGTGTTTGGATGATAAAAATCCAATGATTGCATTGGATAATAAGGTAGCGAAAGAAATACATCTGGCAGGATTCCCATTGTCACTATAAGTACTTTTCCAAAATACAGCAATTTGTTTATAACCTGTTTCCATCACTCACTACCAGTTGTCTCTGTTGAGTAGAGGATAGTAATACTTTATTCTACAGGTGACTGCTCTCTTCACTTTACTTCATCGTGTCAAATTGTACTTCTAGCTTAACATTCACAGAACGCTGGTCATGCTCCAAATTTTGGATACATCAGCATAAATTCATTAATATGTATATTTAAGGCTGATAAAAAAAAGAAAACAGAAGAAAAAAGAAGAAAAAGCCCTCAAAAGCAGCAATGATATTTCATATTAATCTCAAATTACAAAAAATTTAAAATAATTTAAGAACTTAAAAATTATGATTTAATTTTTACTTCCTAACCAAAATATATAATGGTCATATGATAAAAATGAAAAAAAAAAATGGGATATATGGCCTCATAATGCAACAGAAGCAGCAGACCTAGGATTTACACAAGGATTGGTTATTATGATCCAATTACTAGGCTTCAGAGTTAAAAACAAAATATATACACAGCCATCTTCTTTACTCCTGGCTGCTTGTATTCCATTATATCCTTTCTCTCTTAATCTCAATACTGGGCTCCTTTTATTGATTATGGTCCACTATGTACCTAAATTTAGGTTTACCCACCCAAAGCAGAATACCCTGGTACCAGTGGTTTTCAAATTTGAGCTTAACATCTGAACCACCTTGTTGAGATACATATTTCTGAGCTCATCCCAGCAAAATTCCTATTCTTGGATTAAGAATTTCCGTTTCTAACAGGTTTCCAGTGATGCTGATCTTGCTAGTCCAGAGACCACACTTTGAGAACCATTGCTCTGTACTTACCTTGAGCATCCTGGGTTTGGGAAGGCAGATCTGATTTCAAATTTTCCCTCCAAATTACCCTTCAAAACTATTGTTTCTTAGAACACTCTAAAATGCTAAGGTTAGGTGGGGAAAGGGGATCCATAAAATAAAAATATGACATAGAACATAAATACTTGACAAAATTACTTTACTTCTCATTGCTCCTGTCTTTTATTTTTCTTTTTATTTCCAGGGCAGCTAATCTCATCTAGTTGATTAAGGAAATGTGATCTAAATTAGATAATTCACACTACCATGGAAATGGGTGATTTGGAGTTGTATTAAGTCAATCAAGCATATTCACATGTTAAAAAGAGCTTGTTAAATTAAATAAATGAATCTTTCAATCAGAAATATTTCCACCAAGCAGAGTATTAGGAGTAGGAGGCCTTTTTTGGAATCAAATTTCTCTTCAACCTCTCGGTTTTGTCTGAAGAAGCAATTTTTTTTTTTTCGGGGTGGTGGGGAGAATAAAATTAAAAAAAAAAACCTCTCACATATTTACTTTTGATATAGATAACTTAATAGAAACCAATTTCTGCCTCTAGACAATAAGAACTATTGATTTAGGCCTTACTCCTTTAATTCATCCATTGGGAGGTGGGTGAAGTAAAGGTGATACCTATTTCAATATTCCTTTGGGCCTTCCTTCTCCCTCAAGGAGGCTGAATTTGTTCTGCTTTATAAGTGAAGGAAGAGCTGCCTTATGCCCCAATAGAAGAAAGGTAGCTAAAGATTTAAAAGAATAAAAGTCTACATGTAAAACTTGTATTAAAATGAATAAATGAATAGATAAACATATAAATAATTGATAGATGGACAGAAAAGTTTCTTTTTTGTTTATATCTGCTTGATTTGTTTCAAGAATTAAAAGTCAAAGAGAAAACATTGGGAAAATTTCTTGCTAAGAAAAAAAATGGCACAGAACTTTAAATCTTTCCCCAAAATGAGAAGGATCACAAAAATATTAGATAATCTTCATCAACTTTTCTAGAAACTGGTTAACACAAATATATTTGCTTCATATATTTTTTTTACATAAAATAAAATATGAACTACACATCAAGCTGAAATTATGTGTGTTCATTTTTCCAGTCCCTTCTCTTTCTCTAAAGGAAACTACTGTCATAAATTTACCATGCATCCTATTTATACTTTTACTACATTTATATGCATCCATGAAAAATATAATGTTATTTTATTAATTCTTTTTGCATTTTTAAAATATTATTTTCCATACTTTTTCACTATTGGTCTCTTCCTCAAATGCACATACAAAAATTCCAAATAAAATAAAAGATTAATATATCTTTCCCAATTTCTCCTTCTTTGGCTATTTTCAACCTAGAGTCACAATTATATATGCGTTTGTCTTTGACAGTGATCTACCTTTATGGATCTTCAATTTTCAAAGACTATGAGAACTTAGGTACAAGTTAACTAATATCCCAGGTCCTCACTCCTATTTATTGTACTTTATTAGCAGGTTTATTTGAAGAAAAAAGCTGGAATACATCAAGAGAAACCAGGCTATATTTGGGGATCTCCTCTGCTTGTCTATATATTTTGGTAGTGCTAAACATATTAGCAGATGGCTTTCTATAGAAAATCTTCTATCAGTTAAGAATAAAAGAGTATAAATCCCATCCCGTTTAGGCCCCAAACTCATGACTGTCCCCAAGATGCACCTAAGATGGAACTATATCAGTTATCTAAGGAGATGATTTTGAAAAACTGGCCTCCTTTTACCTGCATAATTCTGTCTAAGCCCCATACAATATGATTGAATAGAAATGCAGACTGTGAACATTGAATATGAATGAAAGATAATGAAAACAAGTTGTTTGGTCTAATGATTGCCACTTCACTGTAGCAGAATTTTAAGGAACCAAAAATATGGATTTGTCATTTCAAACCTACTTACCACACTTTTATAATGCAAGTGTAAGTCATAAAAAATCGGAGTAACCATTTTCTTCCTAGATTTGTTAAAATCATGGAGTTGACACTAGTTTCCCCTTTTACAGAATACACTCCTAGGGAAATATATATATTCTTTAGTTAGATATAACATTTAAACAATTTGAACCTAATTTACTTCCCATGTATTTAAATTCACAAAAAGCTATAGATGAGAGAGTAGGTAAATATTACCCCATTTCATTTGGAGTTGGTATTTTGGGAATGTTGAGTCACTATATTCATTTCAAAACTTTTATTCATGTGGAAAGAAATTTGAAATGGAAGATTCAAAGACTAAGTTCTGTTCCTAAGTTTCCCACCAATCATCTCTATAATAAAAATATGATTATTATTTTAATAATTTAGAATGTTATTAATATAATTATAGATTTATCTTATTTTATTATGATGTGTTTTCTCATATGAAATGTAATTTTTAAGTGATGTTTTTCTTTGTGATATCTAGAGCAAGACACTTAACAAGTTTAGGCTTCAGTTTCTTTATCTGATAAAAACGCTTGGATTGAACAGACTGTGATCTGACAGGTGCTTTCTGGCACTACCAATCTTTGATTCTAATCCCCAACTCTATTTTCTTCAATCTCTATTTGGTGATTGAAGAAAAGTGAATGATCTAAGCTGGAATAACAGAAGACATAAATTAAAAAAAAGTGAATGATCTAAGCTAGAATAACAGAAGACATAAATAAAAGTGAATGATCTAAGCTGGAATAACAGAAGACATAAATTTTGCTTTCTTAATTAATAATAATAATAATAATGATAATAATAATAATAATAATAATAATAATAATAAAACAGCTCCCATTTGTTAAATGCTTGTGTTTCTTGCAACATTATAGCTAATCCTCAAGGGCAACCCTGCAAGGCAGTTGTAATTGTTTTCATTTTATGGATTTTTGAAAAGCGAAAGCTGGAGAAGGGGCAGGGAATGAAAGGTAGAACACAAAAATGTTTTTGGACAGTTCATATATTCCGTATGATACTATAATGATGGATACCTGTCATTATACATTTGTCAAACCCCACATAATGCATAACATCAAGAATGAACCCTAAGGTAAACTGAGGACTCTGAGTCCATATATGTGGTATATAAACGTAGGCTCATCAATTGCAACAAAGGTACCACTCTGGTGAGTGATATTGATAATGGAGGAAGCTATGCACATGTAGAGGCATAGGGGGATCTCTGGAACTTCCTTCATTTTTGTTATGAACCAAAAACTGCTCTAAAAAAATAAAGTCTTTAACACACACACACACACACACACACACACACACACATGACAGAACTGGCATTTTAGAAAGACTAGTTAGATGAAAGTGTCAGGACCAAATGAAAACTGTTCAGGTTAAGAAGATGGCATTTAAAATTTCTAAGACTGAAAAAATATGCACAGGAACACAAGAAACATTAGTATATGTATGTTCTTCTCCTAGTGTCATATAATTCAGGTGAGCTGGACGGTTTCCTAATCTCATTATGCTGGAGATTACTAAGATTTAGTTTTTACACATGTAGATTCATCACAATTACATACTTGAGAATTCTTAAATGTGAGAAAAGTTTGTGAAATAGTCAAATGGCTGGACAGTTCTAAAAATAAAAACTCTTCTCTGAAAACATATCATTAGAATAAAGGTCACATTTACCTCATTTTACTTTACTAACAAAGATCAAACTTAGAGTTTATTTGAACTCATCTGACACTGTCTACGTGTTTTCTTCAGTCCCTTGATGTAGACTATAAATTCAAAAACACCAAGACATTCTCATTATAAAAACAAAGCAGTAATTAAGAGTTTCTTGCTTTTTTAAAAATAAATTTACTAACTTCCTCAGAAGTTTTTACACTAGTCAAATAGACTTAGACTATAACACTTGTATATAACAACATTGTACTAAGTCTTTGTGGTGGATTAAAGATAGCCAGAAATTCTTTGATATCCTGTCCACTGAATGGTGGACTCTAATTCCCCAAGCAATGGATCTGAGCTGGCCTTAAAGACTTGCTTGACCAATAGAATGTGATGAAAAATATGTTCAGAGATTACTGAGGTTAGGTCATAGGAAGCCTGGGCTTTTTGGAACACTCATTCTTATAGTCTTGAGTCACCATATAAGAAGTGCAATTCTCCTGAAGCTGCCATGATAGAGAGACCATAGAAAGAGAGAATGGGGCCATCCAAATGTTCAGACGCCAACTGCATCTCTAGACATCTTAGAGCAGAGACAAGTACCCTTCCTATTAGTTACCTCTCTAAATTCCTGACCTACAAAAATGTTAGAAATAATAAAATAGTTGTTTTAAGCTTAAAAAAATGTAAGCTCAGATAGGTTATTAATTCCTTCAATGTCACATAAATAATAAAGAGAAACATCATCATTGGTGCGTAGCCACATCTTGTACTTCTCATGCCTCTTTTTATCAGGAGACTGCCATCTTACCCAGCCTCCACACTTACACAAATACTCTATTTACTTACAGAATTTGATTCTCATTCTTGCAGCAAACATTTACTGAGCACCCACTACTGTTCCTTAGACTAGAAGCAGCAGGTCTCTAAGCTCTCATCAGAAATGCAATTTGTATTTGGAGCCTAGTAGAGTTAAAAGAATCAGTCAGGAAACTAAACGCTCTTGGATAATCTTCCATATGGCTCCATTATTCTCCAGCTATTCGGTAGACAGAAACTCTCAATAATTAGGGCTTTTAAAATACTAAAGAGGTAATGTAATGTATAAGAAGATGTTTAGATATTACCAAGATGAATGGAAGTAAAACTCATTTCATACTAAAAGGAAAGGAAGATTTTTTAAAAGGGAGTGATTTTATATATTGTTTAACATAGTAATAATAGCATGCTTGTTTAGTACTTTACAATTTATAAAATCATTAAAACTATGCTTGTTTAGTACTTTACAATTTATAAAATCATTAAAACTATAAATCGCTAAAACTATAGCCTCTTGATCTGTTAATGTTTGGAAAACAAAACTAGTAATAATGGAAAAAGAATAACTGAAGTCCCTTTTAAATTATTTTAGAAATATGATTCTATCGAGTTCTTTTTAGTTTTCAACATAAATATTTTAGGAAAAGTTATTGAGCTTATATTTCAAATATCAAACAACTCATAATATTCGCACTTGATTAGCTTCTGTTTTCTTTATTCCCAGCTTGATGTCACATATCAAAGCAAGATAATATATAGAAAGGACCTAAATTATCTCCATAATAACCATCACATTTGTACTCTTCTGGGCATTTACACCATTATAATTATTGTAATTAATAAAAAGGAAATAGATATGAGCACTATTCTGATTCGTTATTGAGAATGTGGTGAGTCAGTATTTAACCATGAAGGATAAAAATTGGTTTAGCAAAAACATAGTCTGCTGATTCTTCCGTGTAAAGTGGGTATGCTGCTCCTCTTTATCAAAAAGGTCATAAATTAAACAGGAGGCAAGGGGAGTGTAAGGGCACAAAGTAAGCACCTATTTGATGTCCTTCCTGAAGACTATTAAACTCATACATAAATTATAAGGAATGCACACAAATGTCTATAAAGTCTGGGAACAATTTACTTCCCTGCTGAGAAATAACATGTGAGAAGAAACTGCTTTTTTTCCTACTTCAGCTGTTGGAGGATTTTTCTGCTTAGAACTATGATTATGAGAAGACACCAGGACGAAAGTGAACTCCAAGCATGATGGAGCGAAAAGAAGGAAAGAACATGATAACACCATCTAGCTTCTGAATTAATCAACTCGGGAACCACACCTGCCTCCGGACTTCTTGATAGAGGAGATAGTAAGTTCGTCATCATTTAAGTCATTTTTAGTCAGTTCTTCTGAAAGCATTACTATGGATACAGTGTATCTTAGAAATTAATAAAAATGTATTTTACTGAAAACCTGAGTTTATATAAACTGAGATCTATATATGCTACATTTACTTCGCTCTCTCTCTCTCTCTATAAAACATTTACTTTGATATATATATATATATAGCTAGAATCTGTTCATCTTCTTTAAAAGTATATGATACAAAATTGCCTGCCACAATTACCTCTTAATGCTCAAGAATGGCTTTTCTCCCTGTTCTCCTCCTATCTCTGTCTCCAGTTCCAACAATAACAGAGCCAGGCATGGCTTTTAGAGGGAAAGGAACACATTTTAGGTTGAGGACTAACTCAAAATATCTTCCCAAATTACTACCACTATATTAAGTATTAGACAAAGAAGGAAAAAAGGGAAGGAGGAGGAGACAAAAAAGGAAACAAAAGAGGAGGATAAAGCAGTAATTAATTGCCTAATGTTTCTATTATATGCCCATCATATAATAGAACTTCACTGTCTGGGGTTTTACATTTTAAGCATTTCACTGTCCAAATTACATAGCAGAATAAAAAAGAAGCAGAAGACTGGATCTTGAATTCAAGAATTCTTTAATATGGCAAATAATGATTTGTTCTTTACAGTCTAGGCAATGAATGTTTGTGAAGTAATTGGGCCATTTATCAGCTTAAACTAAGTAGAATTACGCATTTTTTAAATCTAAGTTTACTGATAAAGGCAGAATGCTAATTAAAGTTGCCTATTTATAGGAAAATATTTGAAAGAGCCAAATAGCAGTAAATCAATTGAATATTTTATATTTCTCACTTTAATATTTAGCCCTGGAACTTCATTAAGCAAATTTAGTTTCATTATTTTGTCTTCTGCTTGAAGTGGACTAGTCCACTTTGTCATGACAAATATGTATCCGAATATCATTTGTAAATCTGGGTTATTAATTATTCTTTAAGGCTAAGTATAAGTTCATTTGTGTGAAAAATAGAGAGAGAAATATGATTGTGACAAAATGTTCTCATTGGGAGATAAGTTGCTTTTTTATAATAGAATAATAACAAGGCTAAAATAAAAATTCATAAATTATTATGTCTGATTGAAACTCTAAAATGACTCTCTTAGATTACATCTCTTTTGGTTAGAAAGCATGATTTCAAGCTCCTTGATGTCAGGAAACATATATTTAACTCTTAATCCCTCACATTACTTAATCTATGCCTTGCAATGTAAGGTGCTAATATTTGCGAGTTTAATTGGATCTACAATTAAGTATTTATGAAGTTCCTTAGTTCTGTAATAATCCAGATTATTCATTAACCTGCCAAGAATCTTGAGACAGATAGGAAAAAAAATAAGGTATTAGTTAAATTGTAAAGGCAACTCTCAGGCATAATTCAGATCAAATACACTTAATTTGTAACTTTTTAGAATGCCTTCAAATAATTGCTTTCTTAAAATATTTGGATTATAAATGATCAACTATGTGGTTTCCTTTGTCAAGAAACTTTTTCGAGTCTCATGTTAGATGTCATTTTCCAGAGATTTTCTCTGATCTCTCAAACTAGGTTGGATTCTTTTATTAAATATTATCAATCTCATATACTTTGAGTAAATACAAACCACAATCTTACTTGGGTAATTATTCATACAATTTGTTTTCTTCAGTAGATTGTAAGCATTTTGAGAGTTCAGACCACAGCGTTCTCATTTATGGCTGTATCCCCAGTGCCAAGCATAGTACATTATACTTTATGAGAACTCAAACACTATTTATTCAATGCCTAAATACACAGATGAAGTAAGCTTTCTTATGTAAGGCAGGAAAGAGCTAATTCCTGTGAATCATCACATATTTTATGAATAATGCTAATGAAAATATTTAACATAACAACTGCAACATCAGAACCAAATATGTAGATGATCTCATTTTTGTAAAAAATGTATGAAAACATAAAATGATAAAGTAATTTAAGCTGTTATCTCTGTATTGTAGGATTATAATTTTCTGCTTTTCATCTTGAAATTGCTTATACATTTTTCTATTTTAAATTAAATTTTTGTACTTATTAGGTAATATGTATATAAATAACACTTTAAAAAACTAGATAGCATTCACAACAATCATGGAGAAAAAAACAGCAGTCCAGAGATAACTGCTTTTAAATTTTTTATATATATATTTACCTACATATTTCTAAATAACATGCTAAAACTGCTAATTCACTATTTTCAATTTTAGATAGCATTATTAAATTATGGATGTGTGTGGAATATAAGTCCTTTTAGAAAGAAAAGTACAAAATAAGAAATGTGACTCTCTTTTTAAGACACAAATTAGTTTTACTGCTGGTTTTTACATGTCTCATTTTATATTGACAAGGAAACTGCATTTATGGCCTCCGAAAGAAGCAGACACCCATTGAAAGGGGTGAAAAAGGCAAGAATAAGTTGAACTTTTCAAATAAATTAAATTGGACTCTTCTCTTTTCCACAAAATATCCGACAAGGTTATATTAATTATATATATATACACACACACACACACACATATATGTATATACATATATATACATATATAAAAGAATTGTCAATTTACTTTAAAGTCTATTACCACTCTTCTATAATGTAAACATCCAAGTTTCGGTGGAGGTTGAAGTTACTGAAAATGCTTTAGATAATTGAGCAAAGTCATAAGTATGACTAGGGTGGGAGAGAGCTTATAGTTCACAAATTGCATTCACAGTTAATCAGTCATAATAAATGGACATAAAATAAAATCAGTTTCTCTTCTCATATTAAATCATTTTGTCCACGTTCCCTATAAAAGTATTAATATTGATTTTTTAATATATCAGTCTCTCTTTTTGCCCATCTTTTTACTTTGTACCTATCACTAATTCTTTCCCTAAGCTCTCCAACAGAACTTATAAATACCTCTAAATATAATCAAATATATCAAGTAATTATAGAATAAATTTTTTCCTGGATAAAATGCTCTCAGATCTCTGTATCATTCTGTTCCAATATGATCTGGTTTCTCTCTAGGCCTACTACATAGCTGTAATACTGGATATCATTTTCACAATAACTGTAGAATCATTCTACCTTTTCGCTTCCCTGTTTTCTAGAGTTTATGTCTTCTCTGTTGATTCATTCCTTCATTTTAGTAGAGGAAAACTTCCAAAAGCTTTCAGATAAAGGATATACATTTATTTGAGGTTTACCTATCTATATCTTTATTTTTTTCATCATATTTGGGTAATTATTTACTTATAGAAATACAGGTTGAAAATGTTTAAATACAGTGTTCCATTTAGCTTCCAACATGTAGTTGAGAAACCTGATATCAATCCGTTTTGAGATTCTTTACGTGTCATTTGTTCTTGTGATGGTGGTGGTGTTGATGATTGTGATCTCTCAAAAGGCTTTTAGGGTATTCTTTTATTCCTGGTATTTTGCATTTACTATCAGGTAAATTTATGTGGACCACTTTTCATTCAACATACTATGTATTTGGTGGATACTTTAAATCTAGAAATAGTTGGCTCTCAGGACAATGAAATTTTCTTGTATTATATTTTGAACATTTTTCGCTCATTTTCTATCTTTTTGGAATTGCTGTTAGTTGGATAGTATATCTCTTTTGTGAACCTTTAATTATCTTTCTTATATTTAATTATTTATTTTTCTACTTTCTGTGAAATCTTCTCTACTTTATCTTTAATGTACTTTATCTTTAAGCCTCTGGGTTATCATATATTATATATTTATGTATATAAATGTGTATATGTATTTATATAATAAATATACCCCTCATATTTATATTTAGATAATAGATTCACACAGTTATTTAACTTCTAGAAAACTTTTTTTGTTTTTTAATAGCTAACCTAAAAGATAGCACTTTATCTTTGTTTCATAGCTATAGTATATTTTCTTATTTCACCAAAGTCTTTTTATTCTTAATTTTGCTCTGCTCCAAACATTGACTCTGTTTCTTCTGATTTCATTTTTTGTTTGGTTGTGTATTTGTTTGCTTTGGTCTTTTTCTTATAAAATTCTTTATTTAAATGGCCAGTGATAATTGGCTCCCATTCATAACTGAGAATGAGGCTCAGAGGTGAGGCATTAAAAAGCCACTGTGTTGTTCTGTATGTTTTGAATGAATTTAGTCAACAGGAATATTTTACCATAGGGCGACAGAGTGCTGAATCCGTATTGTCAGTATCTCTTGGTATTTTTTCTCTTAGGCTGGCCTGTTTTTCCAGAGAACAATCCTCCAATCTCCTATCTGAGGTAGAATATTGGTGGATGGCATAAACATGGCTAGCAATATTTTGGTGGCTGTCAAAGTAAGAGGAAGTAGGCATATCATTCTTCATTATTTAGAGTTTCAGTTAATTTGCTTGTTTCCAATACTGCATTGCTTTGTTTATTACTCTTCTTTGCCTGGTATTCCCAGAGCCTCTATGGTCAACTAGAAAACATTCATTCATTCTTCTATTAAGTTGAGGGAGAAGCAGTTGCCTGTCTTTACTGGGAGAAGATTTGGATACCTAAGTGTTCTTTATAAGAACTTGCATCTAATTTTTCACTTTATGGACCTATACCTCACCCCTGGCTCAGTACTGCTTGGTATTTCTAATTCTTCAGCCTTTTCATGCTCCTGTACCATAAATCTCCTTTACTTTTGTCACTTTTCATAGAAGAGCGTTAGGCAATTGGTTTTTTGTTATTTCATCTGCTTTCTATTGTACCAAATATTGTAGCTCTCTCTCATATACTGAATACTTCTCTTTTTTAGTCTGATTGTTTCCTCTTTTCCCTTCTGAAGCCCTAAATAAAACATTTTTGTTTTGTTTGGGCTTTACAAGGGAACAGAGAGAATGTGTACATTTTATCTACTGTATATAGCTAGAACCCATGCTTCCCTGTCTTCTCTTTTTCTTTATCGCCATCATCTAAATCAACAGTTCTTAAGAAAAATTTCTCATCAAAATCACTTGAGGCAGTTTTCCATATTCTGTGAGATCTGGACACTATAGTTTTATATAACTTAGTTATTTCTATGCACATGCCTAGTAAAACACTACTAATTCTGGTTATCTGTTAGCTGATTCAGGTCATTCATAATACAACTATAGATTTATAAGTAGATTTACATTTTAACACATATCTCCATATGTATCATCTCATTCAATACTCCCAACACATGTTTTGCTTGCCTATCTAATAGCTATTATCCCTCACCTCTTCTTACTTTGTAACAGAACCCAATTTATTTCAATATGATCAAGAAAGGCAGTCATTCTATAGTCTCTACAAGTGAATGATGACGATAGCTAAACTAAGCCAGTCAGAGCCCTTCTCTTCTCCTTCAGTGAATGTGTTATCCATGGATATGTGTTTTGAACCTGGTGAATGAAAGGAGGACAAATATCCTAGAGATTTCTATAGAATAAACATTTTTCCTTCTTAGTAAATATAATTGTGTAAGATGGCATAACCCCTCTCGCCATTGATTCTTTTCATATAGAACGAACAATGGTTAATGCTGTGACTGCCATCTTGAGATCATGAAGGGAAAACCAAGGCATTTGCACAGAAGTTGACCAGTAGCCTCCATATCATTACACTGCAAAATCCATGAATCCTGGAGTCATATATTGCTAGATTGATTGTTACACAATATAATAAGTGTTCATAGTTTTAAAGCCAAAGTTAGTTGGATATTCCATTTCTAGAAGCCTCACATCTCCTACCGACACACTGAACACACTCACTATTACTTATAAAAACACAATACTAAAGTATGTTATTTCTAGTCATTGCCATTTAAACCTGGGCCTATTCTACTTGATGTAAATATTCTGCATTGAAACTAAAAGGCATAGAAGTTTCCCTTATGTTTCTTAAGTGTGATTACTTGATCATTCTTGATAAATTGCAGTACCATTTTCACTTAATGTGAAGATAATAGGAAGAAGAAATGAGATAGTTTTATAAAAAGTATCTTTACTAAACTAATAAGAGATAACTCTACTATTGCTATTTTTAAAACTGAAAAATAAAACTCTCCTGCCTTAGCTGACACCTGACAACCATTAAAATGCCACATGGCAATTGCATGGTGTTTTTGTCATAGTTTTGCTTAATTAGTTGTCTTTATATTAAACTTTATATTCTGCTGGAAACTTTATATATTATTGTTATGAAGAGGTGTTTAATTGTTCAGCTGACTCTATGAACTGCTGAGTGTTGTGGGTAGGGAACAGGAGAAGGATGAAAACAATAAAGTACCTATAGCTCTGAACTGCTTGAACCACAGCACTACTCCCTGTGCTAAATAGCGGGAATGTTTAAAGTTCTTAAATGCCCTTCAGATTCAGTAGAACATTTGAAAAACCAGACTTTTTAACGAGACCCAAACTTATTAATCTATGCATGATTTCATCAATAACATACTGCTTTGAATATTCTGTAGAGTATTTGTTGCTATGATTCGGTAGCCTGAATTTTTATATGACGGGCTGTCACTAATAATCTTATCAATGCATTAATCTATACTTAATAGGAAACTCAATAGGGATGTGATATTTTGATTTCATCTCTGCAAATTTTTTTATTAAAATTATTGTGGTGAAGACTTGAAAACTCATATCTGAAAGGATATTTGCACACTGATGTTCATAGCAGCATTATTCACAGTGGCCAGGACATGAAAGCAATCGAAGTGTCCTATGATAGATGATTGGCTAAAGAAGCTGTAGTACATATATACAATGAAATATTACTCAGCCATAAGAAGAGATGAAATACTTCCATTTGCAACAAATGGATGGACCTCGAGGTAATCATGCTAAGTGAAATAAGCCAGACAGAAAAAGTTGAAAATCACGTGATATCACTTATATGTGTGGTATAAACATAAAAGCAACAAATGAACAGGACAGAGACTCATGGACATGGACAACAGATTAGTGGTTACCAGAGGGTAGGAGTTGGGGGCACAGTGGGGAGGTAGATGGGGTAAAGGGGGTCAAATATGTGGTAATAGAAAGATCTGACTATGGGAGGTGAACACGCAGTGTAAATATATATATGCCTTACTGTAAAATGTACAGCTGACACTTATTAGATTCTGTTAACGTATGTCACCATAAAATTAATTAATTAATTAATTAAATGTAAAAATAAAAATTAATTAAAAATAAAAATAAAATAAAATTACCATTAATTTTTCACATATATTCACAACTTTAAAAATTTAAAAATTAATCAGTTTCTCTACTTTCAAACAATAAAATATTCTTTGGATTTTTAACAGTGAAAAAAATTATTGGGGTGACATTGGTTAATAAAATCATATGTTTTAAGTGTACAATTCAATAATCCATCATATGTATATTGCATTGTGTTCATCACCCAAAGTTAAATTTCCTTCTGTCACTATGTATTTGACCCCCTTTACCCTTAGCTACTTCCTCCTCCCCTCTTCCCTGATAACCACTAATCTGCTACCCATGTCCATGGTCTGTCATGTTTGTTTGTTGCTTTCAGTTTTATATCTCACATATAAGTGAAATCATATGGTTCTCAACTTTTTCTGTCTGACTTATTTTGCTTAGCATGATAATCTTCCAGAAGCGTTCTTTATAAAATGACCCTAGCACAATATGCTAATGTGTATAATATTCTTTTCGGAAATTGTTTTCATGAAAGACTAAGATTCCCAAAAGGGGTGGAAGGGCAGCCCTATAAGCAATAGAAATAGCTATATCATTGCTCTTTATTTAAAAACAAACAAACAACAACAAAAACAACAACAAAAAAAACCTTCCACAATATAACTCAATAAGCTATGCCCTAATATTTATGAATTGCCTACACAGAGCCTGATAACAGAGATAAGGCCCCTTCTTTGGGAGAACTTATAAATGACGGCAAAGATATAGTTCCGGCCTCTGTAGAACTCTCAGCCTGCTAGTAATAACAGGAATGCCCACCAACAGCACAAGTCTATGAAAAAAAATTCAATTTTGGCTAAAAGAAATCCTGAATGGTTTAGCTCAAAGTCTACTATATTTTTAATTTCTTCTGTTTTTTTTTCCTCACATTTATCCCTTCCAGACTCATTTGCTCATCTATTCATTAAGGAAACATAAATAGCTAAGTTGCTAAGTGCCAGAAACAGTTCTAAGTACTGGGGATATAGCGGTGTACGAGGTCTTCGCAGCCTAACAAGATGACAGTCATAAAAAACTAATTGCAGATGTGGTATTTTGAAAGGAGTGAGGCTATTGAAAGAGCATTTTACAGTGTGAGACCAGGAAGGCTTCTTGGAGAAAGTGAATTAAGCGGGACCTTAAAATAAAAGGAAAAAACTCCTAGACTACTTTCTTATGTTGGTGATGTTTCATACCACCCCCCTAGCCCCTCACTCCCGCCCCAACACACACACACCCAACTGTCATTTAGCATCACTGAAGTGACTAAGATAGACTTAATGTTTCTTTTAGCTTGACTAAACTTTAGGTAGGTTTCTTCCTAGTTATAGCCCCTTGACCTTCCTTTTCTTAAAGCATTTCTACCTCCTTTGAAATGCACATCTTCTCCCAGTCACTGGCTAGTTTTATAATCCAGAAATGTCTTTCTCAAGGACCTGGGAATCATCTCTTTGAAATTTAATCAAGAAAATAGTGCCCCTATTTCCTGGTCTTCTTCCTAGAGGAAGGAAGGAGCCTAACTTTTTTAAGTACCAATTAGCAAATCCAGATGGCTTAATTAAATTGATTACTCTCCCCCTAATTCCCTCTAGTACTCTTTTAAAAACCTCTCCTGCCTTTTGTTTCAGTGGAGTTGAGTTCAATCTTTCTCCCCTATTACAACAGTCTTGATCTGTATCACAATAGCCTTGAAAAAAGTTTTCCTTGCCTATTTACTTCATCCAGTGGAATTTTTCATTGACATTAGCAAGCATGGGTTACAAAGAGAGTACTGTTTTTGAAATCACATGACCGCAATTCAAGTCATGTGACCTCCAGGAAAACGGCTAAATATTTCTGATCCTCAATTTGTCCAACGATAAAAGGAGCCTAAAAAATTCCTACCTTATTATGTCATCAGAAGCATAAAATGAGATAATGTTGTAAAAGCGCCTTACGAATTGTTATGTGCTTTGCTTGTGGGACTTTTATTCTGCCATCAGCAACTATCATGGAGTTGAGAGGCAGTAGGGTATTATGGTTGAACACATGGGCTCTGAAATCAGAGTGAACCTTAGTAAGCTTTATAACCTCTCTTTGCCTCATCTTTTCTAACTGTAAAATGAGGAAAATACAACTCCTTGAAGTTGCGAGAAATAATTAGCAGATAATTATTCCTGGCAGATAATTAGCACTAGTGAAAAGATAGTTATCGTTGTTAGGATACGTACTATATTTGCACAAATATAATTAGGTCTCTTCTCTATTTACAGGCCTCTGGTGGCTTCTCAGTGTTCTTGGTTTAAAACCCCAAGCTATAATGCAAGTCATTCTCCCAGATATCCTGTGATTCAGCTTCATTCAGATAAAATCAATCTACAGTAAACTGCATGTATATAACTTGCATAATCTGATCATTCTGAAATATTTATACATTCATGAAATCACCAAATCCTATTCCTTTATTTGTTTTGTTATTAATAGAGAGCGATTTCGTAGCCCTCGGATTGTATTTTTACTTCACCCTATACTTCCTACCTTTTTGCTTTCCCTCACTCCGCTCCAGAAGCTTTTACCAGAGTCCACTGACTTATCTTTCAGATCAGCTCACACGTGACCTCTTTACAGAAGCCCTGCCTAATACTTGAGACTGAACTATCTAGTCACATAGGCTGCCAAAATGTTTCATTCATACAATTTCTCACAGTAGTAAACTAATATATTTGATGTTATGTGACTTTCATTCTCCCTGACTGGTCTGGAAGCTACATGCAAAATATCGTATTCCCAGAGCTGAGCATGTAATCCATTGGCACCTGATTGGAAATAGTTTTCCCAAGTCTAATATTTGCCTATTAACTTTGTATTTGATATTTGGGCAATGCAAAGATTTTCGTAGTTAAATATATCAGCCTTACCTTTGGAGATACATTGATTATTGTAGGCCAGACTCTTCCCAATGTAGCTATTCAGAACTTCATTGGGGCAGCTCTCTCACACCACCTTCCAGACTCCATACTGGCCTATAGGAGAAAAAAAAAAATCTCTTTCTAGCTCTCCTCACTGCAGTAGCCAATTGTCCTGGTATACATACACACACACACACACACACACACAATATCATCACACACACAGACACATACATATACATATACATATACATATACATATACATATAGGCCTTACCGTTAAATTATACACCTGAAACTTACTGGATTTTGTTAACCAATGTCACCATAATAAAAAATAAAAATAAATAAAATCAGGATAGACTCAAGCAAACCAGTACTACTCCCTATCTAGACTCTCCAAAAGGCACGGACTCCCTCCCCTCTCAGCCAGCTGTCTGCTGGTCTCAGTAGCCTAGTTTCTAGGAGAAGATTGGTTGGAATTTGGAACAGAGAAAACCCAAGATACAATCAGAGCAGGCAACTATCTTCCCTGAAGTAGATACATATACCACTTAGCCTGGACACAATATACACTCAAAAAATATTTGTTGAATGGTAGCCAAATGTCATCTTATGTTAGGCAGATAAGACTCTGCCACAAGATGCCAGTAAGTGTCTAGGAAGTTATTGTGCATCTCGGCATTGACACCACTCACAGCATGTGGGACTCACAGAGTGCAGGACAATGGATATTATTTTCTCTGCTAGAAACTGTCAATAGGAGTTTTAAGGAGAGATTTAACTAATAGTAAATGATCTAGTACAACAGTTTTGGAAGTAACATGTAGAAAACATTTTCCCTTTAAACAACAATTCCCCCACTTGTCCCTCTTTCCCCATCCCCTGGCCACCACCTCTCTATTTCTATTAGTTTGACTATTTTATATACTTCACATAAGGGAATCATACACTATTTGTGCTTCTGTGACTGACTTATTATAATATCATTATTTAGTTTAATGTCTCTAAAACTATCTTTGTTGTTCTATGGGTATAAAGTTACAGTTACACAAGATGAATAAGTTCTAGAGATTTGCCCCACAATATAATGCCTATAGTTAGTTAACAAATACCAGCATTGTGCGCTTTTAAAAATTTGTGAATAGGGTAGATCTCATGTTAGTGTTCTTATCACACATGCAAAAGAAGACGAGGGAACCCAGGAAATCTTTTGGAGGTGATGGATATGATATGTTTATTACCTTGATTGTGGTGATGATATCACAGTTGTATGCATTTTTCCAAACTCATCAAAATATATACATTAAATATATGCATTTTTTGTGAGTAGATTAGGTATATCTCAAAAAACTGGAAATAAAAAAAAATCTTCTCTCTGAACTCAAACTTCAATGTGTTTTCTACTCTGTCACTCCATAGGTAGAAACTTTATTATATGCACCCAAAATCTCACATTTTCAACTGGACAGACACTTCTGCCATTAGAACACCTTCATTCACCTGCCTGCCCTGCCTTAGGTCTCATGTTCTCTATTCTTTAGCTTTTTCCAAACCCAAACAGTGTGTTCCGTACTCATGTATTCCCAGATTCATACTTCAGTCTCAAAATTATACTGTATTGTGAATTTTTTGCCTTCTTTTCTTGACTATCCCAAGGTCAGAGCTACTGTTTTGTCAGTATACCCATATAGATGTACTAGTTGTTGATAATTACCATCTGTTCTAATTGGTCCTCTGCTGTACTGATAGTTAAACATTTTCAAAAATACCAATAATGCCACAGTGGCTGATATTCCACAATCTCTCTGTATCCTTTCCTGCTATCATATTGTAAAATTCAAATCCATCTGGGATAGGTAAATCACTAATATAATGCTCACTGAGATGTGAGCAATCTATTAAACCTTGTTCTTGGCCAGAGAGATACATTAACAGTAAGTTATTGGGATGGGAATAGGCTGAAGGGAAAATAATTAGAAGGGGAATAAAGGCCAGAAAACCAATCATTATCTTTGTATTCCTCATGTCTTATGATATGTCTGACAAATCATAAGCACTCAAGTACTTGAATGAATATATGAATCATTAAAGAAATGCATGAATAAATAAATGAGCCTGGCTCAAGATAACCTTTGTCTCATTCATATTTGTATCTAGAGATATCCCAGGGATAATATATAATTGTCCTATTGCTTCAGAGAAAGCCTCTTTATAGAAACTTTTTAAATTCTAATTGTAATTCACATATTAACTACTATTTTTGAATTTCCTCCTACTTTATACCTTGTGAGAAATTTCCAAAAGTTTCTGTTTACCTGATTCTCTCTCAGGATGATTTATTAGTCAGTTAATTTTGACCTCATTATTTAATTTTTTTTTTCCTTTTCTCCTTTCTCCACCCCCTCCTTTTTCTCTTTCCTTTCCTTTCTGAACAATTAAGTCTTAAACCCATTAAGTAAGAACACATGAAAGGGCAAGATGACACCACAGGAGCTCAGAGTAGGATGTCAAAGCTCAAGTGGGGCGGAAAAGGTATCCTCACATTTGCTGGGGATGAGGACTTGGGATAACAATAAGTTATTGATTACATATTGGTGGAGTGAGCAAATAAGTCAATGAATTGTGGATTATGGAAGCCAACTTTCTCACTGCTGAAGTGAGATATGGCAAGGGGAAAAACAAATATGGAAAAAGGAAAAACTAGAACGCATCACTAGAAGAGTGGTGTTGGATTTAAATTAGAAAGATCAGTGTGAATTCTTTAAATATGCAGAGAGAAAGAGAGGTGAGGGGAGGGTCGGGGAGCAGATGGGAGGGAAGGAGAAGAGAGAAGAAGAGAGAGGTGAATCTATATGTATGTACATGGAGACCCTGGCTCTGTACACTGACAGGGCCTGGGAGTAGTGATATTCCAATATCAATTAGCACATCTAGCACCAGATATTATTTCCCAAATATCATGGTCTACTTAAAAGGAACCAAGTTTCCTTGTAGAAATGGCTGATACCAGGCCTAGGATAAAGAAAATATTAAATAATCCTGAAACATCTTACAGAGCCAAAAAGTAAGGTTCTCAAATATTGTTGTGGAGATTCCTAAAGACACGAGAACCAGTAGAAAGTAGCTCCTACTAGACAAATCTAAGACATGTGACATCAAAATTAAAAATTATAACCCATTGAATAAAATAGGAATCTGTAACTTCATACAGACATAAATAAATATATTAATGTATTAAAATTTTGGTGGGAAACAGGATGGTAACATAGTTTCAATGTATATCCCACAAAAATACCTGTTAATTTCAAAAGAAAAATGAATAGCTTTATAATAGATGAGATTGTCAAGCTCTATCTTAGATTAATAATCAAAGCTAATGTTACCAATGATAGGACAAATTTAAATCATGTGACTCTTGATAAGATCTAAAGAAAAAAAAAAGAACACAGCATTACATTAGTACTATTCCTGCCAAAGATATATAACATAACTATAATTTTGAAACAATATCAGGCAAACAAAACTGAGGGACGGCTACAAAATAGCCTCTATTCTTCAAAAGTTCCAGTGATATAAAAGTCAAGGAAAGACTGAAAAATTGTCCCAGATTGAAGAAGATGAAAGGAACATGGCAACTAAATGCAAAATGTGATCTTGAACTGGATCTTTCTGCCTTAAAAAAAAACATTGTTGTGAAAACTGGCAAAACATTTGAGTCTTAAGGATTATGCGGTGACAGTGCGTCAGTGTTAATTTCCTGGCTTTTATGTTCTTACTGGATAATGTGGGAGAATGCCATTGTTTATAGGAAATATGCATTAAATATTCTGGCGTGACAAATTAAACTTACACTCAAATTGTTCCAAAAAAATCAAGTCTTCTTCATGTTGTATATGTTTCTGAAAGATTTTTTTCAAACTTAAGAAAAACAATTTTTAAAAGAAACAGTTGTAGATCTTTTTCTTTTGTCTCTCCTGAGTTCACAGGTGTTCTCTAGATCATCTTCCTTTACCCCTTCCTCCCCACTCTCAATAATACTCACAAGTCATTTTAAATAAAATTTGAGGCAAGTAGCACTGGAGTGGAAAAGAGGCAATTTCCTGGCAGGGCAATCTAAGACATAACTAAAGATTGGATCCAACAGACATTCTGTTGTTAGAAAAATTTCTTCAACCAAATATCATTGGCAGATTTTATTTTCTAAATTTTGCTGGCCTCCTATGAACACTCTGCTCCACCTTTTTCTCTGGTTGCGGTCATCCTTCCAATAAGTGTGTGTTTTTACACAGCTCTCCATTCCAACATGCCAAATGCCAAACCCATTATGAATACCCCAGGGTGCTCCATCATTAAAACCAAATAGCCCCACTAAGAGGTATACCTAAATATTTCTATTCCACAAAAGAATTCTGTAATCAGCTCCCAAAATAAGAGCACCTCTGTCCAGCTCTCCACTTACATTCATTATTAAATATAGTGCCATGTAACAACACAGTAAGAACTTGATAAAATGTCCTAAAAAAAAATTAAGAAAGTACATCTTAAAAATTCTCATCATAAGAAAAAAAATTATAACTATGTGGTGATGGATGCTAACTAGATTTATTGTACTGATCATGTTGCAAAATATACAAATATTGAATCATTAGCCTGCACACCTGAAGCTAATATAATGTTATATGTCAATTATATCGCAAAAGTTTTAAGTTAATGAAGTTAAGATACTAAAATTGGAACATTTACCAATGTAATTTCTAGAAATATTTTAAATTTAGATATACACAGACTGCATGAAATGGGTGCTCTTTTGCCCCTAACTTTATTGAAATATATTGACGTATAATATTGTGTGAGTTTAAGTTGTACAATGTGATCATTTGATACATGTATATATTATGAAACATTTACCACAATAAGGTTAGTTATCAATCCTTTACCTGACATAATTACCATTTTATTGTTGCTGTCCGTGCAAGAACATTAAAGCTCTACTCTCATAGCAACTTTCAAGTATACAATATAGCATTGTCAACTATAGTCACCATGCTGTACAATAGATCTCCAGAACTTATTCTGGAATGAATGCTGTTTTGTCTGATCACATGATAGAAGACTTAGTTATCTGAATCAACCCATCTATTCAGTGGATTTGTGATTTTGCTTATAAATTGAGTAGGCAAGGTGAGATCATTAAAAATAGTCAATCAGATTTTTCTAAGATTTACCCATAGATCATTTGGCATGTGAATTAATTCATCTCTGGGTTTGCTAGTTACTTAACTTTGACCCTTTTAGTTAATGAAATGTAAACATGCATGTCATCTAATTAATAAAGCCATTCCTCTTGTGAATACAGATATTTCTCTAAATCTTAGAGAAGCATTCAAGATATTTAAGCATTCGAGATATCTAAAGTTTTAGGCAGTAATTTTTATTACTAGGGTCAATGCATTTGGCATTAAATTTGTTAGAATAGCAGTTGCCTAACTTTTGTTCAAGTTAATTCAAAATAATTTTATCAGTATAGTCTGAGTACCTTGGCAACATTAAGACATAGCATCTTTAATATTCAGTTTGGAATAATTACGGACCGAAAAATTTAATGTGGTTCTGATTTCATCAATGATCTACCACTAGAGTCTCTTAAAAGTTGCAATCATACAGGGCATGTGAAAAGCAAAAGGGTCTAAGTGCCTTAACTTACAATGACAATGAGTACAACAGTTTGCCGAAGTAGTTGTAAATCAAATGTACTGTAGCTATAAAAACAAACAAACAAAAAAAACATAAGGCATTTGGATGGAATCCTATACTGATGCTTCCTCATAGAAGCTGTGCATCCAAATGACAAAGAGGTATCCAAGTTGTCTTCAGTGAATGGTCTGCCCCTGAGCAGAAAAGATGACGATGTTGAGTTGTTTTTGGAAAACTGCTAAAGTTCAGCTTCATCTGGTAGGAGCCAAAGTAGGACAATAACATTTGGGACACAATCAAAATCAGTTCAAAGTAATAAGAAACCTGAAAGCACAGAGAACAAATGATATTCCAGGCTATGGAATTGAGGAAAATGTACTTTCCAATTTCATGGTTATTATCTTTGACTGACTAAAGATTTTTCTTTAACCTAAAAGGTTCCAGTCACATAATGTGCAAGCCCTTCTTTAGCGATAGGTTGGGCTGTAGGGTGAGAGGTGTAAGGTGAAGAAGGTATTCCAATGTTATCAGATCTTTATCCATAGTTTTCACACACATTTTCTGCATGTTGTTCAAGAAGAAACACAGCTTTGGTTCAACTTACTGACTTTTCCTTAGGGAGGGTACATAATTGAGAGCCAAAAATCAATCCATCATGGAAAAAAAGCAAAGTAGTAGAAGTTAGATTTCAGTCAAATTAAATCAGTCAGACTTCTTTTGGGTATTATGCTGCTATCAAGTGAAATGAGATGCGTTCTTGTTTGTGTTGAAAAGATGTTAATTATAATTGATAAGAAATTAAGCTCGACATGTTGCCATTCACACAGTGTTTTGAAAATAAAAACTGGCTACAGAGCAAAGATACACATTCAGGAAATAGGTTAATAAGAAAACCAATATTTATTTTTATACAATTATATTGGTTACTTGGGCTTGTTTATATGGTGGCCTGAGTATTCTCAATAGCAAGAGAGGGCAAGACCAAATTTGCAAGAACTATTTAAGTCGCTGCTTATATCAAATTTGCTAATGCTGCGTTGGACAAAGCAAGCCATATAATCAAGCCCAGATTCAAAAGACAGAAAAACTGACTCTTTTAACTGATGGATAGAGCTGCGAAATATTCTCTACTACATTTTATTAAAAGATAGAATAACTTTGCTGTCAGGACCCTGTTTCCTTGATAAAACTTTTCAATACCCCATTAATTCAGGATGAAGTTTGAACTATTAACAGTGATCTCAAAAAATTTTACCATTTCCCCTAATATTTTTATTTTCAACTAAGGAGCCCAAGACAATCAGTTTAATAGATTAAGTGGCTTTAAAATGTAGACAATGAAAATTGGGGAAACATGGGAATTGGCCAGATGGTGACAGATAAGGAATTAGTAACAATTGAGACATTTTCAATAAACATTCCTAGTGAATGTGCTGTTTTTTTTCTTTGCAAAAGCTTTGCTTCACTCATTTATGACATCTCCTGAGAATCTAGGACAGAGCAGATGCTATATATGCACTAAAGCAGATGCAGAGTGTCTAAGCAAAACGAAAGGTCAAGCAATAACCCTCTGCAAAGAAGTATAAACGTCCCCCTATGTGGATATTAATTTTTCCAACTTTTTTATTGTAAACTTACATAAAGATATTAATAAGATTCCAGAAAGGGATAAAGCAGCCAATTATCTCCACGCTTTGTATATCAAATGCCAAGCATATGGATGTTCGTAAACATTTGAATCATTGGAAAATTGCTTTGCTTTACATCAGCACACTGGGCATCGAGTAGATGTCAGCACTGAGCTGATCGAGAAGGAAAGGTTTGATGGTGATACGCCTAGTTGGAAGAATGCGCAAGAGGCAGACATGAGAATGAAATGGCAGGCACCAACTTTATTGTGGGGAGTGCAGTATCGTGTGCACTTCTCCCGTTCCCCTTCTTGTGCTCCCCTTCTGCTCCCCAGGGAACTGCATGGCTCCACACATGGCAGAGTTCAATAGTAGCATTCAGCCACACATGTGTAATAAAATAAGCTGAATTATGTTTACATATTTTAGGCACAGGTGCCCTACTAAACTAATGTAACATTCTAAATCAGGGGTCCTATTCCTAGCTGTGGACCTGGATCACAGCCAGACTTGGGACCTGCCAGGCCTGGGACCCACAGTAGGTACAGGCTTTATATCTACTTTCTTTATTTTGAAACAGATATCTTCTTTACTTTTAAGTAAAGAATTCTGAACTGGAAAGCAGGTGACTTACATACCTAGTTCAGGCACATAATTAGCTACGTGACTTCTCCAAGCTTTTATTGTCTAATCTATAAAATGTAGACATTAATACCCACTCTTGCTATTCTGGTGAGTAATGAGGACACAATCAAATAATTATAACTGGGAAAACAATAAGGGGGGAATTGCATTATTGTAGTACTGCATGATATCTAGGTATTGCTCCCCCACCCATCCAAATTTCTCATGTATTGCCTAGACCAGAATCTTCTAATGAATGGCTATGTAATCTTTAATAAGTTATTCACCTCTCTGGCTCACACTTTCCTCATCATGTAAATGATAGACATTTACTAGATGATGTTAGGTCCTTTCTATGATTTAAACTCCTGCAATAAGACAATACAAATTTTAAAAAGATCTATTATGGGATGTTGTTTGGAAAAACATTAGGATGTTATTTTTTATGCTTCCTCTCCTTTAAATAATAGCCATTTATAAGATTAGATTAAAAGGTTAGATTTATAGTCTAATTTTATTAATTAATCTTTGATTCTACCAAACAATTAGGTTAAATATTATATTGAAAACAAGATCCTTTGTTATCTAGCTCCTGGCTATGTATGTTTTAAAAAATGGTCCCAACCTTTTTTTTTGATAACTTCTCCCATTGAGAGGCAGAGTCTATAGTCACTCCCCTTAAAAATGAATGACTTCTTCATCCAATAGAATATGGAAATGATGCTGCACAACCTCAAAGACTGGATCATCAAAAGCAGCTTAGATCTTTTGAAATGCTTCCTCCATGGATATGTCCTTTTGGGACCCTCCCCAGAAATCAGCCTCCATGCTGTGGAAAGCCTGGGCTACACGGAGAGGACACATGCATACCCTTTGATCAACAATCCCAATGGAGTCCAAGCTTCCCAGTCCAGGAATGAGAGTAAACAAGCCTCCAGATGATTCCAAGATGAAGTCCCAAATATGGCAGAACATAAGCAAGACCTTCTCTGCTATTCCCTGGCAAAAACCTTGACTCACCAAATTCATGAGCATAACCAGATGCTTGTTTCACACCACTAGCTTTGGAGTGCTTTGTTATGTAGCTGTAAGTAACCAGATCTGCCTACCTTTCTGGCTCTTTGCATGGTTTGTCATGCTCTAGGTACACTGGCTTCCTTTGGTCCTATGTTCATGAAAAGATTTTTCCTAAGAGGGTTTGTACTTGCTGTGCCCTCTGTCCAGCACCCTTTTATTCTGTGTATCCTTCCATCTAGTCTCTAAATGGTCATTCCTAAGAGAGATTGTTTTTCCTAATCACCTTGCCCAAAGTAACCTTCCTACGCATCATCACCAGTGCTTTTCATGGCTTAAAATTATCTTATATATCTATCTATCTGTGCATTTATTATTCATCTTACTCCTATAATATTCACCACATGAGCAGAAGCTTTTTGCCATCTTCTTCACAGGTATATACACAGCATCTAAAACATACTTAGTAGATAATGAACATAATGTGCATAAGAAATAACTTTTTTAAAGGCTTAAAATACATATTCCTGCACTTAACACTGAAAACTAATTTCAAAAGTTTGTAATGGGACCTGTAACCCTGAATTTCTAACATTAAACCCAGTTTGTTCCAAAGCAAACTATACTATGTGTACTATGGACCTCGTTTCAATGCTAATATTTTCTTTATTTGTATGACCATTTCCTCATAAGACAATAGTATAAGGCAATATATTGTATTCTAGAAAATACTATGTGATAGATTCTTATTAGAGGTAATAATAGTTATTATGTTCAATTAGGATAAATTACTATAAGAAAATATAACTAATAAATAAATTTTCACTGTACCTCTCTTCAGTTCACTATTGATTTGTCCATACTTTTACATTTATTTTCTTGCACAGTTATAATTGATGGTATGAATAAACTGAGAATATTCCCTTTATCTTAATAATCTTTTTCTTTCTGCTGAAATCCAGTTTTTCCTTATAAGTACCTCTCAAATAGAGCACAATTTGCCTAGCTTTACTGTGATTTCCCTATAGTTAGTCCATGTATATATTTTTGAGCAGATAATACAGAGTTCTCACATATCCCCTCTCCCCACATGCAGTTTCTCGTATTATTAATATCTTACATTAGTGTGGCATATTTGTTTTAATTAATTAACATCAATACATTATTATTAAAGTCCATAGTTTACATTAGGGCTTGCTCTTTGTGTTGTACATTCTATGGGTTTTGACAAATGCAGAATGACATGTATCTACCATTATAGTATCATAAAGAATAGTCTCACTGCCCTAAAAAATACCTTGTGCTCCATCTATTCATCCCTCCTTCTCCTCTAATGAGTCAGGAAATTAAATGGGAATTCTTTCAGTTTTTAAAATTATTTTTAATCTAAAAAAGCAAATGAAAAAACATTTTGATGAACTAGGTTGTTATCTTTTTGAAAGTCAGCTTGATTAGACAGGATGATGATTGGACGCACAGCAAAGGCTGCTAAACGCACTGAATCCCTCGAATATGATTTTCGTTACTTTCTTTTCTGTGTGGGCATTTTTTTGTTTTTGTTTTGATAACCTTTCAATTTGGTTGTTTAGAGGAGTGAACTATTGTTTTGTTCTGGAGGGAAGTTCTTGATGCTGTTTCTCTACCAAAAAAATTACGTTAGATTATTAAAATTTTTTGCTTATGAAAAAGTTTTAAAAATATAAATAGTATTGGCTTCAATTAAAATTACAAAAGAGAAAAATAAACCTAACCGCCGGTAATTATTGATCTTTTTACTTTATTTATAGTTTTACCTTTTCCAGGATGTCATATAGTTGGAATTATACAGTATGTAGTCTTTTCATACTGGTTTCTTTCACTTGGCACTGCACATTTAATATTCCTCCATGTCTTTTTGTCACTTAATAGCTCATTTTTAAATTTCTGAATAACATTTCATTGCATGGATGTAATATCGTTTTTCTATCCATTCACCTATTGAGTGACTTCTGGTTGGTTCTAGTTTGAGGAGACTATGAACAAAGCTGCTATAAACATTTGTGTGCAGATGTTCATGTGGCATATATTCTTGTTATAAGTTATTATGATCGTTTTCTAACTAGTCTCCCTGCGTTTAGTGCTTAAACAATATAATCCTTCATTTATTCACTCAGCCGCCAAGGTGATCTTTCTGAATAAAAACCTGCCACTATTCTGCTGAAAGCCTTCAGAATGTACTCAGTGATGTTTAAATCCTTAGCTAATACAAACATTTTTTTATCATCAAATCACAGAATATCTCAACCAATTTATATCATTGTCACTCTGCCACATGTACCATCTACCCTCCAGACTTAGTAAAATACCTGCCTTTCCAGAATGTAGCTCCTATTCTTTTGGTATCTGCTGATCTCTGGATCTTCCCTGTCCTGCCAGCTTCTTGATTTCCTATTCGAACATCTTACTGTCTCTGATGTTTTTGTCATTTCTAGAATAGCCTCTCACCTCTACATCCCCATAGCACCTGTAGCATATATGATAATATCTACCCCAGTCCATGGCAGTAATTTGTTTGCCTCTCTCCCACTCAATGGATTGTGGAAGCATATGTTATGTTTTATGCTGGTCTACTTAGGTTGGAAAATGAATCATGAGGTTTTGGATGCATCTTCAGACCAAGCTTTGAGTGCCAGCTTTGCCACTTTCTAGCTTGTCATGTGAGCTCTTAGGAGTTGGTACTGCTCCAGAAATAGTTTTCTATTAGAAACTTCACGGTATTATTCTCTGCTTCATAGCTACCACAAATACTAAATGGTGTCTGCAGATTTTGTAAATTGTAAAGTGTTAGACTGGTGAAATATTTTCAAAAGATTTTAAAGTATAAAACCTTAAAGTTATTAATGATCAACAGTGTAAACCCTCAAAGGAAAAAAAAAACCTATGGATAGATTATAATAATGAACTTTCTATATCTAGAACAGGCCTTAAAGATAAATTTATCCAACTTTTTAATGTTACAGATGGGGAAACTAATCATAGTATGTTAAAAGGCTGCCTAATGTCACACAGCATGACATAGTTGAATTAGAAGAGGAATTCAATATAGTCGAAGGGTTACAGTTAAGAAAGATTCTTTACACTAAAGTGGGATAAATCTTGAAAATAATAGCGCTTTAAAAAATTTAAATTTTTCAGTCTCTTTACAACTTTAAAAACAAATTTACTTCTCGGAGAAAATTCAATCTCAAGAAGAAATTTAATTTTATGTTTTTATTACTCTGACTGTGGACATGCTTAAACTTCTATTGGAGTCTTTCCTGATTAAGCGATAATTATGGGTGGGAAGTTGCCATATATTGTAAAAATATTCATATTAGAAACTTATCTATTATGAACTCAGTATCATATAAGAGTGCTGACTTTTAAATCAAAAAGCCCCACCCCCCACCCTATGTATCTTTACTCATCTGGCTTTATCCTTTTAAATTAAGACCCTGATTCATATTACAAAATAAACATCCTATGGGAGGAAAGAACTTTCAAATGCAGAGGGGTCTAAATAGAAAGGTAAGGGCAAAAAGCAGACAGGAAATAAAATCTTGAAGAATTGGAGAAGGGAAAATAACTGTTACTGAAAATATTTAAAACTGACCATGGCTACTTCTGTCAGCTAGGGAAACAATATACATTTTTTTGTAGAGTAGACTGTACAATGTTCAGGGAATTGGACTGATGATTTATGGTGGATTAAGTTTCACAAATGATTCAAATGATTTAGGCAGATTGAGAATAGTTGCTAGGAAGTGGAAGAGAGGAGTACAAAGGGAGAGAGAAACTCAGCAGCATGCAGGAGACCAGAACATTTTATTGAGTGGGTTCGGAGTGAGGTTAACGCTGAGACAGAGAACAAAAGTCGCATAAGAGGAGAGAATTGAGAGAGAACAAGAATTTAGCAGAAGCGACAAACAAATTTAGGAAAAAAAAATCAGAGCTTAAGTTACTGAGGTAAGTCCTCCATTTGTCCCTGGAGTTATTTGATGTCAAAGTTCAACATAGGTGATATCCGGGTTCAAATCACTTCTACTTAATCTTAAAAGACAAGGTGACTCTAGTACTTGGAGGCTATTAAGGCACTTGGCCTTTGGATTGGACCGGTTTGATACTTTAATTCATAGACACAGTTTAATCAATTACTTTTTTATTCAACAATAAGAGACATACTTGAAAACGAGAATGGGAATCCATTTGTCTGAACCTTGCTAAGTGTGTATGACTCAAGAATTTTTTCCAACCTCAAGAGGTAAGACACTAGTACTGTAGCATGGTTGAGTAAGGATAAAACTGGATAAGGAGCTGAAGAGCTCAGGTGAAGATCTACCCCTTCACTAACCACTGTGACCTGGGACACGTCACACAGCTTCTCTGGCATTCGCTGTCCTCATCTTTAAATTGAGGAAATAGGATGGAATCAGTTGTTTTTGGACCTTTCTTAAGTTACATGTGGTGTATTACATGCATACTAAATGTTATGAAAATAATAAGTAGGCAAAATGTAGATGGTAAGTTTAAGATAGGCACACTCAAATTTTTTTTTATTTTGACAATAAAAACAATGATGGTAGTTAATATACGGGGGGGAGGAAGAAAATTAAAGTAAAATTTAAAATTCTGACAGAGTTTAGGGAAAAGTAAAACAATTCTGTATTTTTAATATGTAAGTTCTATTTTTATTTATTGGAAGGAAAGCACCAGCTTTTGGGTCTCCTAAGCACGGGACATGGTGCCACGGGCTCAAAAAGACTGCAAACTGTCATGCGTAACCTTGTAATGCCAGTTCGTTTTGTCTCCTTTTTTTCATTTCACACCTCATTTGCAATTTGTAGTACTGATCAAAAGCTACATAACCTTATTCCACACTCATCTATTATTAATAAAAGCAATTTAAGCTGATCTCTTTCTTTTTGATTTGAGGAGCATTGGTGAGGACTAGAGACGTAAGGGCACCACTGTAGGTTGTGGTACAACATGGTTCTAGAAAGGGTTGAGCTGGGTCATTAGCCATTAGGGAAAAATTCTTATCTTCAGCTAAAATGCAATTGAATCTAAAGCAAAATTGTGTGAAGTCTTTTTGAACAAAAGGAAACTTTTCACTCAAAAAACCCACTTATAATTTTTTTAATTCGTAATTTTATTCCCACTTAGAAATTTACTTTATTTTGAACAGGTGTGGAATAATGGAGGTACGGTGTCCTTGGTGTCCAAAAACCTAGATTCTAATTCCAAATGTATGATGTACTAACGTGTGACCTTGGTCACATTATGAAACCTTTCTAAGAATGTGTTTTCTGTCTTGTAAAACTTGTACTGTGATTCCTACACAGTAAGATGGTCATGTAGATCAAATAGGTAGTTCATTTGACAAGTATTCATCACATCACTTTTATGAACTAAGCACTGCATTAGGCATTAGAGACACAACTGAGACTAACCAGATGTGACAGTCTCCTTCGCAGGAGACTTGTAGGTAGATGCATTCAGTAACAATCAGAATATGTCCAGTGCAGATGAGTTCAACAAAAGAAATAGATTAAGAAGCATAGAGAGTAATGGAGGTAGGGGAGGTCATTTATCAGGGGTGGCTGGAAACAGCCTCTGCAATAAGGGGATACTTGAACGATAAAGTAGATGTTTGTTACAAATAGCAGAAACCTGATTAAAACTAGGCAAGTCCCACTGCGCCCCCCAATAAATATATTGACTGTCCCTGAAAAGGCCAGAGGTGACTCTCACTCAGAATCATTATATTCAGCGGTTCAACCCACGTCATCAAGATTCTCCCACTCTCTCTCCCTATCGCTAAGCTTCATTTTCTTCTGCTTTATACTCACTCTCAAGCAAGTATTCTTATCTTTGTTTTTCTCAAATCCTGGAATATATGTTCCCCAGGCTTTCGTGACTTACATGTCCTTAGAATTTAACTCAGAAGTGACTTTTTTCCCCCCAGTAGTTCCAAGAAAATTTTAACGAGAGTTTTTTGCCTGGCCTGGCATGGATCATGTCCATTCCTGAATTAATCGCCATGGACACTACAAATATAAATGATTTATAATTATGATATCTACTTTTAAAGGCAATTTTAAGAGATGTGATTAGTTAATACTTCTTTTACCTTGCTGTTCGTTCATGTTGACTCTTTCATGTTTTTTTCTAAATTGTGTGATGAGCCTGAACTTCTCTGATCATATTTATAAATGAAGGATGAGGTTGATTATCATAGGTATGTTTAGTCTTGGCAGTTATAAAGCTGGTTTCTGCAACAGGCCCCCTTAAAAAGAGCACTGTGAACTCATTCTAAGTGACCCACACACATTCAGGCAGGCAGCTCTCCTTTTAAGCTGCATTGGTGGAGAGTAGATAGTCTACTATCTATTTCACCTTTATTGTCACTTTAGGGACATCTTATTCTGGGGGCAAAATGCTTTAATGTATTTAACTTCTCAGAAGAGGTGACTTTGTCCTTCATGGAATTCTGGCATGGATTTCGGTATTTGCTTCGTTTTTGGTTTTGGTTACTTTTTAAATCCCACACTATGGACCCCTCCCAAAGAGGTACTTACTTATTTAAGAAATGGTCCTTTCAGGGGCAGAGTCCACGATCTGTGTGCTCAGAGAGAGGTAGGACTTGGCTCACTGTCTACTCAGCAGGTGATCCTTGAACTATGGAAGGCAAGTGTTTTTTCTCCTTTTATGCCTCACTTGACTCACTAATGGCTTTTGGAAAAAAAGTGAGTGAAGGGGAGAAGATCATTTTGTTTTTGAAGCTGGGCATGTCTGCATACATTTGTCCATGATGAAGGTTCTGCCAACGCTCAGAAACTAATTTTTAATATTCTGGCCTCTGCCCAGGCTGATTTTCTCTACATTGAACACTCCCTAGGTGCCTGTAAAAACTTAATTAGCTCCTCACTGGAGACATTGATACATATTCCAAAGTATAAGGACTGTGCAGGAGTTGGTGCCAAAAGAAACCAGGTATTGTGATGGGTTTGCCTTCTCTGTGCCTTGGACAGCATGAGGCTAATTTCTAAGAACAGAGTAGAAGAAAGTGATGGACCTTTTTGGAAATTACTCTGGTATCTCATGAGGACATTTATTTCCTTACTATTCTCCAGTCTATCTCAGTTCTTCCAACTCTTTCTTTCTCTTTGCTTTCTTTTTTAGTTTTTATAACTCTTCTTCTAATCACTTTTCAATTTTTCAGAACTCCATAGCCCTATATCAGCCCAGGTAGTCCCCTGATATCATGCTTACCAATGACATTTACCCTCACCCAATTCTGCTGTTATAGATGGAGGAGAATGTTTGAAGGAGCATAGGCAATATTCTTCCTTGCAATCTTCCAGCATATGAACTCACACAGCTACACACACGCATGCACACACACACAGGTATTCAGGGAGGAGTGAGCTCGTTCCCTAAAGAACCATGGAGGAGAACTTTCATGCAACTCTGTGGCCAGTTTCTCTGAAAGTTTCTAAAACCAGGCATCTTGCCCCAAAAGAAGATAAATTTCCTATGGAAAATTCACCAGATGGCTTTGAGTCCTGATTTTAATGTCACAATGTATAGGTGAGTCAGCCTTGCTTGAAATGCCAGCGATGTCTTATATTTCACCATGCAACATTTCCCAGTTAGCCTTAGTCACTGCCTAATACATTAGCTCACTTGGTATTTTATTGTCATTTATACCCTCCATTACTATATTATTCTGAATTTCTCCTCCCCATACCCAATCTTCTACTATTCTGCTTCATATTATTAATACAACCAGTGATAACTGGAATCCTCACATTACAAAAAACAAAGCCTAAGAAAAATAATATATTTCCAGAATACCAGCTAATTCACATTGCCTTATCTGAAACGTGGTTTTCCATAGAAGTTGTCACTTACACTGAAACTCTCTCAAGCGGAAGCTGCTTTTTCAACATATAGTCTTATCTTAGTGATTGTTTCCTGTGTCCTGGAATTCTGCAGCTGCTGGCTATTATGTTCTACTATTGTCAAATAGGTTAAGTGGGTTGAAAATATTAAAATATTCCATATCTCTATTGACATTTTTCATGTTTTATTGTTTACTAGGAGAAATGTTAACATTTCCAAATATATATTTATTTCTCCCTTTAGTCTTGCAGTTTTTACTTATGTATATTTAAGCTGTTATTATATATATACATATAATATATAATATATACATATTATATATACATATAATATATAATAACAGCTTAAATGTGTGTGTTATTATATATATAACAGCTTAAATATACATAAGTAAAATATATATATATTAGCTGTTATATATATATATAACAGCTTAAATATACATAAGTAAAATATAAATATATATATAAAATCATATATATATGTAAAATTATATATATATATATATATATATATATATAAAAAACTATTTTGTCTTCCTAATGAATTGACCCTTTTAGCATTATGAGATGCTTATTTTTACTTCTGGAGATACTTCGCTTATACTCTACTTTCTCTGATATTAATGGTGATACTCTAGTTTTTATGATTAGTGTTTTCATGATAGCATTTTCCTGTCTTTTTAATCTATCTGTGATGTTATATATAATGATGTTATAGATATATATATGTGTGTGCGAATGTGTGTGTGTGTATATATATATGTAATATAATATACACACACACACATATAAACAGCATATAGTTGGGTGCTGCTTTGTTATAAAGCCTAATAATCTCTGCCTTTTTATTACATTTTAAAGTAAGTTGTGGTTGACTCTAAGACTACTGTCTTGCTAATTGTTTTCTATTTGAATTCTTCTTTATTCCACTTTTCATTTCCTGCTTGCTTTTTGATTAAATATGCATTTGTTTAGTATGTTCCATTTTATCTCAATTGACTTTTTTGTTAGTGTTAGCACTAGAAATGACAATGTTATTTTTTTCTGAAAGCATTTGTAGACCTTTCTATTACTATCCAACTCCAGTTTCTAATTATCGTCATATTGATTCGGCTTCCCTAAGAATTATTATAACTATCTTTAACACCTCCTTGATGCTACTAGCTTAGTAAGATTTAAGTATCGCCTGTGTTTCTGCAGACACTATATTACTTTAACTTATTGTTGTCTACTACAAATTAATATTGTACTATTATACATATAATTTGTGACTATTATACCAATATAATTCAATAATACTGCCACATCTTTTGTGCTATTTTTGAAACACATTTACCTTGTACATGTTTTAAATACAAAAATACATTTTTATTTTCACTTTAAATATCTCTTTAACAGATTAAGAAGCAAAAACATGTTATTTATATTCAACCACATATTCGAAAGTTCTGGCTCTCTTCAATTTTTTTGTGCAAATCATATTTCTCTAATCTCAAGAACTCTCTTTAACATTTCTTATGGTATAGATATGCCTGTGGTAAATTCTCATAGCTTTCATAAAAATGTCTTTATTTCACTTTTATTTTTGAGTGATATCAAAATTAAATAGAGTTCTTTTAACATTAAAAAGAAAATGACCCATTGACTTAAGGCTTACATTCTGATGAGAAACCAGTGGTCATCCTTATCACTTCCCCCCGGAATACAATAATGTGCCTTTTTTCCTCTGCTGCTTTCACATTTTTCATTTTATCTTTAGTTCTCAGCAAAAGAACTTTTATGTGCCTAAGTGTGGTTTTCTTTGTGTTTATACTGCTTGATATTGCAGAATTTCTTGGTTTTGTGATTTGATATCTCTCATCACATTTAGATTCTGCCATTATTTATTCAAATATACTTCTGTTCCAATTTCTCCTTTACTTCTGCAACTCCAAATGTGTGTCTCTATCAATATATATATATATATAATACAATATATAAATTCATTTATATGTATTATATATAAATAAAATAATATTTGCTATTGTCCCACAGCTCACTGATGTTCTTTCAGCCTTTTCTCTTGCTAGGCTTATTTGCATAGTTTCTATAACCCTGTTTTTCAAGTTCAAGTTCTTCGAGTATAATAATCTTTTCTTCTTTGGTCTCCCATATATTGTTAAGGCCACCCAGTAAACTTTTGAATTCAGATTTTACTTTTTTCAGGTCGAGAATTTCCATTTTTCTCTGATATCCCCTATCTAGTTACTTATTATGTTCATATTTTCTTACAAAACTCCTAAACATATTTATAATAATCATTTTAAAGTCCTTGTCATAATTGCAACCTCTCTCTCATCTTGCTCTATGTTCTCATAGATTTTTAATCTTGGTTTTAAGTCATATTTTCCCATATCTAGTGACATTTAATTGTATGATGCACATTATATATGCTATATTGTTGAGAATATAAATTTCATTTTCTTCCTGTAAAGACTGTTAAATTTTTATTTGTTAGAAAATTAATTTGTTAGCACATCAGTTTCATTGTTTTGAGTCTTATTTTTCAGGTTCATTAGTTAGAATTCAATGTCTTAGTTAAATTTCAGTTTACTTTAGAATCTTAGTTCATCTCACAGCTCCCCATTATCTATTATCTGCAAAGTCTATTCTATAGTCAGAGAATAACCCTGAGCATTAACTGTTGAATATTTCGTGGAAGAATCAAGACAATCCTTATGTAGATAAGGATTTCTGGGTCTCTTACTCTGTACACTTCATTCTTTCTAGAAGCCTGCCCAGCAGCTGGGTAGCTAGTCTTTTCAGTAGCTCCAAATTCTGATTTCTATCTTCTTAGCTTAGCAAGGTGCTCTGCTCAATATAGACTCCACCTCCCTGCACTGAGATCAAGAAGTTCCTCCAGGCAGAAAACCAGTGCAATCATAGGACTTACATCATGTGTTTTCCTTGTCTCTGGAATCATAGCCTTATACCGCCTATTGCCCCTTGTCTGAAACCTGTTTCTTTATACATGTTACCCAGACTTTTTGTTGTTCATGGTGGGAGAACTAATCTGGAACCAGGAACTTCATCATGGCTGGAAAAGGAAGTCTTAACACTGCTCTTTCTTATCATCCTACCTACCTCCGGACATCTGTAAAAGACTCTGCTGCCTTTATGTTTGAGCTACTCTGTTGTTTTGCGTAAACACCTCCTCATCGCAGTCATTCAACAATTTCCTGATTTCTCACTCTTACTCTCTGGAAAATTTGGCTCCTAATTAACTGACTTCTATTTTACCCTCTGTCCCATCAACACCTTAAGAGACTTCAGTGTCCATCTAGTGACATACAGCATCCTGATCCTCAGTTCCTTGATTTTTTTTTTCAGATTTTTTTTTCCATTGTTCTTCAGGTCTGTGACCCACTTTGTAGCTACTCTCTGGATTTTGTCATCACTTAAAATATATTCTACTTCTTAAATGATAAATTCAGACACCTAGGTCCTTAAACACGACTTCCTATTCTTTTACTGACTACTCCAAGGTCTTTAGTCATTTGACTTTCTTAGGACCTCTAGTACATATACGCATCCACTTTCTCCTACCATCTCCTTCTGATTGAATTTCTTTTGCTGTACATCAGAGATTCCATTTTAACATTTTAGTCACTACCCTCAGCAACCTCATTTCTTTGACTTCTTGCATCCTAACCTACCAAAACAAAACAAAATTTGATACTCAGTTCTCATGTCTACCTTCTCTACACCAGGCTGCTAAACATGGGACAAAAATATCACCTTACTCAGATTAGTGACACTGAAATCTATTTGATTCCCAACTTCCCACAGGGCTTCAATTTGTCATAACACTCCTGTGCTTCTTTAGTTGTGCTTTTTTCCTATTGATCACAGAAACTATATTAAGTATATCTACTGTCTTCTTATACCTTACCCTCTTACTATCTCAGACTCAGTCAATGACCATTTGCTAAATGGAAGTGTTCAGCTGATAAATCCTTTAATTTCCTTCCACCAAACTTATTAACATCAGCACGCATCCTTTTCATCTCTCCCTTGACAATGGCATGTGCTTCTTCTCCTGCCCAAGTTTTATCATCCCATCCATTATATAGACTTGAACTGCTTTCCTGATCTCTCTGTCTCTTCAAAGATTCCAGCTCTACTGGCTTCTTTCTTTTAGCATTTAAATATATTTGAGTCTCTCTTCCCATAAGTCTCTCTTTACCCCAAATCCCCTCTAACTCTATACTCTTACTCTCTCTCTGTCTCTCTTTCTCTGTCTCTCTCTCTGTCTTTGAGAGGCTCTAGAGCCAGGCTATCTGAGTTCACATCCCAGATTTGCCACTTACTATTTAGTTACAACTAATGGAAACTTGAATAATTCATTTAACCTAAGTGTGGTTTACTCCTCTGTAATACCTTCCTCATAGGTTAGACTAAATACTAATATATATAAAGAATTTGTAAATGCCTGGAAAATAAAGTGCTTAATAAGTACTGGATATAACACTTGTTATTACTAGTTAAGCCAAACTTCCCAGGAAGAATGTTAACGTTGTATTCAGTTTCTTATCTTCCTCGTACTACTCAGCAATCTGACAGCTGTGTCAAATGTTTGCTGAAATGTTCTTGCTAAGACATTAGCTCAATCCAATAGATATTTCTGTCTCTACCTTACCTGACTTTGAAAGTATTTGACATTGTTAATTACTTTCTACTTCCCATTGCATTCTATTCTTTGCATTTTTGCAGTCACTCTCTCTGGAATTTCTTCTACACTTTGGGCATTCCTTCTTACGATATTTTGCATGTTTTTTCTTTCATTTTAAATGTTTTTAAGTGTCTTAAATGCCAGGTTCTCCAGAATTCTCATCTTGGTCCTCTTATCACTATTCATATTCTCCCTGACCTCACATTTACTGATTATTTATGATCTCTGTCTTCAGCCGAAACCTATCTCCTGAGCCACAGATTAAGTCAGCTCCTAAAATCTTAGATTCAACCCACATAAAACTTAACCCATTTTTTTCTATTTCCCTAAGTTGGTCATCCTCCTATGTTCTTTAAATAACACAGCCAATGGAGCCCGGCAATAAAATTCAGGGACCATTATTTTGCAGTAGGCAAGGCAAGACAATTTACATGAGATAAAGTTTCAAAAGTGCATCCCTGGATTTGTATAATGCAGTTATCTATCTAGTTATGTGAGTCAAAATCCCATATGTTATTCTTGACTCATCTCTCCATCACATTCAGTCAATCTCTGTGAACTCTAGTTCCTAGATCTCTCATAAATCTATCCTCCTCAATATCTTAAGCAACTTTCCCAGTCCAGACACCATTATCTTCCTGATTCTTTTAATACAAAGCCAAATTCTTTGCACAGTCATTTGAATCTTCAGGTACTGTCTCCACTTACCACTCTGGCTTCGACTCTAACTACTTTCCCTGAGTACAGTTCAGTCCTTACTGAAAGTTTTTCAGTTGTGCTACACTTTCTCTTACCTCTAGGCTTCTAGTCATGCTTTTCCCTCTCCTTGGAAGAAGTTTTTTTTTCTCTCTCTCTTTACCAAGAAAGCTTAGTTTAGGCCTCCTTAAGATTCTAGGCAAGGATTTGCATCCAGTTTATTTAGGAGATGATCTCAGAAGAAATCTTAGGAAAGCGGGTGAGACAAAAAGAAAGGAAGGTGATAGAGGGTATATATTAGTGAACATGTTACCACTATGGGCAATAGAAATGCAGTTCCACTGGGAAACATTATATAATGTAGAATACACCTCAGAACGGTCTCACACAAAAAGCAAGGTAGCTGGGCTACCCATCCTTCATCTCTCCTTCCTCCTTGGCTGAGAGCAGTTCTCTAATCTAACCGAGAACAGGTTGGGCAGGCTTGAGAAATCCCTCAGGTAAAGGATGACAGGTGCTGGAAGTAGGAAGCCATCAGCATGCACTGAGAACAGATATGGGAAGCCAAATCCGATCACAGACAATGTCTTTAACTTCTCTCTCCTTTGCCTCCTTCAAACTCCATATTTCTTTCATCTAGTCATTTATCACACATTAGTGGGATAAATTACAATTAAATAATAAATTTAAAACAAACCATATGTCTAGTTTAACATAGTTTCCCTAAAACCTAGCCCTTAGTAAGTACTTCCTATACCATTTGACTGAATTCTCTTGTCAAATGGGGTATTTTACATTTGATGGCAGTAATTACATCTCTTTAAAGACTGTTCATGGTGTTATAGACTTATTCACTGCTTTCTGCTTCTCTGCTTCCTTTGGGTAGAAAGATTGGTATTTGGAAATGAACTTACAGTAAGATGCAAGTCATTGTTTGAGACATCAAAAGGTAATTGTTAAAACATGGTTTTCTTATATTAAGTAATCTGTGTCTAGTTTGCTCTTTATCATTAACCTTCCCTCCTGAAATGCTGTTTCAAAGACTTCTTTTGAATACTCACATTTGAGAAATGCCAGAAGACAAATATTTATGCTGTAAAATAAGTGAAAATGTCATTTTTAATATGTTCCAAGTTCTTGGCACTTATACTGATTGGGTCTAATCGTACTGTCTGCTGAGATTTCCTCTCCAGAGATAACTAATTGGAATGACACAGTTGTAACAGTGAGTTCTGGGTGAAATAATCAGACATTTCCAATCTGAATAAATGGCTTTTGTGTCAAATGTTGCAGTGCTGAAACTTTATGTGTTGTTTCCAGATTTATATATCGCAAACAGAATTTAGTTCTCCTTTTTTCTTCACAGCTTCCTTTGGGGGGGAAAGTGGGGGAAGGAAACTGATTACTTCTTTCCCTTGTTCTAAACATTTCGTGATTCCCACTATCAAAAGTGACACATCCAGTGTCTCTGTCCTAAAGAGCATTAATGCCATATTATTTGTCTGTTTGTTTCTTATTTTCTATACTGTGCTGGGAACATTTAAATAATATATTTGAGGCTCCAATTATTTTTGAAGGCCAATCATTGCACTTGGTACTTCACACATATTTAACTCTTAGAGCAAATGAGATAATTATCCATGTGGAAACAAGTTGAATAACATATGGAAAGCCTGTAGTACATCTAACATAAGTACTATTAACCAATCCTATTTTACAGATGAGGCACAGAAAAATAATTTTTTGAAGTTCACATAAAATCAGTAAGAGTCAAGTCAGGATTTAAATGCAAAAAGTCTGGCTCCAGAGTCGTTACCAACCTTTAGACTACATGCCAACAAGGAGGTTTAAGTGAAAGGGCCAAATAACTTTAATACTAGTCTCGATAAGTTTTGACAAAACAATGTGGCAAGAAGAATCAAAGTAAGGAGCAATAGCAAAGGTTTCAAGAAGAGCACAACTTATAAAATGGGCTTTGAAGATGGATTCAATTTTAGTAGTCAGGAATGGTTTGAGGATAAGGGAGTTCAGGGGGAACAGACAACACAAGCAACAACAAAAAAGTGAGAACTTGAGGGGGGCTGGGTAAAAACGAGAGTCCATCTTGTCTGCGTGGCTACTAAGGTAATCATGCAAATGGCACTGAACTGAGAATCAAGAGATCCAAGTCTCAGTTCTGCTACTCATGCACTAGATGACCTAGGTCAAGATCCTTAATCTCTCTGGGCCTCACATAAGAATAAAAGGTCCTCCTAATGCTGTTGTTTTGAGAATTAAGTGAGAGTGGAAATGTTCAAATAGTTGTTAACTGAAGCTGAATCTGAATGGGAAGTAGGTCGTGACCCTATTATGGAAAGATAGGAATATCATACCGAGGGGATGCCATTAGAAACTTCTGAGAAGGAGAATGAGAGAATGGCATGGCCAGACTTGTCTAGAGCTCAATCGAGCAGCAGGTATGGCATAGACTGGAGTGTGGGGAGGGCAGGGGTAAAAACTGAGAAATCAGTAAAGAGTTTACTATTTCGAGATTTAATTAGGGCCCCAATTCTAGTTCTGGCAATTGGACTGGAAATAAAGGGACAGATTTCAGAAATATTATAGAAGTAGACAAATTGATTTCACACTTGATTATGATAGAGAATGGAGAAAAAAATGTTCTCAACCATGATTCTGAAACCTTAAACCTGAGCGACTAGGAGATAATCATGCCAACATCAATAAAAGCAAATTTTGATGAAGAAAAGTTCTTGGAAAAGAACATGAGTGCAGTTCAAGGAGTCGGTGAGACATCCAGTTAAGTAACCCTACAGGCAGTTAAATATGAGCATCTAGGGCATAGGAAAGAGGTAGGGATGAGAATGTGGTAGATAGAATAAGGGACCCTAAGTAATGTCCACATCCTAATTCCAGGAACCAGTGAATGTGTTAGATTACCTAGCAAAAGGGAATTTAATTTGAAGATGTACTTAAGATTGAAAATCAGATGACCTTAAAATAGGGAGATTATCTTGGACTAGCTGGGCGGGCCCAATGTAATCACAAGGGTCTTTAATGAAAAAGGAAGACAAAAGAGAATGTTAGCAAAGGTTAGGGTCGGTCTAATTTACATTATGTAACCTACCTTATTGCAAATAAAAATAAATGTAAAAGTTCATCAAAGAAAAAAAGAGAGAATGCTGGAGTGATGTGATGTGAAATGAACTCAACTGGACGTTGCAGGTTTTGAGGATGAGGAATGAGATCATAATCCAGGAATGTGGATTTGGAGAAGCACAGAAAGGTATTTATCCCCTAGAGCAGTGGCCCCCAACCTTTTTGGCACCAGGAACTGGTGAATCTATGAGAATCCAGTGCCTGATGATCTGAGCCGGAGCCAAGGCAGTGATGCTGGAGTTGGGGAGCTGGGGAGCCGCTGCAAATGCAGATGAAGCTTGGTTCGGTTCCTAACAGGCTGCAGATAGGTACCAGTTTATAGCCCAAGGCTTGAGAACACCTGCCCTAGAGCCTTCAGAAAGAAACACCATTGTCAACAGCTTGATTTTAATCCAATGAGACCCAGATTAGATATTTAACCACAGAAGTCTAAGATAATATATTTGTCTCCTCTAGATCACTAAATCACTGCTAAATTTTTTTAGTAGCAGTAAGAGTGAGTTTGGAAAACTGAGGGTGGAGAAAGTAATCAGAAATGGTGTGAGTTCTAACACTTCCTAAAAGTGGCCTGTGAAATAAATATGATTTCAGTTTATTGAGAAAGCAGGAGCAGCAGAAAGCCCTTAGAGCAAGTATTCAGGTTTCTTGTTCTTGGACCAGATTGTTGGAACCGTAGGAGCATACAAATCACTTCATTTGCTAGATAAAATCAGACTACAGCAAAAAAAGAAGTCATCAAAAATTATCTTAATCCATTCCAGGATCCTCCTCTTCCCCCAAGTCAACATGCATGGACCTCAGCCCCCGGAGATAAAGAATTCTATATTGTGGAGGAAGAGAAATTGATCAAATTTAGACATTTTAAGTAACCGCTGAAAGAATAGAAGTAGAAAATATAGAAAATTTCCAGCTCTTTCTTCCAGAAACAGGCACTCCAGTTCCTAAAATCACCCAGCTTTTCTAGCATCTCATAGTATTCGCCATGGGCTACATTTGTGTTCCAGGGTGGGTGTTAGTCCAGGGTGCAGGAAGAGAAGTAAAATTGTTTGTGGCTTCACTGGTACAGGAAACACCTCAGCAAATCGCACCTTCCTATTGACTCAGCTTCCCTGAAGGTCATTTTTCAAGTTATTGCTGGTCACCACCTAGATCTACTATAAAACTGTGCCCTCAGTAGGGTGTCGTTAACTGCAGATGGGCATCACTGGGAAATGAAATATGGTATATGAGGCAGACCTCCCTCTTCTTGTAGCCCAGATATTTTATTCCCCACAACACAGAACTATGTCAGAATGTCAGATTTTTCTAAGAGACGGCAACAAAAAGATATATTTAAAACTGTTTAATATGTCCTCTTCGTGGTCATAAGGAAAAACATACAATAATCTAATTTACACAAGTTCTTTTATTAACGAATCCCAGTTATTAACCTTATTTTTCTTAGTTCTATAAGGGCAATGGGTTTCTCCTTTGCAGACCAACACAGAATAAATCTCTATCCTACCTTAGTTACCCATCCCCCTTCCCAATATCTCCAACACTCACCCTTACCTCAGAGCCTGGATGAAGTCCAGTGCAAAGCAAGTCTAAAGTATTTGGCCAATACTTATGCCAGGGAAGCTGGTAGGAGAGGGAGAACAAGGCTTTAGCAGAACAGGCCAGGGCAGACTTAACAAAGCAAACTCTGCTACCTTTCAAGTGCAGAATGAGGATTCTTTCTGCTTATCCAGTGGGTAAATATTTAACTAAACATAAAACACATAAAAATAGCTCGTACAATAAATGTTATTTCTCTGTGAATGTGCAATTTAGGTCTAGAAAAATACTTTTTATAAATGCCATATATATGCTCAGAGCCCTTTCCACAAAAGGAATCATAGTTTACAGTATTAGAGAATTCTGAGTGCCCTTCTAACACCAGTGAGCACACATCTTCGTTTCCAGATTTCCTTAATCATCTGAATTTGAAGTTAGACTCTGTAACCTATTGGTTTCAGAATGTGTATCCACTAATGTTTACCTAAACTGTGCAAATATTTGCAAATTAACATTTTCTCTTCTTCGGCCATATAAATCTCTAGTCAGCAACTCTATGCTCACCTGACTTTAGGGAAGGGTAAATGTGAGAAATATAGCATGTAATCTCTCAGATTCTATAGATGAATATTCTTTTAGGTGGACACAGAATGATGACAAACTTCCTGAGGAGCAGTGTGCTTCTTTTCTGAAGCCATGGCAATAGCCAGCCAGGAAGGAAGGTGCCATGTGCAGGAAACATATCAAAGGACTTGAAAAACTGCAGCTAACTACTTCACTGTCCTTTGTCCCTACTGGAAATGTTCCTGAGCATCAGTGAAGGATGGATCCATTTAAGATTGCCTTTTTTCCCTCTTTTCTGAACTGCATGAGCTATTATTGCAATTAGCTCGGACATCAACATTGCAAGTATGTGCGAACTAATGGTTGCCTGGTATAAATGCTCATAAGACATGCTAAAACTGACAGCTTTAATGTAATCAACTCTGTGCAGCAGCCACCTCGTAGGGCTGTAGTTCTGAGTATGGAACATCTGGAGCTATACTTCAATTGGTAGTCGTAAGAGTTGCACAGCTGTTTGTAACATTTCTGGCTATGTTAATCACAGCTGCAATGATACTTATCACAAAGCCACACCACAGAAGCCAATCCAGGAGTATAGACAGCTGCTGACTTAGAAAGTCACATTGTAGATTTCCTTGCTAAGCATCATATAAAGGAAAATCTAAAGCATAAAAGAAGACTGAAGTTAATAAAAATCTCAATTCATCAATCTCTAAGCATGCTTGATTCCAGAAACATTAATAGAAATATTAATATACAACCAAACCACTCAAAATGAGAGTTCATCACTGTGTTTCAGGAAATTCTCTCACTGCGACATATGAGGAAAAATGCTGTTCCTCTTTTCTTTACATATATATATTTACATTTATACATGTGTATGTGTATCTAATCAGAGCATCCTCAAAAAATGGAATGTGACACATGACACAGAAAAGTGTAGTAAATTCCATACAAAAAACTAGAATGTCCCTGCTCTGAGTAGGACATAAAATATCTGTTTCTTTTCCCACATGATTAATGTACTATCTGTGTTCTAAGTGTATTGAAAAAGCTCTGGGCCTAGAGACAAGTCACAATTCCTACTTTGCCATTATCAATTTGGAGAACTTGGGCAAGTCACCCTGCTTTTCTAAGCCTCAGTTTCCTGATCAGTAAAATCAAAGAATTAGAGTAGATTATCTTTTGCATCTCTTATATCTTTTGTTCAGATCTGACTTTTTAAAAGCTACTCTGAAATTTCTAGTTAAAATATATATATATATATATATATATATATATATATATATATATATATATATATATATAAAAAATTCAAGAAACCAGGGCAATAGTAAACAAAAGTTCTAAAATAATGACTGTAAAACAGGACTTAGAGAACATGCTAATTCAGGTAGAAGCAGATGACAGGAGGTCTCTAAGAAAGTCTCCAGGTAAACTACTAATTAATGCTTTGAGCAAAAGAAAGTTATTGATAAAAATTGGACAAAGCTATTGAAATATGGGTGGGGCGGGGCAGAAACGGTAATAGATATCTTAAAAGAAAGCAAATGGAAAAAAAAAATAGTGTAAGAAAATTTTAACCAAGAAAGGCAATGTGTTTATAGCATATCCTTTGGCTGAACAGAAAAACAACAGCAATAATAATAGAGACATTAATTTTGTATATAATAAAGCTAAAGAGTAACTATATTGGAAAAAAAGAAAAGGGAATTTAGGATATAGGTGGGTAAAGAAGCTAAATGTTTAGCCACATTTTCACAAATAGGACTATAAGTTCTGGATAATGTCAAATTAATATTTGAAATTAATATATTAAGAAGTTACAGAATAGGCACATTATTTAGAGTAAAATCAGATAAACACAAAAAGAAACAGGAAAATTAAACTCAAAAAAAGAATGGAAATCAATCGGTTTGAGGGAGCAGTGTTATGAGATGAGGTAGGAAAATATTAAAAAACCTTTTAGAATGATTTGTCTTTTTGACTATGTATATGATTTACTCTAAAAAATAAGATTCAATATAAAAGTATATAAAAGCTTCTCTTTCAATTTCAGCAATGAATCCAAGTCAGAGACATTAATAGTCTATGGAATTTGATGTTTCGATTATGGGATTTGATGTTTCTGGGAACAAATATTTTAAAATGTCAGGACCCCCAGGGCTTTCTCATCATGCCTTTCATGAACGAGTCACATCTCTTCATCACGTCCCTCTTACCCATCCTGTTCTCATGGTCAGAGTCTGCCTTCCTTCCTCTCCTTTTATGCCTATATAAAATCTTCCTACATTTTATAGAATAGCTAAAACATATCATTTAGAAAGTGTTTTTGGTTTTATTTGCCCCCTTCTCTCATTTTATACAGTAGTCCACCCTTATCTGTGGTTTCACTTTCCACAGTTTGTTACCTGTCGTCAACTGTGGTCCAAAAATATTAAGTGAAAAAATTTTAAAATAAACCATTACTAAGTTTTAAATTGTGCATAGTTCTGAGTAGCATAATGAAATCTCACACCTTCCTGCTCTGTCCTGCCTGGAAAGTGAATCATCGCTTTGTCCTCAATATCCATGCTATGCACGCTACCCGTTCTTTACTCACTTAGTTACCTTCTAGGTTAGCAGATATTTTGAGAAAGAAAGACACACACACACACAGAGACAGAGACAGAGACAAAGACCGACCCATTCACATAACTTTTATTACAGTATATTGTTATAATTTTTCTATTTATCATTAGTTATCATTGTTAATCTGTGCCTAATATAGAAATTAAACTTCAGGATATGTATGCATGTATTTAAAAAAGCATAGTATATGCAGGGTTTGGTGTTTTCCATGGTTTCTGGCATCCACTGGGGGTCTAAGAATGCATCTGCCTCAGATAAGGGAGGACTACTGTACTTTTAATAATGTTGGTATAGCACAATGAAATTTTCAAAGTTCTTTTCACATTTTATTACTCCATTTATCCTTCATTTTTACCAGTCATTTATTTGTTAATGTTACACATTTACTGAGGTTCTATTGTAAGTCAGTTACCTTGACAATAACTGGTGTTAAAACATCAACAAGGTACACAGATTTACAGGCCTCATAGAGCTTCGCGTTTTCTGCGGGAAGCAAACAAACATAGAAGGTATGTGTTCAAGATAGTTGCTCTGTTTGTGGTTATTCAACCTTGTGAATGAGATGAGAAAAAATGACATACTTTTAAGTTTAGATGTTGGAATTTTTCTCCGCAAATCTCACTGTTTCTGCAATGAATGTGTTTCAGCTTAAAATATATAATGAACCAAAAATTCAGCCGTAACAGCGTGATTTATTTATCTCATATGTAAAATAAAGTAGCTGACTTAATCTTCCTCTCTTCTTTTCAACCTCCTCCCACCTTCAAACAACACGATCAACCAACAGCATGAAGCTGCCTCACTGCCTCTGCTCTGACCTACAGAAACAGGTTGTGGGTAAGTACATTGTAAAATCTAATACTTATTCACAGACTGGGGCTTCTGTGATCAATTTTATTTCCATCCCCATGTACTGGTTCCATGTGGTGTTTTTTTTTTTTCCTTTCACTGGAAAGGAAAGATGACATCCTTGCAACAGTGCCACAGTTCAGTAGGGGCTCCTAGTATCACTTTCACTATAAAGCACAATGATCTTAAAAGAAAATACATTTGACTCATTGAGCTGAGACTCACACCCAGGTCTTCTCACTCAAGCCTGGGCTGATTCCATTCTGTCGTGCAACCTCAACTTATCACTCCTTGAACCTCAGTGAATTGTCAGTCTTTAAGGGCAGTGAAAAGATCTTCATATATCTTTCTGTCTCTGTGGCAAACCACACAGTTTCCTGCACATATAGTTGCTCAATAAATGTTTGTAGAAATGAAATATCCACTACAGCCTTTTCATAAAAACACTCTCTCTGAAATTGAAACTGCAACTATGTCTTGCTATTCTATTGTCACTTGAATATATTTCACATTTTTCTCGAAACCACTCATACCATCTCTAGAAAGACTGAAACTTCTGAAAGTCATAGTCTCTTTGCCAGAGCCACAAGAGAAATAAGTCAGTAAGCAAGAAAAATAATTTAAAAAATTTCTTCGGTCCTCTAGGGTTTACATGAGAATGAGGCATAAATTATTTACCACAAGAAATCCAAGTGGGCATTTGCTTTTCTATAGCAGCTGAGACACAAACCTATGCAAGATTCCCCAGTAATCTGAAATCGATGGAAGAGAATATTCCATGTTAACAGTAAGCCAGAGTTATGCCCAGACTTGACAAATAAGAAAATATGTTAGAGTAAAATTCTAAAATCCCAGTGAAAGAATACTGGAGAGGGAAAAGGCACTGTTTGAAAATAAAGATACATAATGAATACTTCCGTGGCTTAAAGTGCATTCATTCATTCATTCATTCATTCAACAAATATATATTGAGTACCTACTACAGAAAATGTGGTAGTGTTGAAGTTTGAAATATATTGCTACATGTAAGAATGCATATATCCTAGAGGAAAAGCCATATTGAGCAGCCTACAAAAGAAATGACATTCTATTAAGTGCCAAAAATAAAAATAATTACCTGAACCTGAGATAATACTTAATTTTCTGTTTTTAGAAATAGTTGATTCTTTTTACAGCTTTATTGAAATATAATTGGCATACAAAAACTGCACAAATTTGATGTGTACAATATGAGAAATTTTGATGTATGTCACCTCCTTGAAATCAACACTACAATTAAAAATACTAATGATATCTCTGGGTCTGGCGTTTTTATGCTATGAAGGTTTTTAAGTTCAAATTCAATTTAAAATATATATATATAAATATTTCAAATATATGTTCAAGTTATCTATTTTTATCAGCTTTATTCAGATATAATTGACGAAATTTTAATTGACAAAATGTATAATTTTGTGGTTCGCTGTATGTATACATTGTGAAATGGTTTACACAATCAAGTTAATTAACATGTCCAATATCACACATGGATACTTTTTTTAAATCAGAATGTTTAAATCAACTCTCAGCAAATTTCAAATACATAACAGAATGTGATTAATTACAGTCACCATGCATATTGGATCTTCAGAACTCATTCATCTTATGATTGAAAGTTGGTACTCTTTGACCAACTTCTCTTCATTTTCCCCACTCCTCAGCCCCTGGCAACCACCATTCTACTCTGTTTCTCTGCATTCAATTTTTTTGTTCTTATCATCAATGTTTGTCATCCAGTCACAAATATCCAGGTACAATCAAGTTTGTCTTTCTCTATCTGGCTTAGCAGAATGTCCTCCAGGATTTTTCTGTCTTCCAAAGAATTTCCCCATTCATCTAAGTTGTCAAATTTATTGACAAAGTTGCTTATTACATTCCCCTAATATTCTTCTAATATGTATAGAATCTGTAGTGATAGCACCCTTCTCATTTCTAATATTTGGTAATTTGTGTTTTCTCTCATTTCCCTCCTCCCCCAATCTGTCCAACTAGTGCTATTTGCCTTCTCAAAGAAATGCTTTTAATTTTATTATTTTTTTCTCTACTGTTTATTTTTGGCTATATTGATTTCTGTTCCAATTTCCTTTATACTGCTTATTTTGAGTGTAATTTTTCCTACATTTTCTGGTTTCTTAAGAAATAGGCTCAAGTCATTTAAAACCTTTCTTCTAATAGAGGCATTTAGTGCTATAAATTTCCCTCAGATATCACTTTATTTGCATTTCACAAATTTTATGTTTTCATTTTCATTCACTTCAAAATATTCTGTAATATTCCTTTGATTTCTTCTTTGATTATGGATTATTTAGAAATGTGCTATTTAGTTTCCATATATTTGGGCATTTTCCCAAAATATTTTGGTTATTGATTTTTCTGGTCCTTGAACATGCTCTGTATGATTTAAATCCTTTTAAACTGATTGAGACTCAGAATATGGTTTATTTTGGTAAGTATTTCAAGTGCACTTGAAAAGAAATGTATATTATTCTTTCGTTATATGAAGAGTTCACATTTTAGTCTTTTATTCTTTATATATTTCACTTTGGATAGTTTACATTGATTTTTCTTCAAGTTCATTCATCTTTTATCTACATGTCTAATATACTATTAATACCTTCCAATGCATTTTTCATTTCAACCTTTCCCTTACTTAGATTTCTTATGACATTCACTCTAAGTTTCACCTTTGCTCTGTATATAGTTATTTTTATTCCCACTACCAACTATTTCAGCTATTTTATATTCACAACTGTAGTATTCAAAACCGAGAAATCCACTGACTTAACATCTTTAGGCCACACAGAAGTTTACAGTGTAGCCTATGACTTGGTTGCCCAGTGATCAAGTATGCAAACATTTAAGCTTCAAGACAAAGACATCTAGATAATCCCCTTACTAAATATAATTGATGATGTAACTCTTTAAAAAGTGCTATGAACCTAGCAAGTGCTGTGATTCACATATCTGGTACAGATAGGGAAAAGCAGTTAGAGGGCAGATTTAGAAACAATGAATAGAATTTATAAGGAGATAGATTTTATTTCATAGGAGTAAGTGTCTGAAAAAGAGTGCTATCTGGGATGTTTTACTAGAGATCCAAGCATGGCGTAGAATGGGATATTTAGGTTTAACCTCAACATTTTGATTTTTAAATATGTTAAGCTAGGTTAGACTCATCCTAAATCACTGGCATATTATTGAAGTTATGTAGAAAAAAACTTAATTCTGGCATTTCTTAAAGAACTACAATTTGGAGTGTGAAAGATGGATGGATGGATGGACAGACGGATGGATGGACAGACGGATGGATGGACGGACAGACAGAGACAGGAGATTTTAGTCACTTATCATTCCTTTCTACCTTATCAAGGTTAATTTTTCAATGTGACCAGAGGATATGATGAGTCAATTTCAGAAGTTTTTCAAATAGCAAAATTTGAACTAAATTCTTTAAAAAAAAAAAACCTAACGGCTTTTCTTGTAACCAGAAAGACTTACAGAAATGCATCTGATTAACAGTTGTGGCCTAGATGACTCTTATTCACCCTCTGTTCTCTAGAAGACATCATGCTTTCATCAGTGACATTTTTCTTTTCACAATTCTAATTGTCAGTCAGTCAACATCTACCTTCACCAAATGTCTGAAGTAGTAGATAAGGGGAAAAGGTCTCACAAAACAGGGTAGTATCCTCCCAAAGGCATAATATTATAATCTGTGAGATTAGTCGTAAAACAAAATCTTTAGAATTCAAAGGCTAAACTAGATACACAGAAGAAAACATTTACATCAAAATATCCCGGTTGATCTTGTCACATTTGGGATTTTTTAAATGCAAAAGCTGTTGTCCAATAGGAAGAAGTAGCAAAATTACAAAACAACAACAACAACAAAAACCTTTGCAGAATAAAAATTTCAAAATAGTTTAATCGACCACATCTTCAGGCAAGTGTTTGCAAAAATCCTCTTATGCTGAAAGAATTAAAATGAAAAAAAAAAACTGAATCTATATAGATGTAACCTCCTCTTCTAGAAGAACGAATGTAATATCTAGGCATTGACAAGTCATTAAATTAAAAGCAATTTTGATAGTTAACTATCCAGAAACAGAAATCTAAATTGGAAACACAGATGTAATCACTTTGTGGAAAAATCTCTAATATTAAACACTTGGCAAAGTGGACAGCCTGACAATATAGTAAAATCCTTTGCATTAAATTCAGTTTGTTACCCTGATGGGGATTCAGGCATCATTAGATTTTGGTGCATATTTCTGTTATCTTGAATTCAATAGAGGGCTATGCATTTATTTCACAAAATTGATTTCTATAGTTACGGTTTTAACTCTGGTTGTTGCTTTCAAAATTATCTAGTAATTTAATAACTTCCCATTGAGAAATTTAATTGTGAAGACTTTTGTTGTCATCATGAATTGTTTTGACTTAAAGAGAGTATTAGTTATTTTTTTTATAGGATTTTCCTTTGTATGGGTGGGAGAAATACCTTATATCATTTCATTAGTTTGATAATCCATATGCAGATATAATTACTCTTCATTGCTTAGAGGTTTTTGAAGTAGCAACAGAAAAGCTTGTAAAAACAAGTGGAAGATAAGATTTGTAAATCTTCAATGATAATTGAGAAAAATGTTCATGTGAACACTATATATAAAAATAATACCCAGTCAAAATTTATAATGAGAGACATGCACTACTTTTTCCAGTGTGGAATATTTTCTTTAAATCTACATCAATTATCATTTTAGTTTCTCACTTGTTTCCTCTTACATGCAAACACCACCACCACTACCATCGTAATCTTCAGCATAATGAGAGGTCGTTTTCTATCATCACTTATAACTCCTCATTCTCAGTTTTAATAAGGGATCACAGCCACAGCACCTAGGATAGTGCTGCCAGAGTATATCTTTCTAAAATGTAATAACATGTGTCTCTTAAAAATGTAAAAAGAATACATGTCAAAGGTATTATTTAACTCATTTGTTAATGAAGCAATATTAAAACTAGTTCGACTGAGAATTTAAGGAGCTATTTATAGAAAATTTAATAAAGGAATGTAAGGATAAAATTGCTGGACGAGATATGAAACTGGTTAATGTACAATAGGTTAATAAACTGTAACCTTTATGGTTACCTATTCTTCTGGAAAGAAATTATTTGCATCTCTGCTCAACATTAATCTACAAATTCATTTCTGCCCCTTCGGAGTTGTAAAGCAGCCTAGTTAATAGAGAGTTAATCAAAAGGACAAACTCAGTGCTTCATTGAAAGAACACCCAATAATCCCTTTTGTCATTTCCAAATTTTCATAATATTTTGACAATGACTTGAACATAGCTGACATTTATTAAATACAGGTAGAACTAGATAAATGGCGATTAGGTGGATCTGAAGTTTTTCTGCCTTATTGTTGGGGTATCACTGGTTAAAAACAGTTCTGATTAAAGACCATATGATTGTTGTCAAGCAGGAGCCCCTAGACAAATATCAGGATCAAGGAGGTCAGGGGATGCAGAACGAAAGTGTAACTGCTTTCTGAGCAAAGCTGGGAAAACAGTCCTGGGTAACATAAATATCTGCTCTTGCGAGGTCTTGAAAACATAAAAGTTGAAGGTATTTTATATAGGATTCTGAGATTAGAAAGTACTGTTTGTACTTGTCCTGATGAAGATACTCCTATAATGAAGCTGCCTATAGATTGGAGCTTCTTTTTAAGCCACATGTTGTAAGATAAAATTGATCAAAAGTTCAAATTTGAGCACAATTGCCTCAAAAGTTATTTTGATTTATTTTCTGTCAGGAATATTTATCTTTTATTCCTTCTAATATTTGGATTTTGAAATTTGTACCCTGAAATTTAATTTACCTTCTCCATTTGTAAAAGTAATGCAAATATTAACTTTTAAAAAATTTTGTCACTTAAAAATTTTTTTTAATTAATTAAATTGGATAACTCTATGCAGACTGTTTAAAACCTCCTTTATTCCTTTATTACGTATCTACCTGAAGTATTTTCCTACTATTATCAATAACATGACTCCTCTTAGCGTTAAATCTTTATCAACTTCCGTGATATTTTTCCTTGGTTGAATTTCTATAAATATATTTTTTAATTCCAACTTTTTGTAGGGTAAATTTCTGTTTGTGTAATTTCTAAGTTAAACAATTTATGTAATTTTAAAATATTTGAAATTGATTGTCAAATTTTCATCCAGAAAAAGATCTTTTAAATTTATTCTCCCATCAACAATGTATAAGAAGCCTTAATTCTCACACACTTAATCCTATTCGCAATTTGAAGACTGAAAAGAGGAATTTAAATTTTTTAATTTTCATACATTTAATTACTAGGATAAAACATATATTCAAGTGATTATTGACGGCAATATAATTTTGAGTAGCAAACATTTTTCATTTGCCCTTCCAGAATTGTTTTTCTCCACTCTACCTCTCTGCTCTGTGCCCTGGAATGCTGCTCTTTACGAAATGCATCAACGGGCACTTTTTTCTTCTGTATCCAGCAGAATTCCAAATCAAGGAGGTTAAAATATATAACTGGACAAGGAAGAGTTTGCTAATGTGGGACCACTGGTGTGACACATGACTTAACACCCTGACAAGAGCCCCAGGAGAGGATTCTAATATGCTACTGGAATGACTATAGGAAACTTGGAAAAAGTAATACAGAAGCCAGCGCTGCCATAACAGACCATGCAGAAAAAGATGAAAAGGCTCAGAAAGTGGACTTGTTAAAATAAATCCACTATGTAAGACAAAAAAACAAAACAAAGCAAAACAGAAAGCATCAGCTAACTACATTTCTCAGGAGGGTCCAAAGTACATTCCATTCTATTTACAAAAGTGGTAAGAAATGTACTGAGGAGTGAGTTGCCAGCATCATTTAGATGCCTGGGGTGGCTGGGCTATGTAAGGAATACTGACAACAGGAGAGTCTATTATAAACTGGGCTCTCTAATAGCAATGGGTACAATAAGACTGAGAAAATAGAGGCCACATGGCAACACTTAAACATCAGAAGCAAGATGGGCATTATTTCAATAGGCTAGATTAGAATGGCAGCTGGAAGGCCTAACCTAGATGTACGGAAATGGTTAATAGAATATGGTGTTTGTAGGAGCATAAAAGATAAACAGCCAACAAGGGCATCGTTTACTATATAGAATCAAAAAAAAAATCAAGAAAAATTGGGTGGAAAATTAAAGTCAGCTGCTCAATAGAAAGCCACAATCCTCTGCCCAATTTCCAGCCCTGAGCAGTCCTCAGACCCAGAGCCCATCTGCTGAAAACATGGATGCAACCCAGTGAGGAAAGACTACAAAACCATTGCAAAAATATGCAGTACTGATCTCTTCAAAGAACTTATGACTTTTTACTCAGGTATCCTTGCACTGGAGAAAGAGGAATACCAGATAGTCTCAGTGGTGTTGGATACAGGGTTCGAGTTGGTGCTGCTATAGTTAGAACAGGGCTGTGTGAATGGGTATCAGGTCAGATGATTAACAGAGTCCTGACACACAGCTCATTGGCAGAATCTTCACATTGATTCGACTTGTAGATTCTTGTGTAGTTCTGACTTTCATATATTTTTCTTATGTATTATATACTAAAAATAGCAAGAATGGAGAGGACTCTCCAAAATGGACTATAACAGAAACACATGAACCTAAATGTATTTCAAATGGATAACATGACTACACTGAAACAGGCCATTTTTGCATATAGTAATGGACAGAATGACATTCTGCATCTCCTAATATGATGCAACCAGAAGGATATAGCATCTCTTCTTTGGTGTCCCTGCTAAAAATGTATAACCTAAATATTATCACAAGAAAATATTAGGTAACCCAAACTGAGGAATATTCTACCAAATTAATGGTTTATATCTCTAAAAATATCAAGGCCATGCAAGACAAAGAGCATTGAGCAATTCAGTTAAAGAAGAATACAGACACATAACTAAATGCCAAATGTGATCTAGATTAGATTCTGGACCAGAAAAAAAAATCTTCTATTATTTAAAAACACTAGTGAGGGAATTGGTAAAATTTAAATAAGGCCTGGAATAATAGCATTTGCCAATGTTAATTTCCTAACTTTTATCATTGTACTGTGCTTAGGACAAATATAGTGGAGTATTTAAAGGTAAGGGAGTATTTTATCTGAAATAGAAATTATGGCAAAATATTTGGGTAATCTAGGTGAAGGGTACATGGGAATTCTTTGGATTGATTTTGCAACTTTTCTGTAAGTCTAAAATTATTCCATAAAAACAAGTTAAACACATTTAGAAGTCGTAATTCTTTAAAGGACTATATTTTTAAGTTCACAGCAGTATTTATATTTTAACAAATATTTTGTTTTCAGTGCTAGACTATTTAGAAGGCTAGTATATCTGATAATATCATGATTATACCAAAAACTGCTTTAAATGTCTCTCTGCATTGAAACAATTTAACATTCTAAGGAAAAAAAAGTACGGAAAACAAGTAGCATAATTTAATGATATTGGCCCTCTTCTCTTAAATGTGTCTGAACCAGTACACTATGGTTTTCACGGCAGTCTCTAATACCCTTTCTAATTTGATTCTATGTTTAGCTTCTGGCTCTTGTCTCCGAATTCCTTAGAGGCTTCATTTACTATTCCTTAGATTTGGTATCATTGTATTCATTCATTCACTCATCAATAAATACTTTGGGACCGCATAGTATGTGCCAAAAACCTGAGAATCATTTAAAAAGGCTGACATAGTCTTTTACAGTCCTCAAGCTGCCCTGTCTCTGACCTTAATTTCTCTCTAAAAACAATGGCCTCTAATCACCTCACTTGATTTGCCCCAATTTGAGTATCTTCAGACACATAGTCTGCCCTAATTAATTCTTCCGAGCCGCCATCCCCACTGATCCATATCTGATAGAATTAGTTCAGTAATCTGCAAAGGGGAGATTTGGATAAAATAAGGTTGGGTGAATATTTCAATGAGATTTCTATCTTTCCACCAATCTGCCTGTCGTGCTACTTTAACAAATTTAAGTAATCAAGGAAAATATATATGTATGACCATACGTCGACCTGTGCTAGCAGAAAACAATTTTATGCTAAAGTCTACACAAAGTATATTTTAAAATGTAGAATCAAATAGATGTAACGTACTAAGGAAATATAAAACGGTAAAAAAAATATTTATTTTCAGCTTTTTAATGGTAGAAAGAAATACTGGCCATGTCCTTAGGTTTCCTTTGGGCAATTAGGAAAAAATTTAAGCAATTTTAGGTTGAGGGTATGTGGTGAATGACAAGAATGATTTTATTCAATTCAGTTATGACCTCCTCAGGACAGTTTTAAGTTATCACTCTAACAGAAGAATACTGATTTCCGAACACGAAAAATTTTTTTAGATTGTATAGTTAGTTCAGAAACTTGCCATATTCCAAAATATATTATTCTATCCTCCTTCCACTGACATGTAACAAGGCCTTGTTACTAAACTAAAAAAAATAAAACAAAATTGAGTTTAAAATGATGTAATTGCCAGAGTTGAATAGTTGAATTATTATCTGTTATATAAAACAGTCATTTTTTTCCCCACCGAAGAATCATAAATTTAAAACTTTTGAGTTAATGCTAAAATAATGACATCAAACTTTAATATAATCAGCAGCACCTCATCATTCTGTAGCATTGTGAGACCCAGCAGGGCTCATACATTAAACAAAACATCTTTGGGCCCCCCTTTCCCTAACATTTGACTCTGTGACATTGATATAACAACAAATCAATAACTATCTCTAACCCAGATCGACAGCAAGTTATGGTCCCTTGATTCTTGAGTAAGTTACATCTTTGGCTACTCTGATGAAAAGAGAGACGCGGCCTAAATTCTAGGAAACTGGCATTTTTCTGGCATTTGGGGACTTACCACTGCTGCCTATGACATTTATATAATCCTGACTTTTAAGCAGGATTACTAATGCAAACAAACTGTATTTATCCCAGTGATATTGAATTCAAATGGTTAGTATAGAAAGAAACTCTAGCAGAAAATTCACATATTATTCTCGTAGGGCCAAGAGATCAAATAAGGTCACCATGTGCATGAGATTTGGCTCAAGCCTCTCATCTTTATTTTCTTGAATTCCGATGCTCTTGTCAAGCTTTTTTTCCCCCAAGGTCTTAAATTATTATAACTGTTTCTAATTCTGAATTTCTGATTTTACACAATTCTTGATCTCTTAACCTTGAATTTCCTCAAGGCACAACCATTGTATTTCCTTTTTCTCCATTTACACTCTTTGGGATCTTATAGCTTTAAATACCACCTGCATACCTATGCTCCCGAATTTATAGCTCTAGCTCATTCCTCTTCCTGAACTCCAGGCTCATTTATCCAATGCCTACTTGACATCTCCATTTGAATGCCTAATAATTTTCTCAAACTTAACATAGCCAAGATTCTGTGCATAAATTGCACCCCCAAATCTGTTCTTCCATATCTCACTTAATGATAATTCAAACCATCTTCTTTTTTAGAATACATATCTTAAGCTGATCTTGAGTCCTCCCTTTCTCACACCTTTTATCAAATCTATCAGGAACACATGCATGATCTCATTTTAAAATATATATCCAAGACAAACACCACAATCATAATCGTTGTGGACAACCCATTTACGATAGCAGCAAAAAAGAATAAAATACTTAGAAACAAATATAACCAAGAAGGTGAAAGATCTGTACACTGAAAATAATAAAACACTGATAAAGGAAATTGAAGAAGATACAAATAAATGGAAAGATATCTCATGTTCATAAATTGGAAGAATCAACATTGTTAAAATATCCATTTTACCAAAGTGATCTATAGCTTCAGAACAATCCCTTTCAAAGTCCCAATGACATTTTTCACAGACAAAGAAAAAACAATTCTAAAGTTTATATGGAAGCAAACACAAGGAGTTTTAGTTTACAGGAACACAGACTCACCAGCAGAAACCACCACGGGAACCAGTGCCTGGGTAGGAAAACCTGAGCTGTAATTGATAATTTTCTGGAGGCATAGTGTGGACCAGTCGAGAGTTAAAAATTCCAGAAGGACCTAGAGGGGACTCCACAATGTTGTGAGATTTACCTCCAGGAGCTTGACCCCGTGTCACAGTAAATAACAGAGAAAAGCACACAAGGATGTGCTTCCAGCAGGGAGAAGAGGAAGTAACCATTTTGAAATACACCAGAGCACTCTGTTCTTAACGAGGTCTGACTTCAGGTGAAGCTAATTAACCATACTATTATCCTTAACTATGTTAACCTTTTGGAGTATTATCAGCGAGTAACTGAAATGGATTAAGGGAAATCCTTAACTACAGCTGACTTTAATCTTTCACTTGAGAGAATGAAAACACCCCATCCTAGTTCATCCGAGCCATCCTGTCTCACTGAAGATGGGGAGAAAAAACTGAGAAACAATTGTGAAATCAAGTCTAGAGACACAGGCTCACTAAAAGACTTAGACCTAATCATAGGAGTATAAACCACTTCCCCTCCCCCTACTCCACATCACAACGTTACCAAAGGCCTATCACAGCAGTTCCTTTTAGCCAGTACATCGTGCCTATGAACAAAAAATTACAAGGTATACCAACAGGGAAAAAAAATGTACAATTTGAAGAGACAGAACAAACATCAGAACCAGACATGGCAGGGGTGTTGGATTTATCAGATTGGAAATTTAAGACAACTATACTCTAATGGATAAAGTAGATATCACACAAGAACAGATGGGAAATTGTAAGTGAAGAGATCTTAAGAAAGAACCAAAGAGAAATGCTAGAGATAAAAACAAAACAAAACAAAAAATGTAACAGAAATAAAGACTGCCTTTGATGGGCTCATTAGTAAACTGGACATGCCCGAAAAAAGAATCTCTGAGCCAGAGGATGTAGCAAGAAAATCCTCAAAAAATAACAAGCAAAGAGAACAAAAACTGGAAATAAAACAAACAACAACACAGAACAGAATATCCAGACCGTGGGACAACTACAAAAGGTGATTTTCTACTCAAAATCTTCTGACAGCATCCCATTTTGTTCAGAATAAAAGCCCAAATTTTTACAATGGCCTAGGAAAACCTCTGTAATCTGGCCCCATTACTGCTCACTCCCTTCACTCCAAACCCACTGATTTTCTTTGCTGTTCCTGGAGCACATCATGAGAGACTGCACTTCCTGTTCTCCTTGCCTGAAATGCTCTCCCCAAAACAATTAGTGTTGCTTACTCCCATACTTCTTTCAAAATCTTTGCTCATGCTTCACCTTCTCTGACATGCCTAATCTGACTACACTATTTTAAAGTGCATCCCAGTCCCTTTCCTTTCTCCAATTATCTTGTTTTATTTTTATCCATAGGATTATTAGATAACTCACTAATTGATCAGCATGTTTATTTTTTGTCTTTCCACTAGAATATTGGCTCCTTTTAAGGGCAGAGACCTTTGTCTGTTTTGTTTACTACTTGTACCTCCAGCACAAAGAAAAAATGCTTGAAAAATAACTCAAAATATTTGCTTCAGGAATAAATGCAATTTTTTTTGTTGTTTTGTTTTGTTTTGTTTTGTATGCGAATCATCTTTTTCATCTCTGAATCAGCTTCCTGTCAATTGAATTTACGGTATTCTCTTAATGTACCTCTGATTTAAAAGTGGGTGCATGTAGCACATTTGACTAAAATTTTTGTTCAGTTGAGAAGGATTAAATAGCCACCCAAAAGACATCCCTGCTCTGAATATATCTGCATCCACCTTGAGCGAGGTATTTCCTTTAGCTATGCTTCTCCGCAAGCTCCAGCCACTTGCCATGCAGTCTATTTCCTCTCATTTTCACCACCTTATCTTCTATCTTCTCTGCTATGCTCTCTCCATCCCAATATTTCTGTTAACCTCTTGTAAAGACTTGTTTACTACTTGTACCTCCAGCACTTAGAAAAAATTAGAAAGAGTGTTCAACTATCTCTTTTAGTGCTGTCTTTCTCCAGATGTGCTTTTGTTATTATTGTGTTCACAATTACAAAGGTTGGCCAAGGTATATTCATAATCAAAGAGGGTTCTCTCTCTAAGAGGGATTTTGGTGCAAGCTGTTTAAAATAAAAGACCTGCTTTGCTATACAAGTTAATAGCACAAGGAATTTGGGGGATGCTTCTGATACCAAATTTTTCTGGAGCACCAAAGTGTGGATATGGGTATAACAGCTACATCTTCTCAGTGAGTCAAGTTGTCAGAATTACTACAGAAAAATCTCTACAGAAAATGGTGTCCTTCAAATGTAGCCATTATGGCACTGACATTGAAAAGTGATTATGGTGTGCTACTGGATTATATCAGCCTTATGAAGTAAGGTACTTGCTTTTAAAAGAAAATATCAATTTACATAGACAATCACATTTTAAAATTGCAGTCAAACAAGCTCTTACTATTCAGCAATTAATCCTTTTTAATTAACCCTCAAAATTAAATTAAAATTAAATAAGTAACCTTTAGAATATCATTATTTTTCTCCAGCTTTTATACACTGTTTCCTTTGGCAACTTGGCATTTTTTACGATTCTATCTGAGCCATAGCTCAATCCACAGATTGAGGTATAGAAGCTTTTCTAAAGATGTAACAGACACTTAAGATTACAAATCATCCATTATGAAAGTTTCACAGCATATTATCTTATTTGAATCATAATATGGGATGGTCTATTCAGGAAGAGCAAATCTTTGGACATATATCAAAAGAATAATGCCTAAGGAAAAAAAAATAGCTCTTAAAGTTATATCCAGAAATGACAATAACACATAACCACAGAGACCTCAGATTTAAATTAAGAATATTGCTTTTATTCCACTATGAATTATATTTTCTTGTTCAAGCTGAGACATTCAGCAACTAATAATGTCACTGTTAAGCGCACGTTAAAAGGAAACCAGGGTATTTCTTTGTGTAGAAACACAAAAATCAGGAACATACTGTAATCGTATTGCATTTCCTAATAGTATCATAGAGAAATGGACAAAGAACAAATAAAAGTGTAGCTAAAACCATTAGATATACCATAGAGCTATCTCATATAAAAGAAATTTAATGTAGAGACATCTTCCTAACAATCAACATTGCCTTAGGAAGATAACACCACAAACCATTTTATCTTCCATAGAGTACTGCAGAACTTAATAAATGTATTCGGAAATTCTTTGCAAGCAAGGCAGTGTAAAAGTTGTTAAATTAATAAATGATGAGTGGTTAGCAAGAGAATTGTGTTCGAATGATAAGGCTGACTCTGTTGAATAGGTCAGATATTTGTTAGAAACACAGCTTTTAAATATAGGTCTCTCTGAAAGAGCATATTTTCAACTCATTTATGACACAGTTAACCTTAAAAGATCACTATGCCCACTTGCTTGTATTCCTAAAGCATATACATTTTTCTAATCCTTTTTTGCATTTATGATTTTAAAGAATACTTCAGAGAAGATGATAATAGTTCACCATGGCTATAAATTACCTGAACATAGAATCACCTTAACTTCTCTTTGGAGAGCTTTCTTTTGGAGCACAACTCAAGTTTTCTTGGGTTCTACATCATGCACAGATATTTAAAATGGAATGAAAGATTGTTAACAGATCCTGTGACTTGACACAACAAGAATAGTCATCCACCTCCCTATTCCAGGAGATGTTGTTTACTATAATTGGAAGGAGCATATGTAGGTAGGTACCATAATTAGACAAATCAGTGTGTACCTGCTCCGCCAATTAAGACCTAAGCTTAATGTCTATTAACCTCACTGATACCTCTCTCCCCACCCCATCATTTCCTCTGCTGTAAAATGGATAAAATACCATCTACCACTCCTGACCATTCTGAGGATGATGTGGTTAACTAACAAACAAGAGGCCTGACACTTAGAAAGCATTCACTGAATATTCTTTTCCTTTTCTCGTCCTGAAAAATACACATGAAATTAAGTAAAATCCAATCACACAGTTGTAATAAATTTTCTTGTAGTAAACCCTATATGCTTAGTTTTATTTTCTACCTGAGAACTCCCCCAATTAAAAAAACAAACGAATGATCAACTTTTGAAAAAGAAACCAACTAATTATCTTCATTTGTGCCATCTAGAATAATAAAAGTCACAATTTATTTCCCAACCATCTCACAAATGAGGGTTGACCTACTCCTATGATAGTCAAACTTCGTAGCCCAGTTAAGTAATGTAGAAATGTGTCCTTAAATTTGGTACAGGGCTCCATCTCCCTAGCAACTTAGAGAATCTTAGTGAGGATAGTTTAAGATACCTTCTTTCCTCAATATTGGCCAAAGAAACATTTTGAGGAAAATTGAATTACTGTTTTTTTAATTATCTTAATTACATATTTGATCAAGCTATGTACCATTTAACCTAAATAAAGCAATTGGTCTCTGTGGATATGTGAGTAGCGGGTCCAAGCCTGCTATGTTGTGACTGTTGCCAAAAGAATTCCACAGAAATCCTATTTATTGAAGTAGTTATAATGAAATGGATGCTGATTCTCAATACTTTTATAAATCCTCCTGTCCTGTAACCAAATGAATGAGAAAGATCAGTGTGTCCTCACATGGAAGAATCTTTATTGTCTATGCTAATATGATTAACATATAGTTAAGCCCAATACAGTTCAAATAGATGTTTCTTCAACACCTACTATGAACCAGCATAATTCTAGACAGTTAAGATATAGAGTTAATGAGCTACACTCCTTGCCTTTGAGGAGCTCATAGCCTAATCAAGGAAAGGCTTAAGTTGGAAATGTCAAACTGTTGTTTTAATTATAGTCATGTAATCTGAAGGCCAGTTCCACAATTAAAAAAAAAAACACTTCATAGTGTTTTTAAAATTATTTTAACAATATAACCAATGTACCGTATACTTAAAACTAATTAAAATAAATAAATAAATTTTAAAAAATGAAATAAATAAATGTAAGTGAAAAAACTGAAAAGCACATGTGCCAAATACATTTCTCTAGGAGGACTATATATATTTTATCACTTTATCCATAAATATGTCAATATACATGTCAGAAAATAATTATTCTTTTTTAAATAAAACCTTAATAAAATTATCACATGTATAAAAATATTAACACATTTCTTAATATCACCCAATGGCTACTCAGTGTTTAAATTGCCAATTGTTCCATAAATGTCACTCTTTTTTTTTTTTTTCAATTTTTTAGAATCCAAAAAAATCAGAATCCAAAAAAATTTTGATTGGTTAATGTAACTATTAAGTCTCTTTAGTCTATAGATGTCCCTTTTTTCCTCTCTCTCTCTCTCTTTGTCATTTGTGAGGAATCAGATTGTTTTGTACAGTTTCCCACAGTCTGGGTCTTGCTTAATAAATCCTATGGCCCTGTGGTCTTGTTTAACAGGAGTCTCCATATTTCCTATAAATTGGATCTAGACCTTGATCAGATTCATGTTTCATTTATTCATTGATTTTTTTGAGGGTAGGGGAAGGCTACTTCATAGATAGTGCAATGTTCCTTCATCACAAGGTATACTTGTCTGGTTGTTTCTGTGATATCAACAGCCATTGTTTATAAATGCCTAGATCCGTTCATTCATTGGGGCTGTGAAATGGTGATATTCTAATTCCATCATTCCTCCTTCCTTTATTAGCCAGAATATATTTATAAATCTCATCTACTATTTGGTTTCCCAATGTAAGAGTACATATAAAAAGTCAGGAAAAGTGTTTGATACTTTCACTTTATTTGGCAATTTTAAAATAAGTGAAATTATTATTAACCAATTTTACTTTTCTTATAAAATCATCATGAGCTCATGGGTTTTAATACATTTAATGTGTTCTGTCCTTTAAGTTTACAATATTTACTGGTGCTCAGTCTGTCCCATTGTTGGCCAGTGAAAACATCCCTAGCTCTTTTGAGCCCTTTTAATATAATCATAGCAGTCTACGATAATCTCTTTGAATTCTGGTCATTATGAAATAACCCAGGCTCATCTTGTACATTCTGTGTGCCAGATCTCCAAGGAACTATGGCTCCTTTTAGTGGGAACCAGTATTTAGAGACCATAGTATGTGCACTAAGGTTGCTCATTTCTACTGAGCTGATCATTGGATCTAAACTTTTTCAGTGTACAGAGTTAGAAAACATGTTCCCCTCCCTCCCCCCAAGCATAAAATGTGTCAGGAATACATCTCTATACTGATACTTCTAAATAAGGTTGAGAACTTAATATCTTCTATCCAATATGTATTTCTCTTTTCTGCTGAGAAATTCAAATTTTCAATAGTCCTGGGATTCAGGGACTCCAGACCTATTTTACCTTTGTAAACAACCCTTTACATTGTATTAGTTCTTTAATGTAATTTTAGTGGAACGCAGTTGGGATGGTTACAAATTCTGTGATTAAAAAATGTAACAATGAACACTTACTGAACATTTACTATGTAATATTATTTAAATCTTACAATAATCCCATCCAAAGATATTACTATTTTCAGTTCATAACTGAAAAACTTTAAAGCTCAGGACTTTGAGCAATTTACGGATAGCGATACAGTTATTAATGGGGATCCCAATCAGTGATTCGTCTAACACTAAAACCTACACAGTTATCCAATTACTAATGATTATGCTATAGTGTTTTTTCAATTAATAACATTCTTCTTCTGTTATAATTTTCAAGTGAGCCAAGCCTATTAGCCAGAACCCTGATTGTAGTTAGAGAAAGTAAGTGGTACATAAATAATTAAGGCTTTATGGCCTATCATTCCACACATGCTATTTAATTATATATGCATGTCTATATAAGAGGCAGCACATACCTGGAGAAAGTCAATAAAATTTAGCTTGTGGGATCACATGAGTTTTTTGTAGACTCTTGGGGCAATACCAGAAACTCCCCTGGTGATCTGATATTGCTACTAAGAGGAGACTGTAATGCTCTCCCAGGCTGTAGTTTTAAAGCCAATTAGCAGGTTGATAAACCCTGTTTTTACATCTTTCATTAAAAGTATAACTGAATTTCGCATTGTCAAGCATTGTTCAAATACTGCAGTGTAGCAGTTTTAATTAGCTTTAAAGATTTTGGGGGGTGACATGCTAATATTCATTTTTAATTTAAATTTGAAGTGTGTACCAGCAGAAATGACAAATGTTTAGAGTACTGTATTTAAATTTTAACAGTAAGTATTTATATCGGGTAAATGTAATCGTTTTCCTGCTATACAATGCAAAGATGGATACCAAAAGAGAGGTTCTGACTCTTCTTCTTGCATCAGCTTCAGAGAAAATGGTACAATCCTCTCAAAGTGATCACAAAGAGTTAGTTTTAGTCATCTTTAAAAGTGAAATTTTTGTCTCCTAAAGCAATGAGAAGTCTGGCCGTAGGTCTTTCTATAGCTTCTAGAGGTGAGACCACGTGAGGACTTCCCTGTCACCAAGGGAACAAGTTCTCAGTGGTGGACTACTTACAGCATCTGCCTCCAGTATTCCTTCTGAACAAATCACCTGCATCAGGTTAGGAGATCTAGGGTGGAAATCATAAAGGTGGTGTGAATGCAACTATTGGATATATTTCTATGCCATGAGTAATACTGTTTTATAGGAGTTAAAAGAAAAAAAAAATGACAATGGGCAATGAATATAGAAATATAACTCCCTGCTGTAGATTTCAGCAAATGTGCACTGACAATAACAGATTTATGTTTTTATTATGAGGACAAAGCAAAGAAGGCTACTGCTATGTTCACACGTTATTCCATAGCAGAATTCCACTAAGGAGGTAAAATACACTTCTGAGTCAATTTTGTTGTGTTGTAATTTAAAGGCAAGGAATATATGTTTGTATGTATTGAAGATGAAGAAGAAAGGATCAGTTGAAAAAAAGCATTCAAATGCTAATGTTATCCAAACTTTGTTGTTTAGATGTCCTACCATACATATTCCTTATAACAACCTATTAAGACAGTTATTAGAATTCCCCACTTTATAGATAATGATAGCAATCTTAATAAATGCTAGAAATGTGCTAGGCTTTTAATATGCAATATCTCATTTCAGCCCCACTGCGACTCGACTCCTATGAGGATGGCATTATTATAATCCTTAATTTACAGATGAAGAATTGAGGTTCAGAAAGATTAAATAATTTGGTCAAAATGACACTACTAGTAAGGATTGTAGCTGGGAACTGAATAAGCCGTCTTGACTTTTAAAAGCTCATGCACTCCCTCGCCTTCAAGCACATGAAAATACAAAGACTCAGAGAAGATAAGTCAATTCTAGATAATTTTGAATACAAAACCAGCTCTTTTCTCTATAGTATGCAATTCTGCAGATAGCACAGTATAATCTTATGAAATAACTTCATTTACAGTGCTAATTACATATTTTACATTAATAGCACACTCTGTAACACATATTAATACAGCATTGAGCAATGACATAAAAACTAAAGAAAAGCAAAATAATTAAAGATCCAAATTTGATGAATTAAAAAAGCGATGCTTACAGCCAAAAGCAGATTTTGACCCAAAAGGAATAAGGAAGTGAAAACAATAAAAGGGCATTCTAAGTAACTTTTACCATGTCATATTGGAGAGCATTAGAGAAGTGACCGTAAAAATGGAGAGGTGAGGAGCTATTTCAGGAATGGCATAGATTATTCAATGGATCTTGAAGAATAGAAAAACTTCTTGGGGAGTTTTTCTTTTATTAGAATTAATAAATTCCCCATGCATAGCTTTTCCTTATTTAACTTAGAACTTTCCTAAGTGAGAGGAGAATTCTTTAAGATAAAAGGTTTTAGGGTCATCTAACACAAGTATGCAATGTACTCTTCTAAGAAGAGGTGTGGTTGCGCTACTTTTGCCTTTCAAAAAATAAGATCTGTATAAAGTTGAAATGAAGTGAATTTACTCTAAGCTACCTTGAATTGCATAAAGTGCTTTCTACAGAGATGACGTTTCAATTAGGAATTAGGGAACAGGAGTCTGCAGGCGAGATAAAGGACACTATTTAGACCTGTGTGCACTGGATACACTTTGATTTGCTTACATTCCTGTATTCTGTACGTTCCTTTATTCTGGCTAACTTCAATGTTAACCACATTTTCTCCCATTTATGATCCATTGTTTGCTAACAACTCTATTTTTCTGTCCTTGACCTTGTATCTCCTTAGGGCTACGCAAATTGCCAATTTCCCATAGTTTACCCTTCTAGTCTTCCCATCATGAGCTGCAATTTTCTATACAGCTTCCCCCAGGGACATTCAACTTCCATTCTTGCCATTCTCCCAGCTTGGTTCTTTATATTTTCTTTTCTTTACTGGACCAATTGTATTGAGAGATTACCAGATACTCTACCCAGAAAAGTAAAAGCAAGGGTGTGTGTCTGTACTGGGTGATAATATAGAACATGCTGAGCTGGACTTGGGAGCAGAAAATACAATGCTAATAAGCAGAAGGCAACAGAGAAAAGAAGTTTTTGGCAGAAGTTGAGGTAATAACTTGATTCAAAAAGATCAGCCCAATGGCCTAGGAAGAGAGATCATCTAGATGAAAAGCCATGTGATGAAAATCAGGACATCAGATTAAAACAAGTATATTAATTTACTTATCCACTTATCCATTCATTCCACTTACCATGTGCCAGGTAGAATTTAAGGAATCTTGCAAATCATTTTTAGAATTCTGCCTACTACACCTCAGCACCTTAGGTAATACCTGGCACTTTGTAGGCATTCTGAACTAGATTCTCTAAAATCTCATAATGTCTTTCCATTGACACATGGTTTAGTTTATGGCAAAATGATCAAAATAAATAATGGAAAGTAGAACTCTGAAAAAATTCCTTACCTAAAGAAAGTAACTTTCGTTTTAGCAATTAATCAGAGCTGTGGCTCTTTAGATGCAGTTCAAAGTTGTGGTTTAAGTACAGGAGATGCGATATAAGGCCTCTTGCAAGCTGAACAACACTGAAAATTTTTATACACAAGCATTTGTAAATAAAATGCAATCAAGTGGAATATATTAACACATACAACCAACCAACTTTCTTGTGTCTTATAATTTCTCTCATCTTTCCCTATTGATAGCATTTATTGTTCACTCTATAATGAAAATCTGTCCCAAAGTGACAAGCTCTACAGGGCAGCTTAGAAAACCATTAGAATGCTGATGGTCATCGTGCACACTTTCATTCTAGCCTGTATGTCATTCTCTGGATCTCTGTTGTGAACAGAATTGGAAAATTCAGAATCACTTTTGTTTTTATTTTTTATTTTTCCCAAATGTTAACAGGGAATTCTTTCCAAGGACCTTGTCAAATTATTCTCTCAAGCTCCAGATGTAATTCTCGATATTAAATTTACAGAGTTAACTTTTCCTTCTCCTGTATCTGCTTAAGAAATTTAGCATTGCCAACCTTTCCATTAAGTGGCAACTCAAGGGTCAGAAGCTGGGAACTGAGCCCGCTCAGCAAAACAGCTTAACAATAAGCATAGGAAATGTCAGACTCTTTCAACTCTGGTATAAAGTAACAGGGTAATTATCTCATGAAGTTAATCAGTATACACAATCAATGCAAATTTTTCTAAGCAAAATATCCTCTCCATCATTATAATAGAGATTGTTACAGGAAATTCTTATACCAGTTTATTTTATTTGGTCAATATAAGCCCAGTCTTAACACTAGACATCCAAATATTTTAAATCTTGATGTTTTAATGTTGTATGAGAACTGACTCTGCCTGGACAGCTGTTCCATAAGACTTCCAGGAGACCAATATTAAACTAGAGGTTTCAGCATATTTACCTCCCTCTCTCCACATTTTTTTATAATCTATGACTTATTTGACAATTTTATTTTATGTGTATCTTCAATTTGGCCAAATTCACTTAGAGATAAGCATGAAAAGTTTTTATAAACAAATAATATAATAATTCTTAGACTTTACATAAATTTCTTGTGCATAAACTAAAAAGCAGGTATGGGGGAAAACAGTTCTTAAAATATAATTCATAATAATTCATTAAAATATTTCTTAGGAAATTCTGTTAGAAAACCGTCCATACATTTACCATGTTTGATTCTACCTTTCAGGTTTTATTTTTATACATAGGTGAATTTTAGGGTACACTCTATCCTTAATGAATTAATCTTGTTCATTACCACAAGAAAGAAGGAATTATCATAATTCCTTCCTGGTCAGTTCCTAAATAAACAAAAAATATATTATAGCACATTAGTTAATTCTAGCAAAAAGAATAAAAAGCATGAAACTATTTCTTTCCCAGAAAACACTTGTTAATCTTGCATTATGTGATAGTTAATTATCATCTGATGTTGTCTAGTCACTTGGTTTTTGTTTGGAAGTGTTATATTCCCTGTTAACCAATGTGTTCATATGTATTTTATTTCTTTGTCAACACAAATTACCCATGAATAGTTTAAAACGTTTTTCTGAAAGAATTTTATTTACATAATTCATTCTGGATTGTTCTAGCCAACTTAGTCAATGTATTCCCTGATCAATGAATCAACGTTAATCCCTTAACATTATTTCTATGTTTTTAGTGCCTCTCCCCTGATTCCACATCTACTTATCAAAATAAACGGCTTATCTTATTTTACTGCTCTCAACACCCTTCATAATTGTTTTGTGATGTTTAAAGTTGCAGGTAATTCGCACATGAAATATGCTTGTCTTTAATGTGTCCAATTTCCTCAAATCCTCTGCCTCCAATGAAATTTGAAATCTAATTTAAAACAAAGTTCAAAATAACATCTGTATGGCATCCATGCCAGTATTTTCCCTTTGAAGATTTATGACATGCTACAGCCTACCTTTTTAACAGAAATGAAAAGAGTAAACATCAGAAAGGGAATTCTAGCTCAAAATAAGTTGAAAATTCACAAGAAATCACCTGTCTGCTTTAAATGAGTCCATGCATTCCAGTCTTGACAAATTGCTTTTCAGAATGATGAATACATTTAAAGGTATAATTTCATGGCCACTGTCATTAGTCTTGGAGAAATGATAGAAATGGGAGTCATGTTATGACCAAAGACAGATGCATATTTCCATTTCCAAATTGGCAGGTTCTGGAAACTTACACTACATCTTTAATAAATTTGAGAACTGGTTATTAATGTAATGGGCAATGACCATGCAGGATAAAATGTGAGGATTATTGAAAGTCAACATGAGTTCCCTGGGAGGAAATTAATCCAAAGTAACAGAATGTCCTTACCCTGCTAAGTTTTTAATGTTACTGATCAGCAAAACACTGCCAACATGATGTATTAATTTCTACAAAGTATCATATGATATCCTTGGAAATAAAGTAATAAATAATAACTGAGTAATAGTACTCTTAAAAGGATTATTTAAGTATTGATTGATAGGATCATCTAAAATAGTTTTGGCTATAGTACTGTAGCCTTTCCTGCCTCTACCTAGTACCACTTAACCATTGACCAAATGAGAAAAATAAGTTTTGAATCAGATATTAATTTTTAATATTGAATTAGATATCAAAAGCTGGAAAGACTTGTTAGAGTAATATTCTAGAATAACTAAAGTCCCACCAACCAATACCAACAAGGTAACCATTAAAGACATATAAAAATAATCTAAGAAATCTTATGCGCTAGGTTGTAAAACATCTGGTTTTGTAGCAGATCTTATGAAAAGATCTAGAGGATTTATTTAATTACAATTTTTATTTATTCATCCATTCCCTTATTTAATAAGTATCTATCAGAAATGTGCTAAGCACCAGGTCCTATTCTGGGTAAAGGAAATACAGTACAGAATCAGACAAATAAGGACCTTTATCTTCTAGAGCTTATGTTCTGGTAAGTTGTGGCATAAGATTAACAAGTAAATAAATAAACAAGATAATTTCATTTCCATGTAGAAAAAAATATTCAAATATGTTGATTAGATGGAGTAGTGTGGGAGACTAATTCTGGCTAGGAAGAGAATAGTCATTGAGGGGATGTTATTCAAGCTCAGAATTGAAAAGAAGGATCCAGATATAGGAAAATCAGGAGTTAAAATTTTAAGGCAGAGAAAACATCAGCTGTGAAGACCCTAAGGAGGAGGATGAGCTTGGTCAAGTCAAGGAATGGAGAGACCAGTATAAGCAAGTGGCAAATAGTAGGATAAAGACTGCAATGGTTGTCTGGAGTCAGATCATTTAAGGATTGCACATGTCATGAAAGAAAACTTTGATTTTATCTCAAGTGCAATGGCAAGTTTCTGAAGCATTCTGAGTAAAGAAGTAAAATGATTAAATTGGATCCATTTTGTATTTTAAACAGATCGTTCCAGTTTCTTTATATAATAAGAATTGTAAGAGGCCGAGAGTTGACATAGAGAAACTCATTAAGAGTAATCCTGGTGAAAATAATTGTAACTTAAACTAGGATGGTATCAATGGAAATGAGAGCGAATGGACTTAAAATATAATCTGGGGATGAACCAAAGAGAGTGAATGAGAAATTAAACATGAGGATGCAAAGAAAAGTCAAAAGGGACCCTTAATTAGGGATTAAAAACAGAGTAAATTGTGGTAGGATTTATTTACTGAAATTCAGGAAATCTAGGGGAGAAAGATATTAAATTTAAGATACCATTTGAATATTCAAGCATAGTTTTTTAACTAGATCATTCAGTATAAATGTACTCAGTACCAGTTAAGCTCATTGGAGGGGTCAAATCTAGAGATATAGATTTTGTCCATGTCAGCAAACAGATGATGCTTAATGTCATAAGAATATTTAGTGAAAACTCTAGAAGTAGAAAAATGGAAGAAATAGAACTGAGCCCTGAGGTACTTTGATATTTTGTGGTCACACACAGAAGTAAGGGCCAGCAAAGCAGTTCGAGAAGAAGAAATAAGAGAATAAAATCAGGAGAGTATGATGCTACAGAGCAAAGAACATAGTATTGCAAGAATAAAGAAGTGGTCAACTAAGTATGATATTGTAGAGAGGCTAAGTAAGATTAGGATTCATAAGTGATCATAAGACTTTTTTCTTCTGGTCACAGAGAAAAAGATAATACAGACTGACCCTTCCACTAATAATAACTAAGAGTCCGGGTAAAATATTAAGTAATATATAACATCTACAGATAAATCTGGCAAAGTTATGCAAGACCTGTACACTGAAAACTACAAAATACCACCAAAAAAAAAAAATTTAAAGGAGATGTAAATAAGTAGAGAGTAGAGAAAGAAAATTTGCTCATCTTTTGGGAAATTTAATGTTTTTACAATGTCATTTTCCTCAAATTGATCTGTAGCCCCAATGCTGTGTTAATCAAAATTCCAGCAGACTTTTATTTAGTAAAAAATTGGAAAGCTAATTCTAAAATTCATTTAGAAATGCAAAGAACCTAGAGTGGTCAAAAGAAATTTGACATGAAAAAAGTTGAAAGATTTATACTGCTTTCAAGAGTTATTTTAAAGCTTAAGTAAATAATGCAGAGTGGTATTGACATCAAGGGAAACAAATGGATCCAGAAAACAGAATGGAGAGTCCAGAACTAGTCCCACACAAATAAGGTCAATTGTTTTTCAACATTCAGTAGTGAAAGAATAGCCTTTTCAATAAATATTGCTGTAATTATTGGAAGCTCATATTAAAAATAAAATGAATTTTTACTCATACTTTGCATGATTTACAAAAATTAGCTTACAATGTCTGATACACTTAAATTCAAGACCAAAACTATAAAACTTCCAGAAGAAAACTTTTTTTAGGCAATGATACCTTATATTTGACACCAAAAGCAAGATTTATTTATAATTAATAAATAACATTTCATCAAAATTGAGAATATTTGCTCTTCAAAAGACCCTTAATAAAATGAAAAGACTAGCCACAATCTTGAAGAAAATATTTGAAAATTGCATATTTTTAAGTCTTTGTATCCAGACTATTTTTAAAAATGAAAAGAAAACTCTCAAAACTCAATAAAGTACACAACTCAATAGCAAATGGACACAAGTTGTAAACAGTGACTTCGCCGAGGAAGATACAAAGCTGGCAAATAAGTAAATGAAGTTACTCAACATCATTAATCATCGGGAAAATGCAAATTCAGACAATAATGAGATATCACTGAATATCTATTAAACTGGCTAAAATTTAAAAGATTGAGTATATCAAGTGTTAGTAAAGATATGAGGCAACTAAAACTCTACACACTGCTGATTGGGCATGTAACATGGTATCAGCATTTTGAAAAGCAGTTTAACACTTTCTTTAAAACTTATGCGTGTATCTACCATCAGTCTCAGCCATTCTACTCCTAGGTATTTACTCATGAGAAATGAAAGCAAGTGTCCATATAAAAACAGGTACAGGAATATTCATGGTATCTATATTCTTAATTCTCAAATTTATAAGCCTAATGTCTATGAAAAGCTGAATAAGTAAAGAAATTATGATATATCCATACAATGAAGTACTATTCAGCAATAAAAAAGTATGAAGTATGGATGCATACAACAATATGGATGAACCTTAAAATTATTATGCTGAGTGAAAGAAATCATATTTTAAAAATGCATTGTGTATCATCCCAATTATATAAAATTATTTAAAGTGAATGCTAATCCATAATTATAGAAAGCAGATCAGGGATTGCTGGAAGTTGAGAATATGTAGGGAGAGGTAGCAAGGACTTTAGGGGGTGAATTATATGTTCGTTATGATTATAGTGATGGTTTCATAGGTGTGCAGACATCAAACTTGTCAAACTGTGTAGTTTATTCTAAGCTTCTATGACAAATAACCTCAAAATGGTTTTTAAAATAAATGTGAAAACATTCCCTCTGCCTATGGAAATGAGAATCAAGGGAGATTTTTACTGTGTTCCTTATCAAAACTTTGGATGTGAACCTTAAAAATGTTTCTTCCTATTAAAAGTGTAATTAATAAAAAATTTCTGTCCAAGCTGTTCCACATAAAATGCTAATCTTGATATCATTTAACACTAATACCTTTCTCTTTTCAGTCACCTTCATTTAATCAGTTTTAAAATTCTGTCAATTCTTTCTTAGAACCATCTTTCGAATCTGTTTTATTTCTCTCCTGTTTCCACAACTCTTGTCTCAATTCATCAACTTTTATAAATGTCACCTTCCTGGTGTATCTTTCTCTGATTCTCCCAGGCAGATAATTGCCTTGGTCTTTGAACTTTGACTTTTGACAGCTTTTCTGTAACAGATTTTGGAACATCTATTATAACTTTTCTATGTCCATCTCCCCAAAACAATATCTTACTCCTATTCAACAAATATTTGTTATAGTAAATATAAAAAATAGTCAAATGAAAAGAAAATATTTCTCTTGGAAAGATTATCAAGGGAAGATATAACTGTTTATATTTAAAACTTATTTTTAAGAGGGCAAATACTTATTTTTTGGTTTTTAAAGATATAAACTAATGTAAGTAAAGAATAATTTTTATTGACTAAATAATCTATTTTAAATCAATTTTAATTGGGTAATTAATGCTTAAAATAAGTAAATTTTTAAAAATCAAACCTTATAGGTAAAACAAGTCTCTTTTATATAACTTATCCAATTCTTGTCCTTACCTTATCCTTTGCTAAAAATAACCACTATTGTGGGTTTGCTGTATATATCTCTCCAGACTATAAAACTTATTTCTTCACATTCTTTCCCCAAAATGAAATAAGCTGCCTCATGCAGGGGTGGAGGTGAGTTTTTCCATCATAGTCAGAGACTGAATGACCAAATGTCATAAAGATTAATAAAAAGAGATAACAGGCCCAAAATGGAGTCACTTGTGCTAAGTCCCAGATCAGCAAACTAAGACTTAATACCAAACGTAATTGCAGTTTCAACCTGACAGCCTGGAATTACCTGGTCAGCACTAGTTAGGGAATCGCTAAATAGACCTTTTTGTTCCCCTTAGGAGGGTTATCTTGCCCGAAACTATGCATTCTTTGCTAATAATTTCCTTTTTCTGCCCCCTTTCTGCCTTTAAAAACATTTAACATTCCTTTTCTACAGCTTGGCAGAGCTCCTTTCTATTTACTAGAAGGGATGCTGTTTGATTAATGAATTGTTCAATAAAGTTCATTTGATCTTTAAAATGTATTCGGTTCATTTTTTGTTATTTAACAAGACTCTAAATTCAATACTTGTATTAGTTAAAAATTTGAATTTGGCCTCGAATATGTCTTCCAGTAATATCATCATGTAATTACATATTTTTACACCTGAAAATATGTGTATTTGGTCCACTTCATTAGTCTCAAATTAGAGCAACTATTTAGAACCCAAACTCTTGAGACTTTAGGTCTTAGGTAAAACAAACATATCTGTATTCGAGTAATATCTACTCTCTTTCATTGTCTTTCAAGACTCCTAGTTCTCTTGCACTAACTCTTAATAGTTTTATTCTTTTAAAATCAGCAAGTGACTAGACATAGAAAAAAACTGTCACAGTATTACTAATAATCTTTTTTATAGTATGTTCACACCCAATTATTTTAAATAAAACTGAGTTGTTCTAAGTAAACTGGTTGTAAATATTTAATTTTATAATTTACAATAAGAAATATATATTTGGTCTTCATCCCAAGCTTTGGCACAGAGAAGACTGTTAAAATTAAGTCAAATTGTAGAATACCTAACTGATGACCAGAGAATCACCTGATGTTAGTGTGGGGAAAGCTCCAATCTCTCACAGGTTGGACCTGGTCCAGGAACCCCCTAAAAAATAAATAACCATACCTATTTTCATATGTAACATTTTCTAATTATGGACTCTGACACCTATAAAATTGTACGATTCAATGTGGATACACAGATGTTTTAAAGTGTCAAAGGTCCTAAATAGCTCTAGGGATTATACTACCAAAATAATTATAATCTTATATTATAAAAGTCACATAAAAATAAAACTACAAATAGTACAAATTACAAAAAGAATAAACATACATTATCTTCTAGAATAGAAAAATTTTTACCAACTTTTTGCTCTTTAACAAAGAAATGAAAAGATGTCTGGATATGTTGCCAAAATTCTCTTCTGGCCCCAGAAGGGCTATGATAAATTTTTTGCAGATGTGTTTTAGTTTTGCTAGCTATGTGCACTCTGAGAACACATGATAGATTTAGAGTGCAGGAGGCAAATTATCACCAATATGCCTTGATATGAGCAAATAGTATAATTAAAGTATACCTTGGATGTATCTCAAAGGTGCATTTTCTTTCTCCACTCCTTGTCTCCTAATTAGACTCCAATTTGTATTCGTGCTCTTTCATTAGATATACTTATCCTGTGTAGAAAATTAATATTATATTATATTTATGTACCAATACTTTAGTCCAAGCCAGCCACTCTGAATTTTTTACAAATTCAAAGAACTAAACAAGATTTAGCCATTTTAACACATTTAAAAACTAAAATGCAGAGCTTTGTGTACTGATCCAATATATCCTTAAATTCAATAAAGTAGTAATTTAATAAAATGGAGGACTGTGTTTTCTACTTTCTTTGTTTAATGAAGCTTTTTGTCCCATTGGAATAAGAATTGCCAATGGCCAGGCAATGCGTACAAGATCGATTTTTAATTCCTAGCATTAAATTGATGACACTTAGTTTGGCCCCTTGCTCCAACCACTTGGCCAACAGCACCGTCAGTGTTTCCTGAATACAATTTGTATCTTCAGACCTTTGCGATCTTCAAATAGTCATCTCTACAGAAAAAGATTTGACAATATTCATTATGTCCAGTGTTCAGTACTAGGTACTGGAAATATAAAATTTTTTTTTTTCCTGCCAAAATCTTTACCTTAAAGAGGATGAACAGGTACAAGGAGAGATCGGTATATTAAGAAACATACCATATAGTGTGAACAACTGCCATAAGAGTCATGTAGAAAGTACAATGACAGCTCAAAATAGCAGATGTCATTCCATATCTTCTACTTGAAATATTTGTTTGGCATTTCTTTTCTAAAATACTTTTAACCCTACAAGAACCAGCACAAATGTTTCCAACTCAACGTTCTTTCAAGAAGAAACAGATCTCGAGTTGACCAAGAGGGGGACATAAGTGGCTCCTGAGCTTTCCTCCTCTCAGGGATGCACCAAATGTACAACTACACATTGAGTGACTCCTGTACATCAGGTGACTGAGAAAATATCCATATCAAAATGGGGTAGAAAGGCTAAGGCCCACTCTAGCCACAAACTCCATTCTCAGCAGAGCACCATATAAGCAGGAGAAAATTCCCAACTCCCAACTTCTCCCTGAGGAGGGAAGAGTTTGGACCATACATCTAGCACCCCAATTTAAAGCTCCAACCTGAGGGATGGGTGTCCAAAACACATTATATACTAATTGTCTGTGGCTGTATAACTGTTTCCTCAGATAATACATGGAAGTCTCAAAAGTAGGTGGCTTGTATTAGGTCTTACACTACCAAGAATCAGCAAAGAGAACAAACGCCATTGATTGTTTACTGTGCACTTGTCATAAATTATCTCATTTAATTCTTATAACATCTATTAAAACAAATACTATTATGTCAATATTATGCATGAGGAAACTCAGATTATGTCATGGGCATCAAATAATATAGCTATAAATTTTACTATTAATTTGTAAGACATTCAAATCCATGTCCTTAACATTACATTGTAGTAATGATTTCTTAACACTTAACACACTGCTTGACTGAGAGTAGGTGCTAAATAAATATTTCTTATATGAATAAAAAATAAAGTTAATGAGTTAATTGCTTTGCATGACGTATTAAGTTGAAAGAAGTATTACAATAGGTGTCCTTCTAATTAGTTTGACCTGTAGAACACAGACATTGAAGAGCTTCTAGGAAAATGAACTCTCCCTGGTTCTGTAATAGCTACTGTATAAATATATACAGAAAATCCTCACTTAATGTGGTGGATATGTCCTGAGATCCTAAGCAAAATGACGGTATAAGGGAAAGAGTTAAGTTCCTATGGCATCTTGTCAATGATACACATATATATATTTTAGAATATATATAGATATGTTACCATTGAGTGACTTCAGTACCTTCTTTTCAGAATACAATCATATGCTGAACCAGAACTTCAATATAAAGCATTTTAAACCAGAGCACAGGTTATAAATAAGTCTGGAAATAGAAATGTAAAGGTATTTGTATAATAAAAATGTGGAAAGTTCATCTAAACAGAAGATTCATAATATTTTGGATCTAGTTTAATTTTAAATTTATCTCCTTATTTAATCATTGACTTCAATGTTCTAGAATTAAATCTGGTGATTAAAAAAAATAAAACTTGGTATCAGGACAAAAAAAAAATATTGCTTTGACTGGGTCCTGAGCTCAGACCAAGAGCTAAGTTTTTAAAAGAACTACAACCTTCCTTCTCATAAGAGTGCAAAGCTGACATGAACCACTTCTTTCCTGTTTTATTCTTTTTCTTTACACGTCAAATGACCTTGAGAACAAACCTCCTTGTGCCTGATTTGATGCAGCCTATATCAGTGAACTGGTATGTACTGAGAAACAGATACTTATAAACAAGCGGTTTAATTTGTTCACAGTTTCTTGTGAGCAACCTGCCAGAGATTATTCAATGCCAAGCGTCCATCTGGGAAAAAAAAAAAATACTACCAAGGATTTCACCTTGTGACTTAATATTAAATATAGAAAGTAAAGTGGTGTAATAATTATTACTTTGTTGAGACATCAGTGGAAAAGTATATGCTCAATACTCTGATCAGTTAGGAAAGAGGTCCCAGCTACAACTAGGTAGTTGCAACTGCTTTTACCCAAATATGATTATATTGTTTCACATGGTTTATCTTTTAGTAAAGCAAAGCTTATTTGGAAAATTTTACAGAATTCATTCATATAAACTTAGTTTTAGCTGTTCAGTTTTTAATTCGATTGACACTTTATTTCACTAATTTTCATGATCTTGTGGAAGAAGAGCATGGAATTTGGAAACAGACAGATTTGGGCCTGAAATGAGGTTCCTGCTCTTACTAGGTATTACAGACATGGATCTTAGTCAAGGGATAGTCTTAACTAAAAGAGATCCTTTTATTCATTTGGAACTTTGCGGTAAAGATTAAAAATTATATATAAAGAACCAAGTAGAGGGCACAGACCCAGTAGGTCCCTAATAAATGATTCATGCTTACTCATTTGTATTAAAAACACAGAATGAAAGTTAAAGAAAAAAAATAATAATGTGAAGCAGAAAAATAATTGCAATTCAAAAGTATGTTAAAGGGGAGCAGAGTTTGCCACCCCAAACTATGTCTTTGGGGCATAAGGATTATTTTAGGCCGATTATTTTTAAGAAACAGCAGACTCGAGAGAAGCTCTGAAAACTGAGTATAAGTTACTCTTTAGCAAGAGACATTTACGTTTGCAAGAGTAATCTCTATTTGTAAGGGTCTCCCTGTGTGTAGGAGGAAGAGGAGAATGAATAAATCTCTAGAAATTTATCAATGAAGAAGCCATCGACTTCATAAGAACCATAATTTTGTTTACCGTGCTTTGCCTGATAACCTCCCATAACTAACTCTCCTCAAACCCAACTTCTTTCTTTTGTTATTAGCTGAAGACTGTATTTAAGGTGATGGCTTAGACCATTTCAGAGTGTTATTCAGTTTTTCTGCATTTCTCCCATGTATTACAGGAGGCATACATGTTATTAAACTTCTCTTTGTTTTTCTCTTACTAATCTTTTTTAAACTTTATTTTATTATTAGTTTCAAGTATATAGTACATTGGTTAGATACAATGGAATGTTACTTGACCATAAAAAAATGAAATTGTACTAATCTTTTTGTTGTTACAGAGGTGTCTCAGCCAGGAACCTGGAAGGGTAGAGAAAAAATTATTTTTCTTCCCCTACCATATAAAGATGTGGTTCTGCATACAAAAAACAAGTTTATTTTAATCATTATTAGTACTATAATTCTATTTACCAAAATATACGGACAATTACAAATGTTGAGTAATAATAATCATTAGCGATCATTCAGCAGTTTGCATTGTCAAAGACTGAACATTACCTTTAAAACTACATACACACACACACACACACACACACATACACACAGAGATATGTGGGGTTGCAACTCTAAAATAACTCACATTTAGAAGAAGGATATTGGGGAGGAATTACATAATTGACACTGCAAGCAAACCAATACCTAGGCTACTCATACATACATCTTAGGTTAAATTTCTATATCCCAATTCCAGTTCCCTCCCTGAATATGATTTTGATGCCTCTTTGTATTCTGAAGGTGTCCTCATTCCTGCTTTTAAATTCAGAATTAGGTCATTGTTCATTCATCAACAACAGCTATAGCCCTTTTGCTACTTCCTTCCTTATTCCCCATTCCCCAAGTCTCTTCAAGTTTCATTCTTACGATTCACCACATCGGTTTGAATCTAATAATTTTATATGTATTATATTTTATTTTTTTCTTTGTAGACAAACTGTAAGGTATGTAAAGTAATATGTATATCTTCATTTACAGAGTCAAAATAAGACAGAAAAAAAATAAGACACAGAAAACTGAAGACCTTAAGCAAAGTAGTAAATAAATATCAGAGTTTAGATTCAAATCTAGGTCTTCTAACTCTAAATCCAAATTAACTTATACTACTCTGTCTCAATATGTATAAGAAATATCATTATCACAGTTAGTTATACAAAGGGGTAACAATTCCTTTGTCCTCCCTGGTATACCAGATAGCAGAAAAAAATAAATGTTTCCATGCAGAGCATTCACTTACAAAAGAAACTTGTTGCTGTTAAGAGCAGCAAAATGTAAATTATTCATATACATTTTGCATTAGCTCCATGTATGAGAAGCAGCTTTTATCTAGTTATAGACTAATGGCTCTGCAATGTTTCCAGGGAAAATATGCTAGCTTCTGAAAACAACCAGTACTCTAAATTAACAGTGCAATCCATCTACTTAAAAGAAGACTTGTTCTAAAGAAGCTTGTGACATTTAAAGAAAAAGCAAACATTAGGATTAGGCATAGCTTGATCACAATTAGATGGGGCATAGATCGATCATTGCTGTGGAATATTTTTAGTGTCTGATTCTCTTCCAAATGAGATGTCTAAGGCTGGAGACTAAATACTATAGGAAAGTTTGCAGTGGATTCAAAGGATTTAGTATGAATAATCTGAGAACACGAGACTTTTTTTGTAATTTTCTATTTTTGTAATGATCATTGATTATGTGCCGACTTGCACATTCTAATACTCTACCACGTAAGAAATGTACATAAAGCCCAATTAAACCATTGTTGACTTAAGAACGTCCAAACTTGTAAAGAATTTTTATAAAAGTTTATTTGAGTAAAGACTGATGAGAATTTCTGGAAATCAAGATCTCAAATACTCCAAAGAACAATAGTTTTTGTAATTCCTTTTATGAGTTTGAAATTACGGTGGGGATGCAAAGAAGAGAGGTAATTTAAAGAAAAAGAACATGTTGAGAAAGCAAGGTGGAGATTGAATTATAGGATTGTTAACAAGATTATGTGCTCCTTGAGGCTGGCTACCCTTATTTCAAAGGTATGTTAACCTACATAAAAACAACGGACGAGTCTTGCTTAAGGCAAAGATGAACCTTTTACTAAAGAAGCACTATTTCTAGGATATGACTTCTCACCATAACTTGCCCAGTAGGAACTTATGATCAGATCACTCGAAGGTTACTTTCCATAGAAGCCTTTTTCCATCCACACCATCATCAAGTAAAAAAGAAAACTGATAAGATGTTGATAAGTGTTGAAACTATCTGAACGGTACATGTGGGTTAATTTTACTATTCTCTCAACCCTTTTGTATGTGTTTGAAATTTTCCATAATAAAAAGTTTCTAAAGATAAAAAATAGATGTTTTCTGAACCCTTGAATTCATTTGCATTTATTTTCCAACTGTAAACTTTGTGAAAATTTAATGAATAGAAAGCTCATTTAACGTGAAATAGAAAGGCCAGAGCGGGGAGCTCTCACGCCTTACATCAATTGCAAAGCACAGCAGGGGAAATGTTGCGAGCTGGTCCCAACTCCCCTTCTCCCCTCTATAAAGAGCTTCCTCTTTTTTTTAGTAGATTTGCATGTGGCTTGCCAGGGTTGTGTATACTGTATAATAATTTTTTGTTGTTCATAAATACACACATTTTGCTAGAGAAATAACTGACTGTTTATGCTCAGCAAATTATTATTTAAAAAAATATTTGAGAAAGTAAAAAAAGTTGACGAGGAAAAGAATAAAAAATAAAAAGTACTTTAGTAACCAAAAACGTGATTGAAGAAACTCCCTTCAGACACATGAATATCATTTTTAAAAATTGCTGACTTATATGCTCATATATCTTTTGGACGAACTGCTACATTAAATACAATTCACAACACAAAATCTTCTACTGAGGCCCTGGATGACACTGTGGATGAAGTTCCTATGTAGCTCATGCCTAAGCTGTTTCACCAATGGCTAGTGCCCTCAAAAACACAGTAGCAAATCAAACATAAGAGTTTTAGAAACTTCACAACCTGAGAATTTTTTGTGTCAGTTTCTTTGTCCTCGAAGCTAATGTTTATTTTCTAAAATAGCCCTACGGTTACTAACAACTGTTGAGATGAAAAATGAAACCAGCTCTTCCATTGAAAACTAAGGAAGTGACCCATATTTATTTCTAGATTTTCTGACTTCTGTTTGGCCGACTTCTGTTTGACAAAAACATAATAATGGACTATAGAAATACTAGTTGTGTAATTGAAGTGACTCTCTTAACCTCTCTGACTTTTCTTTTCCTAATCAGTAAATGGAATTAATAACATCTGACTCTGCACATTTCGAACCTCGTTGAAATAATAAATTGCAGGAAAATGGGATTATGGTGAGAAATAAGATTGCTTATGAGAAAAATAACTATAACTTGTTGAACATCCAACATATCCCAAACATTTTACAGAAATTGTCTCTGATCTTTCCAACCACCCTCCAGATTAATATTTGCAAACTTCACTTTGCAGATAAAATACAAGGTCTACTAGTTTTCTCAGGCTATACAGCTAATAATTGCTGGACCTAAAATGAAATCCTTATCTTTGTCTCTCTGACGCTGTCTACCCTACCATGTTGTCTCCCATGAAACAATGAGGAAATTACCAAAGGACAAGTACATTCTATTATCTGCTTTTTTTTTTTTTTAATTAAAGGATCTGAGGCAAAGACAGAATATTACTCATCAGTGGTTACATAGAAAGAAAAATTTGCAGTCTCCAGTCCTGGTTCTCTTAGTTTTTCCTCTTATTGATTCATAATAATGCGAAGTATTGAAAGATTTCCTGATCCTTGAATAAAAATCCAGGAGGAAAACAATCCCCAGGCCATTTATTATCCCTATTTATGCAACCAGTAATGTCAATTAAGTCGCCCCAAACAATCACAAAGGTAGTTATTTAATTGTAATTTTGTTGAATTGTTAGCTGACTTTTCTGTGTCATTCGCTTCTTAAATGACGAGACTATATCAGCAGTGAAACCATGTGGCAAACTGGCATTGGGGCTGCAGTTCATTAGAACCTGAGAGGCAGGGGAACCCAAGCACATTTAAAATCCTCCATTTGAATTTTTATTACTTATATTGACAATCATTTAAACACAAAGCCATAAATCAGTAGGCAGTACTAGAGAGCCACCTGCTGGAATAACTGGCTGGATTTTGAAGCTGGCTTTCCGTAAAGTATAAATTCACTTAATATCAATTCGATTATGACTATGTCAAATTCTGGATTCTTTGCCATATATATGTATCTTTCACAAAAACTTTCAGACTAGATTATGACAAAGATAACATTATTACAAAAGAAAGTAGAAGTCTGAAACATGTAATTGAAATGTGAAAATACAAGAGTTAACAGAGAAGTCCAATGACATTAGTCAGATTGTTTCAAGATTGTTTTTCTTCAATTTGTCAAGGATGTCCAGTCTTACAACTATTTTACCCACATACTAAAACCACAGCTTATTTAAATGATAATATTTTCATTAATATCAAAATGTATATTTTTAAGAACCTGCTGGCATTAAAAGAAAAACAAGAGATCTAATTTGGGATCAATCAATGCAGGTTTTTTTTTTTTTTCCTTTTCTAAGCTGTCTAAAATCAATCTCTGTTAAAACTTATTAAATATAATTCTGAGTGCTGATAAATCAATTTTTTGCTAAAATATGATTAGTATAGCATTTTTTTGACTGTGTCGTTCAAAAGTCTGAGCTAAATATAACTATCCATTTTTCTGCCTTTGCTACACTATATATACAGTCAACATGAAAGACACATTTTCTGATGCTTTTTATGTTGCCTAACGGTCACCATTCTAAATATGCTCTCTGTGCATAGCACAGGAACTAAATAAAAACGAGATATAAAAGATTGCTCTGACTGTGAACTATTTCCAAAGCATAGCTTAGAGTTATTTTCCTTGCTGATTCCTTAGTATCAGTTTGCTTCATTATCTCCTTCTTCATTCTCTAAAGAATTTCATGTCTAAAAATTTTATTTAATTGAGGATTCCAGTTAATCAAGCTATGATTTTATTTATCCACAAGCATTTTCATGATGGCAGGAATCTTAGGTAATGTGGGTGTGCAAGGATAAATCTATAGCTCCTCTTGTTGGGCTGACAATACTTGATAGTCTTGTACCAAATGCAATTGCTTTAGTCTAAAGAACTTTTGACTTACATTGGGAAATCCTTACCTAAAGCTCTTTAGAATATATCAAGTCATTTGCTTCAATCTACTTGATAGCTAACAATAACCTTGAAAGATATGATTCTTATTATCTTTACTCTACAGGTAAGTAAGTAAAGTTCAGAGGGGTAAATTAATTCGTTTACCACCACATCCTAGTAAATGCTGCATGTGGAAAGATTTGTTCCTAACAAGACCATATTGGATTCCACTGGAATATACAAGTTCTTAAATAGAACAAAAAATGTTTCTGTGTGTTCATACTGCAGGTTCTACCTTTAATTCAAGCCTTCAGGGGATATAAATTTACATCTACATTACAGACAAAGAAACAGAAAAACAAAGTGTTTAAGTAACTTGCTTAAACTCGCTGAAAGGTGCCTAAATGCTTTCAAACTTTATCTCATCTCCTTTAATGATTTTATTCACTTTCATAGTCTCAGCTATCAATCACCTCTATGGAATTGACTACCAAATTTACATCTATCACTCCTCTATATCTCACACCCCTAAAATGCATTTGGAACTGTCTTGGATGTTCTCAAAAAATAGTTATGGAATGACTGAATAAACATCTACTAAGTACCAGGCACTGTATTTAGTTCTGAATATCTACAGTGAATCAAACAGCCCAAGTCTGCCTTTAGAGATTCTTAAACTAATAAAGAGTTAAGCAATGCATATTGTTGTGAAATCCATGAACAAAAAGGGTTTAGAGATAGGATAATTGGGGAAGTTGAGGCATAAAGATGCAAAAGCATTAATCATACAGAGTGAGAACAAAAGTGGTCCAAAGAAGTACAAATTGGTAATTTAAAAAAAAGTGGTCCAAAGAGTGGAAAGAACAGATCTGAAGGCCCTCATGTAGTGGACTGCTGCAAATTCTAAGAACTAAAAGTTTGCCTGTATGCCTGAACATAATTAAAAGCTCTTAAAAGGTTTCAAGTAGAGCATTAATGAAATACTCCATTTTATGGATTTAAAAAAAATATTATTCTGACTGATATGTGAGGAAGAGATCAGAACTAAGCAAAGGTGGAATCGTAGGAATCACTAGGAAACTTTTTCAAGAGTCCAAACATGGGATAACAGTGTTTGAGATATATGACCTGGAAAAAAGCAGAGAGATTAAAAAAATATTTGGGATGTAGAGAAAGTAAATTAAAGGGTTGAAGAAAAGAAATATATTAAGTTCTTGTTTGAACAACTGATAAAATTGAAAGATCTTTTCTTCAGTTTCTTTCCGAGAACAGTTTGGTAAGGCTATGTCTAAGTAATATCAGGGATGTTGGTAAAAGAGGAGAAATCAGATATAGGGAAAAATTATGAAGAAGTTTCGTGACATGATAGATTTAAGAGACCTGAAAGAATTTAAAGCTGACCATACACTACTCCCCTCAAAATGTCCTGAGTTTCTTGGCTAAGACTTTAACATTCCCATGTTTTCATTCATTAATTCCATATAAATTTCTAATTCCTTTATAAATGCTCACATAAGAAAAAAATGGTGTGGTGCATTTGCCTAACTTCTATTTACCGTAAATGTCCATAAATTGTGTTCGTTCTTTATCCTGGTGCTTATTTCACTATTAATCTGTAAGATTCTTAAAGACAGGACACTGTCTTATTCTTCTTGGTATCCACAACAGCAATAGGGACCCAGGAAACATTTATTAAATATAATTACACTAAGTGTATGTTTAATAGAAGAATATTCTAACTCTTTGTTTTTCTTAATAAGGAACTGTGTATTTTGTTAGTTAAAAGCAGTACAGCTGACCCCCTTGGATAACACGGAGGAGTTTAGGGGCCACAATCCCTGTGCAAAAAAAATCTACATATAACTTTTGACTCCCCCAAAACTTAATTACTAATAGTCTACTGTTGATCAGAAACCTTACTAATAACATATATCATCAATTAACACGTTTTGTATATTATATGTATCATATACTGTATTCTTAAAATAAAAATAAAGTAAGCTAGAGGAAAAAAAATGTTATTAAGAAAATCATCAGGAAAATACATTTACAGTATTTATTGAAAAAATTTGCACGTAAGTGTACCCATACAGTTCAAATGTGTGTTGTTCAAGGGTTAACTGTATAGAGATAAGTTTCCATGAGGGCGATTGGTACACACATTTGGAATCATTCTGGAATTCCTCCAATGCCGTGAATGGCATTCTGTCAATTCCCACTTCCACTTTAACAAAGCCAACCTCTCTTGGAAAATTTCCGTCTACCAATAAAGGGATCAGCAAACTACAGCCCAGGTCTCAGGTCAAATTTAACACACATGGGCCAAATCTGTTCACACCCATTTTGTTGTAGCTTGTGTGCTACAGTTTAGTAGTTGCAACATAGACTGAATGACCTACAAAGCTAAAAATATTTACTATCTGGACCTACACAGAAGATTTATACTGATGCTTGCACTACTAGCGGGATGCTTGAATGAAGACCTCTTCCTCAGGTTCTTTCTAGGAACCATTTGCTAAGAATATATCTAAGCAATATGAAATATAATGAAGCCTTACCATTTAGTATTTAGCCTACTTTCATAGAAGAAGTGACAAGTAATGACTAGGCTCAAAGCTGAACATGAAGAGGGAGTGGAATCCAGAACAGGAATGTGCAGCGGAGTTAAGGATCAATAACAGGATTCAAAATAAAGCATTGCTCAGACCAATACGAACTAGTGAAGTCAGTTAATTTGTCTTTGGGCTCCTACTTTTCTACGCAACTGTTCTCAACCCTGAGGCGATCTCCCCAGCCCTGTACCCCAACTCTACACACACACAAAAAGAACTGTTTCCATATTCTTACAGGTGCAGTTCAAATTCTACCTTCCCGTGAAGCCCTTTTAAAATTTATCCACTCATCAGAAGTAAGCATAATAGCTCATACTTGAGTTCCTAGAGCATTCCGCTTGTAGAACTTATTGTTTAATGCTTATTTACTTCCCCACTAGATTATAAATTCTTTGGAGGCAGATATTGTCCTTAGCATTGAATTAGTTTAACTGAAATTAATTCATGTTAAGATATGAATATGCTAAAATTGTCTGACAAGAATTTAGAATATATATACTTTGAGAAATTGAATGTGTAAATGAATAATGGGTAAACTATATATGACAATAAAACTCTGACCCACAACCACTGCAACTATCAGTCCAGGAATCCAAAGCACAATCTCATAGTAATTGGCCCCAAATAGTCAGGACTACACAAATGACTGCCAGCTTCTCTAAATTTGCACAGGCTTCTACCTCACGACCAGTCAAGGAAGCTATATGTGTTCTACAAATCAATCGCATGGGATGTCCTGCTTCTTGTTAGCCTGCCTCCAGCTTCCCTGTGCCAATATACCTGAAGCATTCTTTTTTTTTCCCACTGTAAAGCTTTTCCACTCCCTTGCCTGTCTTTGAGTCTCTTCCAAACACAAGTAATAGTAGTTGATTCATTCGCTGTAACAAACTTAACATAGCCTTTATTGGTCTTCATCTGGGTTGTCTTTATGTATTTCCATAACTTCCTTCATACTTTTCCTTCAAATTTAGATAAAGCATTGGAGGCCAAGCTTCGACTACACCAGTTTTGGAGATAGAGGCCATCGCAATCTTTTGTCTGCTGGTTTGATCTTACTATTGACTCAAAAAAATGGAAATACTAGGCTTAGAACTGATAGGCATTGGTTTCAAAATAGCATGTATTCAAGACCACCTGAGGACTTTCACAGAGCATGGGACTTCAAAATTTGTAGAATGCTTTGCCACAACAAGGTACAGTCCAAGAATCGTGGTTTCATCTGCCCTCGGGCTCTCCTTAATTTGATATATTTATTTCTATGTCATCTCCTGCAGGTTTAGACTTCATTTTTGCTCAAGGACACTCATCATTATGTACAGCCTTACTCAGAGTTGTCACATCTTGCACCTTGATTTCATGTCTGACTGTGGTCCAGCTCCAACTTTGATTTAATCACGGATGTGACTTTAGTGATTCTCTAACGTCCCTCGGTTATTCACTCGGGCTCAAGCGACATTGGCTATTCCTCCTCAGACTCAGTATGATTGGTTTTTGCCATTCTGAGGAAAAAATTCTGAGGACTGAGACAGGACAAGAATGAGCAGGCACTGAGTTATTGAAACCGGAGCAAGAATACACATCTTGGACTACAGAATTGAATTTGGAGAGGCCGGCAGACAGCAGTATTCAAATGCCCAGGAAAACACAAAAGAAGTTGCTCTGTACCTATAAAAGTAAAATGAGATACTAGTCCACTTGGGCCCTTGGTTATCCCAGTTCCATATAATCAGTATCTTCAGGCGACAGTTTAATAGTCCATTAAGGAAAAACTAAGTAAAATAAGAGAACTGTCAAAAGTATATGTAATGAGTGAACCAAATCGTGAAGCATAAGTCAGGATTGTATTTGAGACAACATAGAAACAATATCAAAAGTTTCGTTTAGCTGCAACATTTATCATGGAGCGTCCATCACTACTGTCATGTTTGAGGTATGCGCAACCCCACTCCACCAATCATTTCAATCATATTTTACCTAAGCATGAGTAACTTGCTGAATTCAATAGTAGAACCAGCCTGCGAGAAGGAAAAATGTCAGCCAAAGAGTAAGATGTGGCCTGTTTAGTCAGGGGCCAATGGGCCTTAGCTAGACCCCTAAGAGTTACTTGGATAGAGTAAAATTTAAATAAATAGCAGGTCAAGAATGCCAGTGTTCTCATTTCTCTACATTTTATTTACATAAATTTATGCTATGTCAAACAACGTGTGTGAGAGAGAGATGAAGGGTTCGGGGAGCAGGAAGGAAGATTAAGCTTTTAACCTTGGACAGTTGAAAATCATCAACATAATATCAAAATACAGATATAATACTCAAAGGGATACTTTGAAAATGATACTTATTCTGTTGATATGTAGCTTCTAAACCTACACACAGGCAATTATAATAAACAAGTAACATTCTATCACCTTTAGGAGCCATATGTCTGAAAGTATATAGTGCAAGCTATGAACAGTAAATAATGCAAGTTCAATGCTCCCAGTTGTGGAGGGATTGGATGTGTTAAAAAAAAAGAGAAAATGGTGCAATTTGTGTGTTGATGTATAGGATGAGTACTCACAATAATTTATCCAAAGAGAACTAGTAGGTTGAGAAGGTTTGAAGCCATACCAAGGAAATACAGTACCATTGAAGGACACATACAAAACTTAAAGTCAGATAAATTTGGATTATGCCCAGAAATCATACGGGGCTTTCTTTGGTAGGTAGGATGTGGCCAGTGGCCAGCTGATTATAGGAGACCTTCATTATTTTCCCTTCTCTCCATTGCTGCCCTGGACAAATTATCTAAAATTTGACATGCCAAATTAAGTCATTTGTACCTTAAAGTGTGTTCTACTAAATATGTGCACATTTGACATCCCATTGATTTGGAGTCATGATCCCAAAAGAAGTAGAAATTTAACAAAACAAAACAAAATTTTTTGATAAAAGGTTAGTTAGCTTTAAAAAATAATAATGAAAACTGGGAAGAACAAAAATATCCATTGATATGAGAATGAGTTTTAAAATTATTTATGTTCACATGATGAATTTTTATGAAGCTTTCAAGTATTTTTTGAAGAACATTTAATCGCAAGCAAAAATCTCCTTAATACAATCTTAAATGAAAAAGCAATATTTAAAACTAATTGTAGGATTATCACAATGTATAAAATACATATGCTTTATATTCTAATGTTTCTAGCAAAAGGACGAACAAAGTAACATAAAAATGATTATCTTGATGTGGAGGGATGACACATACTTTTATTTTCTTCATTATTTGATGTTTTTTTTTCTCATTTTTATAATGATTATACATTACTTTCATTATTTTAAAAGAATAATTATTATAATTAAATAAATATGAGAATATAATATCCAGACAGCCCACAGAGAGATAATACTGATAGCTATTATTAGCTAACACATTAGAAAAGATTGTGACAATTGGCTAAGCATAGGGAATGCGGAGAATGATGTAGAGAAAGTGAAGTGGATATATGGAAGATTCAATTCAATTAAAGAGATAATAATCTCTTATGAGCTTATAATGCTTTGCCTTTTACAAAGTGCTTTCACATATTTTATTTCATGAGGATTTAACTTTCTAGTGTACACATATTCCCGCATGCAGACACAAAAGTCTGTCATTTGTTATTTTAAATGCCTAAGAAAGAAATATCTATTCCATAGCCCCGAAAGTGGGTTTTTATAACTGAGGAAATAACCCTAGTTTTCAGTGCAAAGAATTTTGGAAATCGGCCTCAGTTAAAACCTACAAACGAAGATACAGTATTCTTCTCCATTCTGCATATTTTGGTTCCTACATGTCCTCTTGGCTCCCTGTTAGAGACCAAGCCTGCCTGCTCAGAATGCCAACCAGTATCTCCATGGCTGCAGCTAACCCCTTCCTGGCCTTGCTTTCCAAAGCCATGCCCACAGCTGAATTCACTACCCTTATCTTGCCATCCTTTGACTGAAAGGGTAGTGATATGACAAGCCTGGACTCACCAACAGAGACTCTGGTCTATGTCACATGAAAACATTTCAGTCCTACAGACACTAACTGTTACAAAGAAATAGATCAGAGAAGTTGGGATCAGGTACAGAGCTTAATACATCACCTCACCAGCAGAGCACCAGCTTCTGACTTCGTTTCTTGGCTGCATGCTGGAGGCCTGGTCCTGGGCCAAGGTCAGCTGTGCATCAATTACTATAGAGAGACTAAGACCTTTGGGGAAAATCTGATGTTTGAAGAAGCTCTCAGCAGGGACTTGTTCATTTGATGTGTATCTTAATGCTGCCTTGCAATTTCTTTTAGTTAAATATAATGTGTGTCCTTTTGTTTAAGTAACAGATGATTGGGGTAATTCTTTTTGCTTTTAAAAAAACACAAAAAAGAAAAGGGATCAAATACTATTTGAAAGCAGAGGAGCTAGACCACATGGTAAGGCAACAGCTAGGATGATGGCATAGTAACTTATGCTCCCAAGTAGCAATCCTTCCGGGAAACATTTATGAATAAACAAAAGTTAGGATAGATGACCTACCTCATTGTAAATATGAATAAATCAAGGTCAAGAGTGATTATATGACTTGCCCTAATATACACAATTTGCATATATATAACTGATACTTGAATGCCAATAATTTGGTACCAAATTCTGAGGTTGTTTAAGTCATCTCTGCTCAGCAAAACTTATATTTCATTAAATGCCTACTATGGACATAGCGTGTATATGGCGAGAAGGGAGGGTTCGCAGGGGCAAAAGGATAGAGTCCTTTGATGCATTTCATAATAGTTGTGTGTGTAAATACATACACTAAACATAACAGACATTATTTTTAGAGTAAGATAGAATAGAGTATGCAAACATGCTCTATAAATCATAACGCACCATGTAAATCTGAAATATTATGATTCTAGGTGCTACAGTAGATACAGCTTAAGAAATTGGCCTACTTTACAAATGAAATTTCAGCACTTTCACATCACACTTTCTTTCCAGTTAAGTTGTGTGAACTACCACTTACCAGTTAAGATTTGTGAATGACCACTTCAATCCCACTCTTTCCTTTATCCTCAGCACACTCCTCCCTCCAACCTTCCATGGCACTGGCCTGATGAGATTCGATGAGACCTACACCTTTCGTCATTCATAGCTACAAATTTCTGACTACCACACCCGCAACCTCACGGATGAAAGTCGCGTGACTTGGCATATTTGGGCCACTATATGTCATGGTCTCCAAAATAAGTTAGTCTTGTTGGGGGCTCCCTCCCCAGCAAGACCTTTGGCTCACTCTCTACTCTTCATGACAACAACTAAATCTGTGTACAGTGGTCCCCACCCCCCATTCCTGGTTTCATTTTCCACTGTTTCAATTACCTGTGTCCAATCACAGTCAGAAACTATTAAACAAAAAATTCCAGAAATAATCAACTCAAAAGTTTTCAATTGTGCACTGTCCTGAATAATGTTATGAAATCTTGCGCCGTCTCAGTCTGTCCCTCCCGGGGACTTAAATCATCCCTTTGTCCAGGGTCTCCACACTGTACACACTGCCTTCCTGTTAGTCACTTAGTACTCATCTTGGTTATCAGATCGACTGTTGAGGTAGGTATCGCAGTGTTTGTGCTCAAGTTACCCTTATTTTACCTGGTAATGGCCCCAAAGTACAAGAGTAGTGATGCTGGCAATTTGGATATGCCAAAGAGAAATTGTAAAGTGCTTCCTTTAAGTAAAAGGGTGAGTACAGGACAAAAAAAATATTTTAAGAGAGAGACCACACTCACATAACTTTTGTTACAGTATATTGTTGTAATTGTTCTGTTTTATTATTAGCTATTCCTGTTAATCTCTTACTATGCTTCATTGATAAACTAAACTTTATCCTAGGTATGAATTACAGGAGAAAACATAGTATATATAAGCTTCAGTACTATATATGGTTTCAGGTATCCACTGGGGGTCTTGGGACGTATCCCCTGCAGATAACGACACACTACTATCCTCCTCTCAAAATCTATCTCGCTATTTCCTCACTCACTCTCAACTGATTATGTATTCTATACATTTACTTCGTGAATTAAAAAAAAGTCATCAGGCTCCTACAACTTTCTGCCACTTTAAAACTCAGTCTTCACTTGGATCAATCAGGTATCACATTCCTTTAATGTCACTTAAAAGCTCCCTTTTCTTACAGAAAAATCATCACTCTCCTCTCTAAACAAATTATTTTCTCCCCACCCCCACCTCTCACACTATTTTTTAATAAAAGTTTTATTGAAATATAATTTACATACTATGCAGCCAACCTATTTAAAGTATACTATTTGATGATTTTTAGTATATTCACACAATTTTGCAACTGTCACCATAATCAATTTTAGCAAAATTTTACCCCTCTCTAAAATAAACATACCCATTAGCACTCCATCCTCATTACCCTGACCCACCCACCCCCAGCCCCCAGCCCTAGGCAATCACTAATCTACTTCCCGTCTCTATAGATTTGTCTGCTTTGAACGTTTTATATAAAATGAAATCATATGATATATGGAGGCCTCACTCGATTTTCCCTCTTCCTTCTATATTTTTAATATTTCCTCCTCCACTTGTTCTTTCCCATCAACATCACACACATTCATATCTTGTTCATCTTCAAAACCAAACCAAACAAAATATAATTACTCATCAACATACCACCCCACTTCAGCTTCTGCACAATCTGTTTCCTTCCAGCCAAGATTTTTTTAAAAGAATTGTTTCTGGCTCTCCACATTCTCACGTCTCACTCCTTCCTCAAACCATTTCCAGTTGTGCCCTGCCAAGGTCACTAACAACCTCCTTCTTGATAAATTCAATGATTGCTAACACCTACTCACCTTCAACTCTTCAGATTCAACACTATTTCCTATAGGAAGCCTTCCTTAACCCCTTACGTCAAAATTGGGGTTTCCCTATCTCAGCACTATTGACATTTGGGATGGACAATTCTCTGATATGGGGGTTTGTCCTGTATATTGTAAGATGTTTAGCAACATCCCTGGCATCTGCCGACTACCCACCCCTCAACCATGACATCCAAATATGTCCACATATATCGCTAAATGTCCCTAGGAAGACAAAATCACACCTGACTGAGAATTGCTGATCTAGATTATGTACTTTTCCTGCATGCTCTCATGCCATGCTTAATTTCTCTTTTCATGGTACTTATTGTATTGCATTTGTTGTTTATGGGGTCCTCTGCAACCTAAACTCGACTAAGATTTATGTATCAAGAACAATGGTTGTCTGGTTCATTACAATATCCTCTGCACTTGACACAGTGTCTTCCTCACAGTTATTAATCATTACATATTTGTTGAATGAATACATAAATTAATTAATATAGTTCTTGTTTTTATCTTGTGAGTTCCAAGTAAGCAATGAAAATCTTTTGAAAAACTTATTTTTTTCTTTATAGATTTTGTTTGCTGTTTTTGTTTTTGCTATGATTACATCTATTAAAGAGTTTGCTTAGGAACATAGCTAGAAATCATGACATCCAAATCAAACGCTGTAGGTAGAAATCAGACAGTCAGAAAAGTATTAAAAGATTGATTTTACATACAACCCTGTTATTCTTCATCGTCTTCTTGCTTCAGCCTTTTAATCACAAGGGCATTTGTGGTAATGCTTTATATTATTGAGTTTCAAAATATCTCACCAACTAACTCTTGTTAGTCCCTTTTCTAGATTCTGTCAGTCATCTCAGAATTCTCTCTTATTCCATATTCCCTCTGATTCTGTATTTCCGAGAGAAATAGTTTATAGAATCATAAACCTTGGAACTAGTTAACTGAAACACGTTTTTACAGATGAGGAAACTAATACTCAGGGATATAAAGTGACATGTTAAAGATGCAGCAATAATCTTTGAAGAATGAAAATAAATGTTTAATAATTTTTCAATAAGCAAGATTCGATCATCTTTAAATAAGTCTTATTTATTGACCACCTACTATGTGTCAAACCCTATTCCCATATATATAACGTCCCGTTATAACAGTCTTTGCAATTTTACAATTTTACAAATGTAACAGCATGAGATATTATGTAGCATACATATTCTAAAGTCCCAGAGAGCCAGGTCTAACTGACCCTCAAAGCCCATACTCTTCCATTAATCTAAACTTCCCATGCCAGATACCACTGTTAAAGATTTTTTTTTCCTTCCAATTCCACTACATTTAGCACAGTTTGGGTTATTTAGCAGGTACTCCATATCTAGTAAATGATTTCATGTTATTCCAAATGTGTTCATAGGTTTCCACTATGGTGATTAAAAAAAAAAAAGATCAACATATAAACACAAAAGGCATCAGTGGAATTGAAAAGAGAAGAAAGAGGAAAAAGGGAGAACAGATTTATGAAAGGAATTCTGTAATTTCCTGGACGAGGCTGAGACAAAGGCTGATATATCTCTATCAGTCGATCTTGGCCATGTAACACATGGTTTGGACTGGCTTTACAATGCAAGAGTTTGATAGAATCCATGACCATGGACCAAGTTATTTCATGAGATGACATATTTTATTGGCTTTGGACATCCACTCAGATATCTTAGAAAATGACCCTAGTGGACAGCCCAATATGCTGATTACATATTCCTAAATTTAAACCATATTTGTTTAAAAATAAGTTTTATTTCAATAATAATTTTTAAAAAGTTGTAAATATTAGCATATGCATTCTAAAGTCCCAAAGTGACCTGAGACCAAAATTCTTCAATATCATTTTCTGATTTGGGTTGGAAAAAAGTTATAGGAGTCACTGATTGCATGCATCATAATTACATGATTCTTCTGCTTTTCAAGGGTCTCACACAGTACATGTTGCGTTCCCACCTCCCCTGGTATTGCTCCCTCTCTGCTGGTTGTCTGTTGTGCTACTCCACTAACAGTTTTTTGAATCGTGTCTTATTTCATTTGACCATAAGTAGCAGCATGTTTCTCTCTGCACTCTAAGTAAGAACAAGGGGACGTTGAGAGTAGTTTTCCTGCTCTAAGCTAGGACTCTATCTCCTTTAGCAGAATAGAGGTAAAATAGTAGATTAGATACAATTACCATCCTCTTGGAAGCCCTCATATTTCACAGCTCAACAACCTCTTCATAGCCCGTATTCCACTCTTATCTAGACTTAATTCTATCTGGACTACAAAGCACCATCAAGTATTCACTCCTATTCAAAACATTTAACAACTGGAAAGGCATAGGTACTGACAAATCAGGGAGTTATTGGTCATAAACAAGTGGTACAGCCATACCTGGTTACCTGTTGATCAACAGCACTTTATGTAAGGTAAATAGGGTCTCTGGCCTGATGTCTTTTTCATATGATGAGGCATCAATTCCCCTAGGAAGTATTCCTTATTTCTTATGCAAATCACATCAAACATTCAAGAATTTAGTCTTGCAATGCTGTTGAATAGTAGTGAAATTAATCCAGAATCTAAGATATAAACACCTCCCACCACCCACCACCATCTCTTATCACAGATGAAGTGCCTTCAGTTTCTGAAAGATATGATTTTAGGATCTTGCTTCTCTTTACTCAGAGATACACACAGGAATCACCTCCAGATAACCAGTTACAAATGCATAATGCCAGAGACTGATCCACTGCATGAAGAAAACCAATTATATGCTCCAGTGGGTAGACTCACCCCCCGAGAGTACAGACCTATTATACTTGACAAACTCCTATGAGGGGAGCTGAAAAGGACTTTCCATCTTTGTTTACAAAGGCAGGTAGATGGAAAGTCGAGTTGACTCACCCGCCTATGTTGACTTGTGTGCTGTTTGATTTGCCTTAATTGCCTGAGTATCTTATTTTCAGAGTCAATCACATAGAAATTTATCTAAGGCTGATGATTACTTCCAGTCATTTTTACACTTGAAAAGAACAATTCATAAATCAAGTCAACCATCCATGGGCTTCCAAAAGGGAGCAAGCAGAGATGGTATGTATTAATTTTGAATAGCTACTGTATGTACAAAGCATAACAGGCACTTACTTCTTTTAGTCAATTGAATTATTGAGAAGTATTATGATATAGTGGTTCAGAGTATAGACTTGGGATAGGAATCAGAGATAACTGGAATCAATTCTCGGCTCTGCCCATTACTACACTGTGGTCTTAGATGACAAAGCCTCTCAGAGCCTCAGTTTCCTAGGTTACTAAATGGGGATTACTAATAGCACTTACTTCGTGGGTTGTTGTGAGGTTCAACGAGATGTGTGCGAGGTGCTGAGACCAGTGCCTAATGTAAGCATTCAAAAATGGCAGCTACTGTTTTTATCCATGGCTATGACAACAACATCTTGAAGTTAAGTATCAGACCCATTTCACAGATGAGGAAATAAGACCCACGAAGGCTAAATAATTCCTAAAGCCTGTGCTCTTTATAGTATATCATGCAATAAATAAAGTGACCACCATCATTGTGTGGTTTGCAAACTGTCCAAAACATGTTTTATATAACAACAATTTATTCCTCTACTCCTCATATCCATACAAGAAGCAGACAGCTTGAAGGACAATGATCATATAGATGCATAAGTTTTTTGATGTGTATTTTAAAAATTTGCATTTCTTCATGGATGAAACCCCTATTGTTTTTGTTCTCTTGCCCACTCTACAGAGCTGCCTGACTTTCTTCTTTCAGAACCAGCTGGCAAGATGTTCTGGAAACAAGATGTTTCTTAGCAACATTTTGTTTATATAGATAAAAACATGACCTTTACTGCCACCTACCAGAGAAGAGAGATCCTCAGCATTTAAATGATATATACTTATGAGTACTCTTGGTTTTAGTTTGTATACAGTCCTATGTTTTGTTTTGTTTTGTTTTGTTTCTCGCAGGAAGGAGCGTCCTTGACTTGAACAATTGTTCTTCCTCAGAGCCATAGCTAATTTTATAGCATTTCCTCCTGGGTCCCCACAATCGTGTCTGTGAGTTCATGTGTATGCACAGAGTTTATGAGGGTGTACATGTGCATATGTCTTAAAAGAAACATATATCCGGAGTAATTTCTTTGTCTCTGCCAGTTTGCAATAGATCTTCCCCATTCTACCTCTCTGCCTTGGATCCTGTCAAAGTAGTCCCTTTTGCAATTTATTTAGATCATTTAGAGGATTTACTCTTTCCATACGCAAACTTCACTGAACTCAGAAAGATGTTTAGAAAAATCTGACAAAAAGATGAAAATAATCTTGAGAATAACTAGCCTCCATATCTCAATTATAGAAGGGTTAGCTGTGAGTGATCCAATGCCTCAGAAAGGACTTTTTCCTGGCCCAAATGAAGTTGCTTGCAAATGAAAACTTGCTCTAGGGGTAGGGATAGCCTTAGAGAAACAGCAGACACTGTGACCACAGCAGTGTGTGAGGGCATTCAAGGTATTTAGTTTCACAAAAGGTACCCTTAGGCTGCTTCTTTATTAGTTAAGGTTCTCCCTAACTAATATATCTATATAGATATATAGATATATGGATACCTATATATTATCTATAATATCTATCTATCTATATCTATCTATCTATCTATCTATCTATCTATCTATCTATCTATCTATCTATCATCTATCTATTTATCTATATAATAGAGGGAGAGAAAGAGGGAGAGAGGGTAGAGAGATTTTATTTTAGGGAATCAGCTCATGTGATACTGTGAACTGGCAAGTCCAAAATCTGCAGGGCAGACCAGTAGGCTAGGGACCAAGGGAAGAGTTGATGCAGTCGAGTCCAAAGATGATCTAGAAGTAAACTTTCTTCTTCTTTGGGGGACCTTGATTCTTTTGCTTTAGGCCTTCCATTGATTGGACGAGGCCCATTTACATTATGGAAAGTCATCTGCTTTAATCAAAGTCTAATGATTTAAATGTTAATCACATCTAAAAAATACTCTACAGCAAAATCTAGAGCAGCATCTGACCAAAGGCATCGTAGCCTTGCCAAGTTGACACATATCTTTAAACATCCCATATTCCCATTCAGCTCTAATCCTCTTCTCTCAGTGTCATCTGAAATTAAGCAAAATCTCATATAGAAGACCAAGCAACTACCTGGCATAGTCTGGGTGAGTAAAATCACCTGCGGTATCTATCAGTCACCCTGGCAATGCTATGAAACACGTTATAAAACTATAACTGGACTTCTTTTATCCGCAATTCCTTTTTGCATTTTGAGATAACAAGAGATACCCATGTAGTCGTAAGAAATAATATAGAGAAAAATCTATGTACCCTTTACTCAGTTTCCCCAATGATGACATTTGCAAAACTATAGTATGGGACCACAATGAAGATATTAACATCGATAGAGTCAAGACACAGAACATTTCCATCAGCACAGAATGACTCATTTTTCCCTCTGATGGCCACATTCACTTCTCTCCTAACCTTACCCCCTACTTAACTGTTAGCAAACACTAATCTGTCCTCTAGTTTTATAATTTAGGCATTTCAGAAATGTTACATAAGTGGAATCATATTATGTAACCTTTTAGGACAGACTTTCTTTCATTCAGCACAGTTCTCTGAAGATTCATATAAGTTGCTGCACGTATCAATAGTCTGTTCCTTCTTATTGCTGAGCAGTATTCCATGGTATAGCTTGTTTAATCATTCACCTTCTGAGGCACATCTGGGTTGTTGTTACTAGTTCTGGCTATTACAAATAAAATTAATATTAACATCTGTGTATGGATTTTTGTGTAAAGATAAGTTTTTATTTCTCTGGAATAAATTCCAAAAAGTGCAACTGCTGGGCCATATGGTAGTTTCATATTTAGCTTGTTAAGAAATTGTCAAATTGTTTTCCAGAGTGGCTGTACCATTTTACATTCTCTCCAGCAATGCACGAGACATCCAAATTCTCTGCATCCTTGACAGCCTTTGGTGTTGTCATTCTTTATTTTAGACATTCGGAGGAGGGTACGGTGATATCTCATTGTAGTTTTCATTTGCATGTTTCTAGTGACTAATGGCATTGAATATCTTTTTACGTGATTTTTATTTTTAACATCCATTTATCTTCTTCACTGAAACGTCTCAAAAATTGCTGTTATCACTGAAAGAATCAGAGAAACCAATGGCTGCAAATTAACTGGGTTTGGCAAGGTCTGTCCCTTTCTGTTTTTCTCATCAGACGCTGCTGTCTACCAGCATGAGTACCATCCAAACTCTTGTCATTTGTAGTTTTCTGAGTTCCACTTTTATGCAAAGCCAGACTTCAATGTTTTTCAAGGCTCCCGATTATGTTACCTTGTGCTAGGACAGCATTCTGGTGGAAAGTTGGGGCTAAGATGCAGAGCTTTGACACCAAAAATATACTTGACAGTGAAAAATGAGAATCCGGACATCGGGGCTCCTATTGGAATTAATTTACACCTCACAGTGTAAACTATCGATATGCAATGGCCTCGAGGCAGCACAAATATTTCATCAAGACTGAACAATGTACAGATAATGTGGTTTGTTCCCAAACGAAAGCTGTGCATTACAAATTACTTCTTTTTTTCTGATTAATTGCAGAATTTTACTGTAGATTCTGAGGTGCAATGTTTCTCTGGCTCATCTCTTGAGGTGTCGTCATATGAAGGAAGAATGTGATTCAAAAGACCGAGGATGAACCTTGCTTTGTTGTGCACAGCCTAAAACAAGTAAACCTGTGAAACCCATAGCAAAATGCTTCAGCCTTATAAGCCTCAGTTTCCCAGACTGAGAGAGCAAAGGTAAATGAGTAAACTGAATGATTGAAACTGACCAGTGAAACTGATATATTGTAGAAGGGAAAGAGGATTGAGGTCAGAGTTTTTTGATTCAAGTTCTTCCAGCTAAGGTGACCAACTTGTCCTGGTTTCTCCAGGACTTTTCTAGCTTTAACGATGAAAGTCTCATGCCATCCAGGAAATTCCTCTGTCCCAGTGTTAAAACTGAAGCCTATGTCCTAGAAGCCCTGTAAGTCTTAGGAAAACCAGAATGGTTGGTCATCCTACCTCCACCTCTCCTTATTAACTTTGGGATTTTAAGTGAAACCTACCACTTGTCTGCTGTTTACCCTCTAATCCCCTAATTCTATTCATCTGACACCACTTTATGGATCTCTTGCAAATAGCACAGTTCAAGTATACAAGCATAAGGGGTGAATTTGAATAATTGCATGTTTATGTTCAAGAAGAATAAAATAAAATATTTACAAATACAGGGTTTTGTTTTGGTTTTTTTCCCCCCCAAGAGTATGCACTATTCTATGTTAAAGGCAGTGAGCTGGTTGTAAATTGCCTTCTGAATTCTAATGATAGCATTTAGAAAAGTAATAACGGTTTGGGGTAGAAGTTCTGTGCAAGTTTCTAGAATGTAGATACTTGAATGTAACATATCAACAAATTTAAGTAAATTCATGAGGCTTCAAAGTTAATATCTGAAACACTGTCAAGTGCCAGATCTTTTGTTTCACTCTGTTAGCAAATGTAACAGATGGTTTGCAAACATATTTGGGATCTGAAGGCTGACTGATCATGTCAGTCTGATAGAAATAGAATGCAGCCATTTACCACATCAGAATGTGAGAAAAGGAAAGTGTCAAAATTAAACATTAAAAGAGAGGAACTTTATCACTGGGGCTCACTAACAAGGGAGGATATTGAGTTTAAAATGTCTGTTACCTCATCACTAACTTTTGAGTTTCCCTTTTATTTGATGCCAATATGGAATATTAGAATAAGAATCTGTCACCTTCCAAAAAATAAATGAAAGCCATATTTGAATCTTTGATGCAATCGTGAAATCACTATCATAGATAGACTTCTGTTGCCATGGGGACGATTACACTCTCAGGAAATCCAGTAATTCAACTTCTTCTCTGTGAATCCAGCTAAATGAGAGACAAAATTCTGTCTTTTTTTCTTCAGTCTGCAAAGGAAAATGCTGTTAACCTTGCAGAAAAAGAATGTTAATAGCCGGGCCCCTCTATCTGACTTCTACCTCTACCCCTCTCATCACCATGTTGAAGCACAATGTAGGTCAGCCAGTACCAAAGAGAGTTGCTGCTCTTACTGAAAATGCATGTGATAACGTATTTAGCTTTATTCTTGCACCAGTTTGAGGAAGAGCCAGGGCAAGGCAATTTCCCCAATGCAAGGCTCTGCAATGACGAGGTCAATGGCAGGCTTATGGAGTTTCTGACTGGGAAGGTGCACAAAGCTCAAGTCATCCTAGGAAGACTGCTGGTAAATGATCATTTGAAATTGGATGACTTCAAAACAGGGATGCCCTGAGAATCAAGGAGTAGCTCTTGAAGTAAAGTGTATTCACTTTCTTTTTTCTTCCTCCAACAAGTTTAATTGAGGACCTCCTCTGTGTCAGGCACAGTGCTGGCTATAGAAGACATAACTGAACAGACTGACAATATGTCAGCTATCACAGATCCTACATGCAACAGAAGGAAACAGACACCAGGAGAGATCTCACCAAGATGGTCACATTTGGTCTGAGCCTGGCTATGTCTAATGAGGAGTGCCATTCTGTAAATGTCCCTACAGCAATCTTACACTTTATCTTCAGTTTTTCTCTCAGTTGGAGAAACTGAGATGCAGAGTGGTGACAATGTACCCGGCCATTAAGTACTATGAGAAGCAAGGGGGGGATCTAATAAAAAGAATTAGACAGCCATTCGTTTAAATTCCCGCTAAACCACTAGTTGTGTAATTATTTCACTTATCTGAAATTGAGTTTCATTAGCACTGTATACACTGACCTTATGTCTTATCTCCCCAATACTGTAGTGTGTGTTCCTTACAAATAAAGGCATTCTCCAATACGACCACATATAGCCATCAAAGGCAGAAAATTAATGTTGATGTATTACCATTTCATCCTCAGACTCCATTTAAGTTTCACCAAATGTCCCAATGATGTCCTTTATAACAACAGCATATTGTTCAAAATCATACGTTCCTTTTTTTTTCTTTTTCTTTTTTGTCATGCACTTTAGTTTCCTTCTGTTCGAAACATGCTAAAGTATACTTCTTCAGTCTTTCTTTTACTTTCATATCCTTGACAGTCTTGACTAGATAGACCAGTTATTCTGTAATACGTCTCTCAATTTGAGTTTGTTTGTTTTTTCACGACATGATTCAGACAACCTCCTCAAGCTGAATGTCTCTGACATAACATGATTGGCCACTCTCCTGCACTGACACTTCTCACCCTGCTTGGACTCTGATGTCATGCCCAGTCTGTCATCTTTGGAACTGCCTTCCTCACCTGTTTACACTTTGACCCCCAACACCAAACTGACACCGCAAGGGCCTGATCTCCTCACCCTCTGAGATACTGACACCTGTGCCAGGCAGACTCCTGGCACGGATGCCCCTCCCCTCTATTCTGAGCCACTGTGCTCCTCCCCACCCAAAACCAGTGTCTGCTTTCCTCTGCTTCACCTACTGACATTAGGGTGGGATTGCTCAGGATGAAAGGAAAAGAGGAACATGTTCAGGAAAGGAGATGAGAAATGTGACTGATATTTTGAATATTATTCCAAAATGTTTCTAAGGACTTCAAATAACAATACAGACTTATCTTCATATTATTTATAAATAGAACTGATCATGAAACATGATATCCAGAAGGCAGTGAAACTGGAACAATTCCCACTGTATTCTGTCTCTTCTGAGAAGGAAGGCTGTATTAAACACTCCCCTGCATGTGGCCAAAGCTATCCGCTTGGGGTATGTAAGCTTCTTAGCAGAAAATGATTCTGAATTTACCCAGCTGAGTGTAAGCTACCTATTGCTTTACCCATCACCACTTCCCAGTTCTGCAGATGACTTCCCCTCCCCAAAATTCTCCTTATCCACAGGTAACTTTAGCTTTCATTTTCAGCTTATTTCTAGCGTGTTCATTTTCCTAACATTTCTATCCATCCCACTTCTACATATATATACAACAGAACTTGTTTACTGATGCATGTAAACACTGTCTTTACATGTTATATTGGGCTTGCTCACACTTTTGTAGTCTCTTATTTCTTCGACCATTATTACACCCTAAATTAGATCTTGTTACCATCACAGAGATAACAATCTTTTCTTCATCTATCTCTCCTCTCTCTCTTTTTCTCTCCCTCTCCTCCCCTTCCTTCCTCTTCTCACATAGAAAAGTACATAAAGCATAATAAATAACAAACACAAATACTGATGTTCCCATTACTTATGTAAAGAAATAGAACATTGTTAATATTCCAGAAGTCTCCAGGCTTTCTACTTTGGTGTATTTATCTATTTCTCTGTTAAGGAACATTTGAGTTGCTTCAAATCTGGAGCTAATACAAATACAGCCATAAACACTCTTTTCCTTACAATCTGATGCCCAGTTACTTAAATTTCTCTGTATCTAAGACTGTAATTACTGGACCCTTGATCATGTATTAAACATTATCAAAAATAGATATATTAAGAAGCAGTTATACCAATTTGTACTGCCACCAGCAATAGTAAAGAGTTTTCATCATTCCATATCCTCATCAACACTTGGCATTGTCAGGATTTAAAATTTTTATACTTTTGATATGTGTGTAATGATACTTTGCCGCGGTGTTAATTCACATTCCCTTGACTGCTTAGGAAGTTAAACATTAATCCATGTATCCTTTCAAATGTTAACCATTAAGTCTGAAAAGATCACATCTTATCTGACAATACATAAGAAAACTTTCGGCATTAAGCTTGTGGAAAATTACTGCAGAAAAGGAAAATCTCTCATCATTCTTAAGATTGGAGGGAAGATAAGATTGTTTTATATGATTTTAATATCAAAAAACATTTTTCTTATACAAAGTGGCTACATCAAGAAGATTTGGTGTTCACCAAATGTGAAGATAAATCTATATGAAATGTATAGTCTGATAACTTGAGACTATATTAGATAAAAAAAATAATTATAAAGAAATAAAACACAGTAGTAGAATGAAAGATGTGTTGTAGGCAGCAAAGATCAGAACTGGCATGTGAAAAACTAAATTGGTGGTGTTTGCCCATTAAGAAAAAAACACAGACTACAAAGCCTTATAAGCTCCCTTGCTCTCATGCGTGCTTTCTCGTACACACATATGCCAACCCTTGGCCTGTCCTTCGTTATTCTGACTTTTACCAGTGTGCACAGCCACATTACTAAACTCTCTTTTGGTTTGTGCTTTACACATAATTCCCATTTTTAAAAAACTCCTATATACTACCCAGTCCCCACCAGTCAATTCCCAATTATACGTGTTCCAATTTATTTACTAGAACATCTCTTATTAAGCGTCTGCCATGGCTTCATTCTGTTACAATGTCTTCCAATGTTTTCCATTCAATCATTACTTTCATCTGTTTCCACATTTTTGACTTAATAGTTTTTTCAGGAAACTAGCAGCCTTGACCAAGAGCTAGTTTCTTGTGCATCTTGATTATTCTCAATGCATTAACAAACTCAATGTAAGAAATAAAGGTTTTATATAATGTTTGTCACAAGATTTTTAGTATGCCTAGGACTCAGCTATAAAATTTATAGTGAGGGTATCCCTTATCAGTTATTCCTGAGGTATTTCTGACTTTACAATAAATGTTGGAGTCTAAATATTTGTTCCTTATAGGTAGCTACTGTCCTAAAATAGTGGTAATGACTTTATTCTAATTCAGATCAAGTTTTTTATGGATATTTTTAAAGATAGGTACAAGCTTATAGAAGTGCGTGTTAAGATATGTATGTTCATTCATGACTTTCAACCCAAGAAGTTTTTAAGATATTGATTTGATTGATATTTCAGAGGTAAATAAAGCCCGAAGTATTTTGATTTTTTCTTTTATTTTTCATTCTCACATTTTTATTGAAGTGTTTTCTTATCTAAGTCAGCCAATTAGTCAAAAAGGACAAATCAATGCTGTGAAAACACTAATGCTTTACTTAAAGATCATCATTTCAAAAGCCCACTTTTCAAGTTCATTGTTTATATGTTATTTCTTTTGTGATTTGGATGTTTTGAAGGGCCAAATCACATGAACCTTTAAAAAGAGAGTTTCCAATGAGTTGGGCTTCAGGAGATGTGATTTTGTTCAGTTCATCATTGTTTAGTTTGCTGCTGGTTCATCTTGGGAAAAAGTGCTCTGCATGAGGGAGAGAGCAAAGATATTCCCGATGACACTGGCAGTATGGCCATGTCTTGAAGAACTCGTCCCAATGCTGCCAGTTATTCACTATGAGAAGTGTGACAAATTGCTTATTCTCTTAGTCCCCATTTCCATATAGTACATTGGTGGAAATAAACCAAATAATCTCTGTGGAACATTGGGAGAGTGCTGTATTATTCAATACTTATTTGAATACCATTCATATCCATAGGGCCACGTGTTATTGCAAAATATCATCTAAATTAGCTGAATTCAAGCTAGATATATTTAAAGACTATGACCATTCTTTCCCACAGTCTAATATATGTCTGGAGAAGGAAACTCCATAACTTCTGCAAAATTAGTTCAAATAAAAACTCTTTTCCTTAAAGCTTCTTTATGTCTAATTTTAATCTCTTACATTTGTAATTCACCATTATTTTTTCATATGCTATCCACAGTGAAAGAAGAATTTAAAGCTGTTTCTGATCTTGCTGACTTAGCTGCATAAAACAAAAATTTTTGACATAGAAAATCATTATAAATAGTACAAAGGCAAATTACAAGCTGAGAAAAAAATCTTTGGAACTTATATCATAAAGAAATTTTTCCTTAATGTATAAACATTGCTCTTATAAGTCAGTAAGAAAATACCAATAGACCAATACATAGGTGGACAAATGATCTAAAAAGAAAGGTAAGAGAAAAGAAATATAAATTGTTCTGAAACATACTGAAAGATGCATGGCGTTACTCTTAGTAATACAAGTCAAGAGAACATTGAGATACCATTTTTCACCTTTGAGAGTGGCAAAAGTAAAAAATATAATATACTGGATTGGGGAGAGGTGGGAAATAGGCACTTTCTTCCACTTCAGGGTTAGGGTTTATAAATTGTCACAGCTCTTGTGAAGGGCAATTTGGCACATACCTCTGATGCAGAAATTTCATTTCCTGGCATCTTACCCAATAGACTGTCACATATTTAGAATGACATATCTACAGGGTTATAAACTGCACCACTTCTGTAATACTGAAAGATCCAAAATATCTCTAAATGTCTTTTAGCATAACACTGGTTTAAAAAAGAATGAGGAACCTTTTTGGATACTGCTACGGATATATTTTAATAGAATAAATCAAGGTACAGAACAATGTTTGTAATATACTAGTAAAATGTGGGCTTAAAAGGGTGGACTATATACACATATTTTCTTATATTTGTAAAGATTCTTTCTGGAGCAATGCGTAATGTACAGTAGCACCGCTTCCCATCACAGAGGGAACTGTACGAGTGAGAGGACAAGAGTAAGAATGAAATATGTAATTTTATACATTTCTTGTCCCTTTTGAACGTTGTACCATGGGCAAGTATTAACTATTCAAGATAAAATAAATGTATAATTTAAAATCTTTATCATCCATTTGACTTCCACTTTCTTTAATCCATTTGTTTATTCAATATTAATTTAACTTGGCTAAAAGAAGTAGAAAAGTATAAAGAAAAGTATTAAGATTTGTAAAATGTCATTATTGCCCTATGTATGAAGGGGCGACAGACATTTATAATTTTAATACAAGACAGAATTGCAATAGGTATTGTAATAAATGTCTAATCTAGAAACTATAGAAGTTCAGAGGAGAAATCATATCAGGGGACAAACAAAGGTTCATATCCGAGGTGCTATTTGACTGATCTTGAGAAAGAAACTTGAAAATGGATAGAAAAAAGAAGACATGTCAGATAGAAGAAAAAGTAGAGAGCCTTACTTATTCATCTGTATATAGGCAGGCATGAGACTTCCTTTTGTCAACAAAGGCAATACCTCACTATTGGACCACCTGCATTAAGTGACTGAATTAAAGTGACATTTGATCAATTAAGCATTTTGTCTATTTGAAATAATTTTTGCAGGTTTTTTCCCATAATGAATTGATAATTTTTTAATTAATATCATCATTATAATTGTTATTACCTAAATTATCCAGTTATTTGTCCTTATTGCTATAGAGTGAAATTTTGGAATTGTATCCAATAGTTTGGGCACCATGTGTGGTTGGCAGGTTATGCTCTCTCTGCACAAGATACTCTGCCAAGGGTTGAATCCAAGACATGAAAATTGGGTTGTGTCCACCTAGTATGGGTGCCTTTTTCTAAACTGCATGAAGATACCATATAGCCTGGTGTTTCCCTGTTTTGTAGGGAAACAAAGGTTTTTATAACACAAAAATATTTTCAAATAAATCGGTCATTTAATTGGCCCCTTAGTTCTATTGAAATATTCTACTCATCGTCTATTCTTACCAGTTCATTCCATGTTTCTCTGGAAAAGTTTCTTGCCAATTACTGAATATTACATATACAAAATCAAACAATAATAACCAAGTGAAATATGTAGTCAAAGACACAGAATTTTATAAAAGCAATGGAAGTAATAGAGAAGTGCTGGAATCACCTACAAAATAATAATAAGAGTCTTTCTCTTATTATCTAGATCCTTAATCTAGATCCTTAGTAAATAAGAATCTAGAAAGTTAGAGCAAACATAAAAAAAAAATCTCAATGATGTCTTTTGCAAGACAGTCACTTAAACAGGAATGAAATTAAGTAACAATCGATAAAGAAATGCCTTTGAAAAAATTGATCAAAGCAACTATTGTATTATATATTATTTTTTTGTTTATGAATTTGTTATAAAAATCAAACTGGTGCTGTAATACATTTTTAATATCAAACAATAAACATTTTGTTTAGTCTAATAAGTGCAATAAAAATCTATTTTAGTTAAATGTAAGTTCAAATATATTTATTTTTTTAACATTTTATTATTAGTTTTGAGTATACAGTACATTGGTTAGACATTTATATAGTTTATGAAATGATCTTCCTCAAACATATTTATTTTAACAATAGATTGAGTTGCATTTTCAAGAAAAACTGCCATAGAATATTTTTTATTCTTTCATTTTCCATGAAATTGTTTTTGGTATTTAAAGAGGATCCAATTGAAAAGGTCTTTCAGTAAAATTTTTCTTCATCAGTAGATTTTGTGGGAAAGGTTATTATTTACAAAATAAGCTAGAACAACAAATTTATGCCTATTTATAAGTTAATATGTAAAGCAATGATTCATTTTGGAAAAAGAAAAAAATTTCATAAATTCTATTAGATATATTGCTGGCAGGTATATAAGTTGATATAGAGTAGAAATAAATGGCTATTTGTCAATATTATAAATTTATCCCAGCAATTCACTTCTAGAACTGTATACTAAAAAATTGTGCAAGTTGGAAAACACATATCACATCATTGTTTATAATAATATAAGTTTGAAATTTTTAATGTCTAACAGTAGGAGATTAAAGTATGGTAAATCCATCACAACAGAACACCATGCAATTGTTATATATGTTGATAAAATAGATTTATAACAATAAAATATTTTTAGATTAATTCTTAAATGAAATAAAAATCATACACACCCATATTCTATAAACTCATTTGGGTTTAAACAATTAATAACTTGAATATTCTCCAAAGCAACTTATCCAGAGTTAGCATCTCACTCTGGGCCTGGAGCTCAATAGAACTGATTTCAGTGGACTATTCATTTGAAGTACGTAGAAAGAGTTGCCTATAGAATTGTCTATTTATTCTTGAGGCTCCGTCTTCTTCTTCAGCCTCATTTGCTGTCACTTTCTACCTCTTATTCATTTTGGTTTCTCAGCTCTGAACTGCTTATGGTTCTCTAAACAGATGCTGCAATTTAGTTTTCCCATGCCATTGTACATACCTATTCAATGCCTTTCTTGCAAACTCTGCTGCCTGGAAAATATTTATTTTCAAAACTTTGCTCAGCTAGCACTTCCTTCAAGATGGCCTTCAAGATCCCAAGTATAATACCCCTCCCACCTCCAAAGAAGATTATACATGTAATATTTGCACTCTTTAAAACTTTTATTATTGAAAATACAGCAGGGTATTGTTTTAGCTTATCTTTCTCCACTTATGGTGAGCTTTCTGAGGGAAGAACATTTAATTTTAAATATTCATGTATCAATAATGCCTTTAGTGTGGCATTGGTGATATAGTGGTGAGCATAGCTGCCTTCAATGTCTTATGTATGAAATATGAAAAAATAAATGAACAAAAGAAAAACAAACACTCTAAAAATAAAAAAGTATAAAATTATTAATTTGACTTTATAAATAAAGCCTCAGAAGTTAAATCTGTGAGTATACCATATTAAGATATAGAGAAGCTGAATATTAGAATCTTCCTCCTCTCAAATGTAAAAGATAATCACACAATAATTTATGTTAATTAAAGCCTTTCATCTGAATTTTCAGCAGATGTGTTTTCAATTTTTACTTTTTAGATAGATTTTGGACAAACTTAATGGCCTCATCAACTTTCCCCTGTTTTACAATGGAAGACTGCACTGGGGAAAAACGTCCACGTAGGAAAAGTAACTAAGCATGTGGCAAGCTGTTTAAAAGATTTATCTGCTCAGAGGAAGATCTCAGATGCTGTGAGTGCAAAACACGTGTTTGCTCTTCTCCATAAACTAAATGTTTAGGAAGCCCCGAAAGAAAACATTAGTTTTCACTATTGCATTGACTTCTTGCTCTCTATTTTCCACTCCTTTCTTTTCCCTCTTTATTCTGTCAATAAAAGGGGTGTCTGTGTGTGTGTGTGTGTGTGTGCGCGCGTGTGCGTGTGTGTGTGTTTTAATTTTCCAACATATGTGTGTTTTCTGAAACCCTAATCATCGTGATTCAATTGTTACGTAACTTCTCTGTGCAGTTCTCCAAGTTCATCCTTGCTAGTATCAATTCTTCCTTCTGACTGTCTATAGCAGTTCTAGGGGTCAGGCATCTAGTATTTATTTTTGTTTATACCAGAGTTATTATTACATTTATCTTATGCCTCTTAATAAGCTGTAAGTTCCAGAGGGCAGAGGCCATATCTTATATACATTTATTCCCCTGAGCATTCTAAAAGATGCATTTGTATAATGTAAACTCACTAAACAGAATGAAGAAATTTGAAGGAGAAAAAAACTTTATAAAGAAATATTGAATTTCTTTATTAGAAAGGGGATAGAATGGAACACAGGTGATACATGACTAAATATTTTGAGTCTTATTACTCTTTATAACTTGAACCCTTGATTATTCTTTTTTCTTAAAAAAAAGTCAAAAAAGTCACAAATCTAGAAAAGTAAATATATGAGAACAAAAGCATTTACTAACACTGACCACAAACAAGACTACGACAGCATTACTACCTGTACAGGTGGGTATGAGAGCAGCTGCCAGTCAGAGGCATCCATATCAACGTACCTGACACTACCTGAGCATTTACAGTGCACTATTAATCAATCTCAGAGAATCCTCACAATGATGTTTAGAGTGAGATACTCTTAATCTTCTAGTTTTAGAAATGAGAACACTCAAGTCTCAAATGGCTTAAGTAACTTGTCCTAGGTTACATAATTAACAATGAAATCAGAAATTAAATCTTGATTGACCTGACTTCAGAGATACTATAATGCCCTAACATGCAGGAAATTTAGAGATATAAAATATAAGCCACCTTTTTGTTTGTTTAAAAAAAAAAACTATATTATACCTGTAATTCAAAAACAGAATTTATATGAAAATCTCATTCTAAAAAATATTTTCACAAGTAACATCTTCAAGTTCAATGAAAGCATTTAAATTCACAGTACAATCCCATTCCTATTTCTGCCCTTCCTTCCCCCAATCCATCCTGGATTGCTGAATTGAAAAACTGGTGAGTAACTGTCAGCATATTAATATCTGTCATCTAGACATATTTATTTCTACTAGTGCAGCCTAGGATCACATGGGATTAGTAGAGTCCCTCACACTGTTACTTATACTGGGTTTGTAGTTGTAACATTTAAATATGTTTTCTGCTGCAAGTAACAGAGAACCTGACAGAGGGGCGTAAATAAATAGGAAAACGAATATTAACAACATGATATCTAGAGGTAGACAGTTCCTGCTGGTTTCACAGCTTCACAGAATCTTGTACCCAAAATCTCTGTGATTTCCTTGGCTATAACCTCCTATATGATGTTCCAGAAAACCGAGATAGCTACCCTGGTTGCCATGTTCAAAGTAGGAAAATAGAAGAAACAGGAAGAGCTTTGCCAGTGTGTCTTTCTTTTTCGATGGGGAAAGCAAAGCTTCCCAGATTTCTATTCTTGTCTGATAGGCCAGATTTGAACTATAGGGCCACCCCTCACTATAAGAGAGGCAGGCAGGGAGAAGGGATTCCAAATAGGTATTAGGTGGCCAGTAAACTGTAACTGCCACATGAGTCTAAAGTGGACAGTTACTTGGAGGGGATATTGAGATGTTTTATCTCTCAAATCAAGTGTCACTTCCTTAGAGATGGCTTCCTTGATTCTCCAGGCTATGTCAGGCACCCCTCCTGTCCTAATGGCATTCCAGATTGCTTTCCACAGTCTTTATCACAGGTATAATGTATAATTATTTATGAAGGAACATATTAAAACTTTGGGATATTTCTCAGTGTTTTGGGGTAGACACTAAGAATTAGTCATGATTCAAGAGTTTGAGTTTTTTATAGCTCTCTGTGCTTGTACAACATGTCCTAAAATATTTACTCTCTATGGCTTAGATATTACACTTGAAAAATGTTTCATTTGATATTTGAACATCCAAGCTAGATGCTAATCTGTTCAGAAAATAGGTTAGGTGTGCATTTTTTCCATAATTATTTCTAAAAGTGAATTATAATTTCCTTCTTATTAGCCAGTTTCCACCTAAAGAATGAACTATATTCCCAAGAGCAATTACAAATTCCAGTAAATGTGACCTCTGCTAACATATTAATTTAGGACAGCTTCTCTTTAAATTGTTTTCCCTGTGACATCAGGTGAATCGATCACAAGAGACTTAATAACTTTGGTTAAGTCTACATCCTTTATAAATCTGTAATCACTTCGCATCAGAGATTCCATTAAAGAGCTGATATTTGTACAGCAAATCATTGGTTTCTTCCAAAGCAGTTTGCTGAATGGTCACGCAAACTAATTAGTGTTTATTACAATCCACATATCTTCCAAGGGAAGCTTTAAGCAGGCAAGACAATATATTTTAAACAAGAGTAATATATAGCCACTTAAAAGACAAAGAATAAATTTGAAAGCCTACATATTCTTCTAAAGCTGCCTATTATTTTCTCAAACCAATAAACAATAATTCCTCAAAAGACCGTGCATGGCCATTCCAATAAAGACAAATGTGTGATGATCAATATATTTTAATTAAATAGAGAGCATTAATCAACAGGGAGATGCACATTCGTAGAACCAGGCTGATTGCATCAGCTCAATTGTAATTGTTTTAAGTTGGTCCTTCTTACAATTCATGGACTTATTAGTCCTATTAAAGAATAACTTTCTATATTTAAATTGCAATAAGAAAACAAATCTGCCTAGGAAAAGAAATAAGTAATCCTATAGCAAGAACTTCAAAAACTCATCTGCTCAGAAGACAAAATAGATTTAAAACCTATGGGTGAAATAAGCCAAACCTTAATTCCACCTCCTCTACTCCTAAAATCTAGTGAGAAAGATAAAGATAACAGATAAAATAAAGAGATACCATTCTCACAATTTATGGAATATGATGCATGCTATGCAATCTTTTGTCAATTGTCCACTAGATCCCAGAGAAATTGGGTCCTTTCTTCTCTGGTTGAAGAAAGATTAGGATTTTGGTCATCAGGTCATACCAGGTGAAACAGAAGCAGCATCTTAATGTTGGGAACCTGATCTACTTTCTCAGCCTGCCCCCAAAGAACTTCAAATCCCACTTTTTAAGAAACCATCTGGTATATTCTTGACTCATGCTATTCAGGCATGAGTAACGTGCTAACCTGTTTTGGTTTTTTTTTTATAACCTGTTTATTTTCTTCTCTATTGATTATTTATTTAATTAATTATTTTCTTTTTATTACTTCTAGAAAGTAATTTCCATGAGAGCAAAGGCTGTCACTTTAGATCACCATAGTAACCCCAGAACCTAGAACATGGTTTGCTATACAAACAGATTTTCAATCATTCTTTATGAAATGAATTAAAGTGAAATGTTTAAAAAAAAAAAGCAATGGTCTGCGCATTCAACAAGCATTAGTATTTTTTCCCATAAACTCGAAATAAAATTACCAGGAGCAAAAACATAACACATCTCTTTTTTTGTTTTTAGCCTTTTCCAGTCGGCTTGGAAAATGCTCTTTCTTATAGGCTTACTTAATTCTCTCTTCTTTCCTGAATATTTTAACGAAGGAGTTTCTACTCACACTGCCAGACAGAACATACTGTTGAGCGAAAACACATAAAAAACTAAAACCAGGGCGCTGGAGATCAAGAGACTCTAGCCTGGCAGACTTCGAAACATGAGGAGAATAAGAAATCCTAGGAGAGCAGTCCAAGCTTTTTGACAATTTTGGGGGGTAAACAAGCATATTTTTGTCCCTAGATTACTAGACCATGATCCAGAAAGTTGATTCAAATATTCTGGGATAGATAAACCACAAGCGACACTGCTGGGAACCAAACTAAAGAGAGACTAATAAGAATTTTTCACCTTCCTATTTCAGATATATTACACCAGATGTAGAAACAATTCTTTTTCATACCTGAGCCAGCTTGACAGTCTAAAAAAACTGCTGCTTTCTCTGATTTTAAGTTTTGGAAATCTCACTGGAAATAACAAACACCATATGTTAAGAATCACTCCATCAAACAAGGAGAGAGTACTCCTTTCCTATAACTTTAGAAGTCCTGATGTCTGTTGACAAAACACATTTAGAAGTTGCTTTGATACTTTTTACTTCAATTTACTTTAATTTACAGAACTGTGAGGGGAAAAGTAATGTGCTCAATTGTCTTTATTTGACAGTAATTCAGCTCAAGAAAGTCTTCCACATTTCTTTACCTTAGTCAGTTATAGCTTTAAAAAAATCATGAGGTTAAGACACATTAATCACAATATTTTCCCCTGGAAAACAAAAAAACATTAGTAAGGCAAGAATTAACCTTGTCACAAATACTTAATTTTCTCACTAGCATAGTAAATGACGTTGACTTTACGATTAGCCTCTCAGCTACCCAAATACCAGGAATGAAAAGGTTTCATGAAGAAAATTCCTCTCTAGAAGTCATACTAACTAGGTGTGTGATATTAGGTAAATAACTTCTGATTATTGGGCTTCTATTTCCTTAAATCAACATAAGTGAAGGAGGAGGGTGTGATCCAGTTATCCTCCTTTCAATTAGAGTAGGTTAGCTATTTTCTATTTTCAGTATTAGGAATTGGTATGAGTCAATGCAGTGGGTTGAACAGTGGCTCCCCAAAAGATATGTTTATGTTTTGGAAACTATGAGTGTGACTTCGTTTGGAAAAAAAATGTCTTTGCAGATGTAATTAAGGATCTTGATATGAGAAGATCATTTTGGGTTACCCCGGTGGACCTGAAATCCAATGCTATGTAAAAACAGGGTCAGAGATTGGAGCGATGTAACCACAAGCCAAAGAACCCTGAAACCACCAGAAGCATGAAGACACAAGGAAACATTGTCCCCTAGAGCCTTCAGAGAGAGCATAGCTCTGACTATACATTACTTTCAGACTTTGGGACTCTAGAACTATAAGGGAATAAATTTCTGTTGTTTAAGCCACCCAGTGAAGAGAATTTCATGAAGGTACTTTTGACACAGGTATGGGCAAGATTGTAGAATCCTAGTAAGCAGGCTGGGAAAAGCAACAGCAAGGAGGAAGCTTTACCATCTCTAGACCTAAAGAGACAAAAGGAAGAAACAGCTTCATCTTTAAGGTAACTAAAGGAGCTGAAGTTGTTCAGGAGGAACTGCCCGAAGGGAGCTGTAGAGGGACTCTTCAACATCACAAAACTGCAAGGTCAAGGCGGAACAGGAGCCAGAACAGAGAGGCAAGCAATGCACTGACCTCTATTTCTCGTCCTGTCCTTCAGACTCTTGGTGGCCCCTTTCATTACCCAAATACAACCAGAAGCAGAGATTAAGGAACTGAGGGTTATAGCCATAGGTCTCAGCTAGGTGAGGGACAGAACGGGGCAGGGAAACGGGAATGGCTGGGAGAAGTCAAATGGAGAATAAACTGCAGAAGTATTTAGTTTTAAAAGGAATTTACTGGGGGGAAAAAGAAAGCATAAACTCTCTGGAGATTATTTTCAGGAGCTATTTTAATTCTAATGGTCCATGATTCTCTGAAATACCATATAGAAACATGTCCCTCTTCCTTAAATTTCAGTTTTCTCTGCTTTGAAAGAAATCATCTTGGCAAAATTTAATAAATCTTTAATAAATCTCAATAAATCTCTTCAATCAGCCCAATAGAAGGAAACTGGCATTTTACAACAGTTCCAAGAACTCTTGGAAGTTATTTATATAACTTCTCAAGTAAACCTTATAAGAACTATATAATTCAACTATTGTTTTATCCATATTATACAGAATTAAATTGAGGCTCAGAGAAATTGAGTGAAATTTCATGGCTAATAAACAACTAAGCTGAGGTCTAAATCATTTCTCTCTGACACCAAAAGCTGTTCTTGCCACTCTTCCCCGATGCCTTAATTATACCCGATATCCAGAAATTAAGGTATTACTGCTACCTCCCCCTCCTAATCCCACCCTCAAAGTAGAAAACTATGTAAATTAAAATTCTGTTGAAAAACAACACACATATGCTACTGTCTTCTGGAAGAGTTCTATTTTTACTATGAGTCCACTGCTTCAAGACCCTTCCCAGGCATATTTAAAATAGAAAAATAGCAGTAACTACCACTAAATAATAGCCTTCATTAATATGTTCAAATAATCATCATATTTTCTTATTATTAATCATAAAATGTGTCCCATCCATGATGGAATAACAAGGATCAAAATTATTCTCCTATGTGAACGATTAAAAAGCTGGAAAAAATATATAAAGCAAATACTTTTAGAGATTGGATAGCAGGCAGCTCATAACTAAACTGATCCTTCATAAAGAGAAACAAGTAAGGAAATGAGCCCTGTTGATCTTGCTTTCTACCTGAAGGCACATTCCAGAATACAGGTGAAGAGTAGAGTCCAAGCAGGCACACCAGAGCTCTGAGGAGACAGAGATTAAACATAACGGTTTCAATGAATTTTTACTGAATAATAAGCTATGTAGGCATAGGAAGCTGAGCAAAGAGCAACTGGGGAATTATAACCTGAACAATTTTCAAAGCTCACACTGACCAGGAAGACAATTTTCCTTGACCAACCAGAAAGGAGCATTCTCTATTAACACTTGGAGTGTTCAAATGATAACCCAGATTGTTCACACCATAGTAGTAGAGTTAATGTATTTTCAGAATGAGGCTAGTGTAGACTTTTCCTAATAAAGCTCTAACTGAGCCTAGAATAGATCAAGCTAATCTGCAAGTTATTTAATTGCAGAAACAAACCCTGACACTTTCAAAAGGAAGACAAAATCCAGACACCAAGCAGTGTAATACTCATGAAGTCTAGCATCTAATTTCAAAATGTGCCAAGAAACAGAAAAATTATAGCATCACCTGGGGAAAAAAATCAACCAATAGAAACAAAACCTAAAGTGACAGAGATGATAGAATTTGGCAACAGGACTTTAAGTCAACTATTACAAATCTGTTTAGTGTGCTTAAAGATTTAAAGAAGAGCATGAACTTAATAAGGAGAGAAGTAAAAGATAAATTTTAAAAAAGGAATCAAATGTCTGGAATGAAAATTCCACTGGGTGAAATTAATGGTAGACTGCAGAAAAATAGATCAGTGAATTTAAAGACTAGACAGTAGAAACAAAATACCAGGAATAAAGAGGAACATTTCATAATAATAATGGGTCAATTCATTAAGGAAACATAAGAATCCTAGGTAGGCAATAACAAAGCATCAAAATACATAAAACAAAACCCTACAACTTCTTTTCAAAATACTTTGGCGGATTAGTAAAAAGTTAAACATATAAGTAGTAGGCTGACATTCCATTCTTAAGCATTTACCAACAGAAATGAAGCATCGTTCTATACAAAAGGCTTGTACATGAATGTTCATAGCAACTTTATTTGTATTACATAAAAACTAAAACAAGAGAAATATATATTATAGATCAACGAGTAAACAAATTGTAGTGTATTTATACAAAGGGATATTTCTGAGAAATAAAGAAAAAATTACTGATAAAATAACGATAACCTAGCTGATTCTTAAAAATATGTTAGACATAAGAAGTTAGAAATAAATGAGTACATACTGCATGTTTCTATCTACATACAACTCTAGAAGTCAAATCATTTCTAAAGTGATAGCAATGTAAAAGTTCTCTGGGGCCAGGATGCACACACATGGAGGGATTAGGAAGGGACATAAAACTCTCGTCTCTAAAGAAAATGTCACACTGTGACTGTTATAGTGGTTACAGTGTACAGTCATTTGTCAAACTCATCAAACTGTACCCTTAAAATAGATGTATTGTATTATATATATTTATACCACAATAAAGTCGATACACAATATATGTCTTTTGGTGTTTAATAAATGTAGTAAGAAATTTTCATGCCCAATATGGTTAAGCAATATTATCAACAGTACTGTTAAAAGGTGCTAGAATAAAATGAGGTCTGTTTTCTCCAAGCATTCATAATGCAGTAGGGCGTACTAATGAGAACAAAATCACTCCAAATCAGACAGTGGGGTCTGGTTGTCAAGCACCCTTCTAAGAGGTTTTCTGGTACCTTACCCCTGAAAATATTGCTTTTATTTGTGATCCCCTAAAAAACTATAAAAATATTTCATACATGATAAAGGTAAATTTTGTTCAAATCTTTTAGCTTAGAGTAAGTGCAACTTTATTGAAAAGTATTAAAAATAAATAAGTAACTTTGTGGAAAATATATAGAAGTTAGAAATTTCTGGGCTACCACATTCCAGACTTGTGAATTTCCTTTATCTTGCTTATGATACTGAAAAGTTGGGTTATTGTTCTGTGTTTCGAGGGCTTAGTGAAATGCTTCATTTGCAAAATATTTTGGCATCCACAGGGAACTCTTTCACTTGGGCATATTCTCAGTTGTGTTCTTTGTTTCCTCAGATTACTATGCAATCTGCTCCTCATCACAGAATCTTATAGTTGGAGAACTAAAGAAATTGAAGTAACTTTTACTTTATATAGCATCTTTCCCCCTCAAAGTAATATTTTCTCTTTCTTTATCTTTCTTCCTTCCTTCCTTCCTTCCTTCCTTCCTTCCTTCCTTCCTTCCTTCATCCCTTCATCCCTTCCTCCCTCCCTCCCTCTCTTCCATTCTCCCTTCCTTCATCTCTTCCTCCTTTCCTTTCTTCCTTCTTTTCTTTATTTCTTAAGGGAAAGATGTTCTTAAGAAAGATATTTGTGTCTTTAAAGACCCTCCCTTGTCCAGCAGTGCAGACCGCCCCATGGCATGCACTATGTTGTAACACTAACTGTCCAGGAAGAGCTCGTGGCCAATGTACGTGTTCTGACTCATGCCTAATTACATGTATGTTGCAAAGGGAAAATGTTCAATGGAAATAAAGTGTATTTTAAAAATATTTTCTTTCTTTCTTTTAAAAAAAATTTATAATTAAAACATACTACACATTCTAGACCATTACATGTTTCTGTCTACCCATCCCCCACTTTTTTATTCTGATATAGTATAGTTAAGAAGAACCTCCTTAGTCCAATGAATTCAGATATTCTAACCAGCTGGAGAAAAATTTTAGAAAAAAAATGGCTAACAAATAAGCAAATCCTCCATCATTTTGACTTTCATTTTTCCCATGACATTTTTCTCTTTCACACTCCTGCTGGCATTCCATACTGGCCCCAGTGTTTAGTCAATCCCTTTAATACTTTGATTGAACCTGAGCCATATCTCTTTTCTTGATTCCTCTTAGTACAACTAATACAGACTGGAGATTTCTAAAAGACTTTTCTAAACACAAAGGGATAAGGAAAGTAAAATAAACACAATGACATCAAGAGCTCTGAACTGCTTGACTTACACATTATAAGATTCTCTTGTATTAGCTAGCTAGTTTCCCAGAAAGAGTCTTACTAAGTTTTCTTTTATCTAGTTACTGCCCAACTTCATAAGTTGCTTATAACTCACCTCTAGGATGACACACTTAAACATTCTGCCCCGTTCCCAGTCAAGAACTGAAAACTGGGTAAGATCTCTCCCCATCTAGCACTGTCAGCTCTGATTTCCAGTCTGAGAGTTGAGCATCTTTATGAAATAGATACAAGCAATTATGTCTTCTTTGACATGGTTCTTATCTACTAGATAGAGAGGTTCAACATTTTTCCTTATATAGGACCTATTGTATACCAATGTCTCAATGAAGCTTTATATTTAGGTAAGAAACATTTTACCTACGCCATAAAATGTTTGTCTCTTTCTTATAAAGGCCTGCAAAAGATGGATGACACTGAGTCCAAAAGGCTAATTTAGGAATATTTCCTGAAAGAAAGCTAAGGACTCCAATCCTATCATTTTTGCTTTCCCTTGAAAATCCCTTGAAAATTACCTCTTCTCATTTTTGAAGAAAATGAGTTTTGTTTTTGTTTTAATTTATTTTCTGCTTTTGCCTTTGCCTTTATAATTTTTACAGAAGAGCTACAAGAATTTTAGATCATACCAGGTCAAAAAAGAGACATAAGTTTTATAAAACCAAGGAAATACAAAGAAGTGCCAAGCAGAATGTCATTTGAGTTTACCTCTTGGGATTCTGTTAGCATTGCTGTCAAGTCATTGAGCATGAATACAACTCTGATTATGAAGATGTAAGAAGGTACGTAATGGGTTTTTTTGGTAAGGTAGACTCTTTAAATCCCTGACAGCTAATCTCTAAATTCCTGACAGCCCCACCATAATATTCTAAGTATTTCTTTGGGTTACTTGGTATCTTATAGACAGAAAATATAAAAGTGGGTAATAAGGGATAAAATTCATTCCAGGGCAAAGGCTTTCTACAGAAGCACTGGTGAAAAGCAAAGGAATATGTATGGAGCAAGGGTAAAGTATATACAGGATAAGGATTTAAATCTTCTTTTGAATTTCATTAAGATGTTTCATAGATATGCTCTACACTATAAATATGATGCTAAAGGATTACTTTTTAAAGGTATAATCACGGATCGCATATAAACACAAAATGAATTAGTATCAAGCATTTTATTTAACTCATTAATAAGGGAACTGGTTGGTGTTAGAATAGGTTGAAAGAAGAATTTAAAGTACCACACATATAGGCACATTAGAAATGCCAAAATGAATTCACAAATTGAAGTAAAATGGCAATTTATGAAAAGAAGTAAAATGGAATTGCATTCCACCAGACTCAGCATTTCTATGGACCAGAATCATTAGAATTATTTTCAGTTTATTTTGTTCTGTTTTTACAACCAGACAGAGTTGTACATTAGTTCAAATCAAGAAACGGTGGCTATAAACTAGAATTATGCACAATGCAGGATACATGGTGATTATTTTTCTTCTTTTTTTCTTTTTTTCACATTTTTCCCCTGACAAATTAGATAACTTTTCAATGAACTTCAGAAAAGTCTGTCAAATCTTTAAATGGTCAGCATTTTGATTTACCTCACTATGGTTAAATAAGATAACGTAGGAGGCAGTGCTGGGTAAATTCTAATGTGCTTTATAATTGTAAGTCATAACTGTTAGTGCAGCCTATCTGTTGCTTCTTCATACACAGCAAAGCCCTCACTCCAGCACTAGTGCCAGAACATTTTTACACCTTCTCGAATCACTACCACATGTGTAAACACACCTTTATCCCCTCGAGTAAAGAATATTTTAAAACTAAGGTATCTGGAATTCACCTTCAAGATTAAGCTATTTTAGTATCGTTAAAATGCTGTGGAAAGGTCTCTCCCAAACATCTCTCATTCAACAAGAAAAACTTTTTAAAAGGAAAAAAGAATGAATGGGGGGACGGGGATATAAATAGGATGATGAGAAAAGACCAAAAGGTCTTTTTGGAACCGAAGGCTCTTACCGATAAATTAATGAGGTCTTTAGCCTCTAAAATGTTCAAAGCTCCAAAAAGAAATTAATTTTTTAAAGCCCTTCTGCTTTAGATAACAGCTTGAAAATATCACTTTAGTATTTTTTGCATTGCATGTTTTTATCATATGTAATCGATGTTATACTTAATGCTGCCTGACATTTCAAGTGATTAAGGGCCAGGTGGGGGCATTAACAATGCAAAGCCTTATTTGCATTTACACTAATGATTTTATAATGGGAGTTTTATTATATTAATTATGACTACTGGGAGTGAAAAAATAAAAATAGAAGAAATCCAAGAAACTCCACTCTTTGATAAAGTAGCTGTTACCAAATTTGCAGACATAGGTGGTTATTTTCACAAAGGGAAACAAAATCATTTGAACATTATCGTCATTACTACATTAATTTTTCCATCATTGCTTGGGTTTAGGTGTACCTTTTTTCTTTTTTTTCCTCCGCAGCATGAAATACATTTTAATCTTTATATAGCTACAGCTTGATCATTTGAGTTGGTTGGCATGCAAAGTCAAGTTGGTTTGCTCCACATACCTATAGCCACCCTCCCCCTCAACCGGTTCATAGCTAATTTATCTGTTGCTGTCTTACAGAGTGTTTGGATAGTGTACAGTTTTAATATGACAGATTGCTTATTGGAAGCAAAAATTACTAGATGCCCTCCCTTTGGAGGTGAGGAGGCAGCCTGAAATATCTACTGCTGGTGTAAAACTGCAAGTACTCGCTGATGGTAATTACAGAGATTCTGTACCATTTTAAAACTATTTTGTCTCTGACGGGCACCATAATTTCTTTGTGGCTGTGCAGAAAGCTTTTTCTACAGTCATGAACATCTGAGGCTGCCAAGTAAAATATCATTTGGAAGAAGTAACTTTTTCTACACATCCTCAAACCAACCAAGTGCAGGGAGGAGAGCTAATGTGACAGTCAAGATATCTGGAGGCAATTGAGTCAATACTTGTGGATAATTATGAATTGTGTTGTTCCTTCATAGCAGTAGAGACTAGGAAATGGTATAATTTGCCATGCTTGTTTGCTACTCCAGCAATACACTGCTTGTAATAAGATTTCACACTTTAATTTATCCAAGAACCTTGCAGTGTTTTACAAGCACTAATTACTGAGAATCTCACCATGCTTAACTAAGACAAGAAAAGGCTTCAGCGCGGATCCTATTTTTAAAGTTAGTAAAAAGGAAGAAAAAATTCACTATTCTGAAGAGCACTGAGAGAGAATTAGGAGAAAAAAACAGCTTACTGACATCACAGGCTTTACTATTGAGGCCACTGCAACCATAACACGGTATGAAATTCATCCTCGAAATAATGTATTTTTAAATAAATTTTTATTTATTCAGAAAAATGAGGCAGACACTGAGTGAGGTAGACAGTGAGTGAGCTACAATGGATAAAAGAGTCTATTTGGGGTGAGGGTATGCAGACAGGATACTATAATACCTTGCCATAAGTGCCGTGATGAAAAGACACATAAAGGCCAATAGTAGCAGAAAGCAAAGTACCTTAAAACACACAGGGAAGCTGGAATTTTAGTTGGAAGCACTAGTGCAGAAGTGGAGAATGGGTAGTCAGGCAAAATAAACAACAGACAAAACAAACAAACAAAACCCCACTTTCTTTGCAAAGATGTGGAGACATGTTTCTGGACCAGCAAATAATTTGGTGTAGTTTCATATCAGATGGGGAAGAATGCAGTAGATGGGCTGCAGTATGCATGAGGAAGAATGAGTATAGTTAAAGAGGGGAGTATAAGGCGGAGAAGAAGAACATCTTTTTCAGAAAGCAAATCTTTTATTCTTTTAAGCAAAACTTGAATTAAGATCATTTGGTACTTTAAAATTATAGCAGACACGTGCTTTCACAAAATCCATATTGTAACAGTAATTCTCCAAATCTAACTGATTAACATAGCAGGCACATTGCTTTTTAGCTTCTTCTAATATTGTTAGAAAACCATGACTTGGAATCTTTTATTCCAAGCTTCTTCTTCCAAAGGGATGAGAAGCAGTTTTCCATTATAAATTGGTTTCCTTGCTTTATTGAAGGTAAATAGTTCTAGCTTTAATATAGATATAATATATATCCTGTCATTTTTCATTGATAGTTTTGTAAAAGTTGGGCTTTTAAATACAATGTAAATGTTTCTTTTATACTTCCACTGAAGTTGAAAACATAAGGATGAAAAATGTATTTATCCACCTCCCTCCCCCATGAGATTCAAAATCAGTTAAAACTTGAAAATTTTAGAAAGCCGTTGACGAAAAGGATAAAGAAGTGTTTTGCCAACCAAAATGGCATCACTGTCTCTGTTAATTTGCTTTAAATTGCCACAGAAAGGAGATTTTCATTTCATGCCAGCATTTCTTATTGGCTTAAAACCAACCAATGGATATTATATTTTATGGGCTCAGACATGAAGTGTATGGGTAAATATTAATCTTGCAAACTACTACACTTGCAGCCAGAACCACACACCTAGTGGACTAAAGCAATAAAATAACTTATGGTTCAGTTGAAATACTTAAGTGTGAGTTTGAAAAATGATGTCTAGTCCCATTTGAAATGGTCCCAGACTCTGGATGAACTTTATTGTTCATTGTGAGGTCAGGTACCTACTTAATAAAGAGAAAACTAGTATCATATGAGATTTTTCATATTTGATTTCTTTTGTGCTTCCTAGAAACCATGACATCTGTTTGAAACCAACAAAAAGACTCCATAGGGAGGATTAATATGAGAGCCTGGGAAATAGGTCATTCATTCATCTAGTCAAACAAACATTTATTGATCTCTCCTAGTTCAGAGTGCAGTGTCCTATGCTGGCAAAATAATAATTAGAAGACTGCATTTTGCCACATAGTATGAAGAAATAAAAGTTATAAGTAAGAATTCAGTGTGGTAAGCATTTTAAAATATCATTAGAGAACACTGAAGAGGAGACTGCGGACTGCCTATAAGGGCTAAAAAAAAGCTTCAATTTGTGCTACATTGAATAATTGTACTCAATCAGAGTTCACTATAATAGAATTATATATCTACACTTTGACCTTCCTCCTGATGAGGGAAGCATATGCGCTACCTCTTAACATTGACCTTGGCCATGTTATTTGCTTTGAGCAAGGAGATGTTAGTGGACATAAGAATAGCAGAAGCTGAAACCTTGCTCACAGAGTTGAACTTGCCCTTACACTCCAAAAGAACATACCCTAGAGAGCTGCTGTCCCTTCAGCAGGGGGCCGAGAACAAATGGGCAGTCTAGACCCAAGGCTAGCTGGCCTATGGCCTGAAGCAGATCCACTAAACTAAACGCAGTCTGGATCGCTCAAACTACAGCCAAACTACAGACTTGTGTAAATGAAATAAATGCTTCTTGTTGCAAACTACTGAGTTTTTTGTTTGTTTGTTAGCAAAACTGACTAATACCTTATTTAAGCCGGATTTTAAAAGATGAATAAGAATTTTTTCAAGAAGGACAAGAAGAAAAGAAATTCTAGGTAGATGAAACAGCATGTCAAAAAAGGAGTGGAGGTAGGAAATTGTATGACATGCTTCTAAAGTATTAAGTAATTAGATATTGCCAATATACAGGTTATATGAAGGGATTGGATTAAAATTAAACTGGAAAGATTGGTCAAGACTGCATTGTTAAAGAGTTTGGAATGTATTTCATAAATAGTGAATAGATATTTTTAAGGAATATAACATTATAATTGCTGTCTGAGTTAATCTTCCAGGTATTAAAGTCAAGGGGCTCACTTGTGTTTTTTCCAAAGCATAGACCCAAGGTAAAGTATTTAACTGATTTACCTATTATATTTCCACACGGCAAAATGGTTTTCTTGGTGTAACACTTGCTGTAAGGGCCAAAACCTCATTCATATGGCAAGGGCTGAATGACTTTTATCTTTTAATTTGGTATCAGGGACCCTAAGTCACAGTGAAGGAGAGAAAAGTCTGACATTCCTCTCAATTGTACAAAGAATCGTTATGAAGGACCATTTGGCTTTACTCAGCATTTGTACTGGGATTGATTTTAATTTAGTGCATTCAGTTTTCCCCCAAACCTCTGTCCTGCTTGCAAACACAGCAAACTCGAACAAATCTTTGCCAATCTCAAGAAACATGGCATCATATCTCTCTGTAGTTTTTTAAAGAGGCAGGAGATGTGGCTACTGTCATGGTGAATATGCTGGAGATTTATGGGGACTGTAATTGTGGTTCAAGGAGCCTGCTCAAGCAGACATAAATCTTGGTAACAGGGTCAGTAAAGCCAGGTAAGGATGGCAAGAGGAAAACCACAACTATCAAGAGCTTTACTTACTAGCATTACAAAATCAAGGAATGCTATAAATCTCATTTAAATATAGATACACCCATCTTATTTTAAGCCATCTTCGTATTTAGCAATATTTCTATATCGCCAATCAAGAGAGTAGGCAATAGTTACTAGAGAAAGATAAGTCAGTGATTAAAACAGAAATACTGTAAGAATTTCTTACATTTATGTAGTGCCCTCTAGTTCGCAAACTTCTTTTATGTTTCCTATCCTTTCAAAAATTTTATTAAATTTATTCATGTTATATTGGTTAATAAAATGATATGTTTCAAGTGTACAATTCTATAATACAGCATCTGTATTATTGCATTGTATGTTCACCACCCAAAATCAAATTTCCTTCCGTTGCCATATATACAATGGAATACTACTCAGACATAAGAAAAGATGGATTACTATCTTACTTTTAAAGTCACTACAAACTATGAGTCAGGCAATGCAGATACTTTCTAACTTCTATGGATAAGATAACAAAAACTTAAGAAAAACTTGCCTAAGCTCACAGTTTGTTAATGACTAAGTGAAGACTCAAAACAGGCCTTTTAACTCCTGGGCGAAGCCTCTTGACACTAACTGAAAGAGTCTTAAAACAGTCATATTTCTATTGTATGAGCTCTCATGGTCAGACTTGTATCTAGCAGAAGGTAGAGCCATTGCTATAGACTGAAGGTCTGTGTCTCACCAAAATTAACATGTTGAAACCTAACCTTCAGTGTGATGGTATTAGGTGTGTGTGTAGTGGTGGTGATGGGGCTTTGGGAGTTGATTAGGTCATGAGGGTGGATCCCTTATGAATGAGATTAGTGTCCTTATAAAGAGATCCCAAATGCAATATACATATGATGTACCATTGAGCTGTACACTTGAAACCCATATAATTTTATCACCAATGTCACACAAATAAATTTAACTTAAAAAAAGAGAGAGAGAGCCCAGAGAATTCTACCATGTGATGACACAGCAAGAAGGTGGCCATCTATGAACCAGAAAGTGATTCCTCCTTAGACATTGGGTCTGCCAGCGCTTTGACCTTAGACTTCCCAGCCTTCAGAAATGTGAGAAATACATGTTTATTATTTAATGTATCCAGTCTATGGATTTTTTTTTCTTATCACAGCCAAAATGAACTAAGACAACCATCCATTTTGTTCTTGGGCATTTTCCTACCCCATACTGTTTTTATATGACCAATCTAATAAAATCCAGAGGGGGCTGCTAGTGAGATGGGAGCAAATGATTAATCGGTGAAACCATAGTAACCTTTACATTGTATAATGCCTCAGAGTTTAAAAAGTACTTTCATAACTAAAATTAAAATTATTGATTTTACTCTGTTATGTTTTCTCAGAGGAAGCATTTGTGTCAAAATAGCTTAAATTGTAAGTTACAGGATGTGACTTACACAAATTCTTACGTATCACTTAACAAGCTCTAATTTCATAATTATTTGAGGAAAAATATGCCTCCCAGAAATGACTTATCAGGAATAATCCATTCAATTAATTAACTCAAAACCTGTTATCCTAACTTGCAGGTCAGACATCACACAATTATGACTATTCATCTTGTGCTGCCTCGATGCTGGAGAAGAATCACTTTACCTTACTCCCAACTCTAAATTGCCATCCATAGTTAACATATGCAAAACACGCACCCACCTCCCCCCCACACACACACATGCACACACGCACACATTCACAACTTTAGGATTCTGTCTATATCTAGATGTCAACTTAAACAAAATTGACATCTAGATATACCTTAAACAAAATGGTAACAAACGAAATTGTTCTGGTCACCAACATTTCTGTAAACTGCCAAGGGCTTAGTTTTCATGGCTTGATTTCCTGCCCTCTCTTAACATTGATTTCACACACCTATTCCCTCCAGCATCCTTCTCTTTCATCTGTTCTGCACCACCCCATTTGGAACACTCAGGCCATTTTTCTTTAATATTCAAAAAACACAGTCAAGTTAAACACTTATGAGTAACAGATTTTACTGAAGACTTTGTGTGATTGGAAGGGCTTATATCACAGAAAAGTATGTTACTTAAAACATTAGCAATAGCTATTAACAAGAGTTCCTTAATCACTCCACACTAGGGAATTTTTCACCAGCCACTTAATTAGTCATATTTTTCTGGGGCCTCCAACCTCCCTCCTATAACTCAATTTTCATAACAAATCTGCTGAATAATTTTGCTTTCCATCTATTATTCTACCTACCTTTGCATATTTAAAGATTCTTTAATGTACTCTGCTAAAACAGAGACCATATATCCATTATTTCCCCTTTGTCAGGACAGAAGACCTGTCAAAAACGTTGACATTCGTCTACCCTTTCTTCCTCCTCCCTAAGTCACTCTAAGTGAGAAGTAGCAACGATGAGGTGCAACTTTCCCACTAGATCCCACATAAGAGAGTAGAAGTGACTACACTCAATTCCGGTTTTAAGCTGCACTTTTTATAATCCTTTTCTAGGGGGTAAGTAAAGAATTTCGCTTGAAAATAACAGTTGGCTGTCAAAATTGCTTGACGTTCTGTCTGTATAAGATACCAATCCTGTGTTTCTGCAACACAAGCTGCAGGCTGAATAAACAATATTTAAACAGAAGAGGCCAGTGGCATACAATCAGTCAAGATGCTCATAAGACAGGTAACTTCTCCATGATTTAATTAAGTGGGAAGTTTCTATCGTTTTTTATGTTTTAAAATCAATGTGTGCTCTGGTTCTTGAATCTCCATTTCCTAGTCACCTAAGTAAAACTCACCATTGTTTTCTGTCTTGGACCCTGAGTAGAATAGATAAAATAATCAGAAAAAAATATGTACTCCCTAAGTTTTTTTTAGCAGCATATAATTTTTATGCTGCGTGTGCTAGGAAGGAGCTCATGTCGCTATTTCTATTCCCAGAGCTTGTCTGGAAGCTGGCGATGATGTTAAAAGTAATATCGTGGGTAAGCAAATATTACTAGAGTCAGATCCCGGCTCCTCCACATATCATCTCTTTGACCAATAATAAATTCCTCAGGGTCATCTTTCTTAACCTATTGGTAGCATTGGACACAGCTTTTGCTTCTTCTCCCCTTGCATTTCAGGATATCACCCTGTTCCACTTGATTCCTGACTCACTGCTGATGGCTCCTTTTTAGTTTTCTTCATGGGTGCCTCCTAATTTCTTTGAACTCGAAATGTTGAGGTGCCCCAGAGGTCAGGTCTTAACTCTCTTTTCTATCTTCCCTCACTACCTGAATGATCTCAACCAGTTTTACGGCTTCAATCTGACATAGATTTTTCTCCTGAACTCCAGATTTACATGATCATTTCAAAGTCCAAAGCTGAGCTCATGATCAACATCTTTCAACATACCAGTTCTTCCTGCAATACACCCCATCTCAGGTGCTGGCAAATAAATCTTTTCACCAACTTTTTCTCTCATACTTACATTCAATCAATCAAAATTTTCTATCTTATCTTCAGATAATCCATGATCTGACCAGTTTTCACCATCTTCATTACTTTCAAGTCATCGAAATCTCTTGCTTAAATTATTGCTACAAGTTCTTCTCTTGACTTAAGCCCGTATATGCTGTTAGCAACACAGCAGCAAGAATTGTCCTGTGTCTAACACATAAACAGACATATGCCAGTGATTTTCTGTTGGCTCTTAGCCTTGTACTTGTTCTGTATTCTCCATTCTGTTACTTGGCTGAAAGCATGAAAACTACATTTCCAAATCTCTTGCTAATTGTGCTATTGTTGGGTCCTGCCAATAAGAGGCACTTGTGATATTTTAGCAGTTTGGGGGAAAAAAAAATACACGTTCTCTGCTTCTGGCTCCTACAACAGCAGTAGGAAGAGACCTCGAGCAACTGAGGGCTCCAGCATCACTGGTGATTCCAACATCATTGGTAATTCAAGTATTATCAAAACAGGGCCAGCTCCTGCTCAGTGATGCTTCCTGTAATACCAGCAACAGATTCAAGCTGCGTTAGTAGAAATAGCAGTGAGGATTTCCCTTAGACCAGCAGCAAAGGCAGGCCTACGAGCTACAGCAGGAACTATGGCAGAGTTCTGATGTGGTGAAACCCTTCACTCCCTTTGGCTCTTCCAGCGCCGGTTCCTTATTGAAATCACTTTCTGTTTTCCTGACTGGATATTCATTGATACAACATAAATACAAAACACTGAGGTAAGTACTATAATCTAAGTTATAAAGGTATAGTTGGTATAAGATAAACAATCATTATTTTGCTTCTGGGGGTGGAAGGGAGCGAAAGCTTCACTGAGAAGAAATTTCTTGCTAAGGGTCTAAAAGGTTAATAAAGGAATGAAATGAAGGAGAAGACGGAAGTCAATCTAGGGAGAGAAAATAGCAAATGTAAAGTTAGCTACATTTTTTTTTTAAGCATGATATTTAGTGAAGGTTGGCCCAAAGACTTGCAAATATATATATGTGTGTATATATGTGTATATGTATGTATGTATACCTACTCTCTGCCACTCGGCAATTTATAATCTCAAAAACAAACTGCATTGGATAAGAAAAATGATGATACAACTTTTCCTATGTGTATACTCACTCAGAGTCTCAAAGCAATTTACAAACATTGATTAATTATGTTTCAATGCATTCTCATGTTTCCTGTGTGCTACATAGCTGCTAATCTCTTTCATCTGTCAAAGAGGATGCATGAAACTTGTTTGCACAACCTTTTTTATTCTCAATTTTGTATGTATGCATACATACATACATACATACATACATACATACATACATATATATAATTCCCCCCTACACCCCACAGAATTCACTCTACCTTAGTTATATAATCATATCCAGATTCTTCCTGCTCTCTTAGAAAACGGGATTTTCTTCTTAACCCCTTTTAAATCCACCAGATTGCAGGCTCTAAGTGGCCAAGGGCAAAATTGAGAATAAAAAAGGTTGTGCAAACAAGTTTCATACATCCTCTTTGACAGATGAAAGAGATTAGCAGCTATGTAGCACACAGGAAACACGAGAATGCATTGAAACATAATTAATCAATGTTTGTAAATTGCTTTGAGACTCTGAGTGAGTATACGCATAGGAAAAGTTGTATCATCATTTTTCTTATCTAACACGGTTCGTTTCTGAGATTATAAATTACTGAGTGGCAGAGAGTAGGTAGCTGCCCAGATTAAGTTTAAGAAGAATAATTTTATATCAAGAAAATGGCAAATTTCTATTAAATTTGATTAAGATTGTTTTGTTACGACAAGTAATAATAGTTATAAATAATTAAACAATAAAACAATTCTAGACATGTGCGATTTGAAGTCTTTAATGCATGCTTCAGGCTTGTAATAAGTCATAATGATAGAATCAAATTGACTTTAATCAAGAAGCCTGCATTAATGACCTAGTAATTCATACCCTGTTGTCTATTTATTGCTATAATAACATTAACATTTTTACAAGTTCAAAGATCTGCTTTTATCCTTGTGTACCACACACATAAGAAAATCTAAAATGCTATTAAGAACAGATGTCCTTTTCTCAGTACCAGTATTTAATATTAATTGCAAAATCCTGAAGATCTTTTAGTTTTAAGCGTCACATTTTAGGGTACAAAGCAAGATGTGAACATAGTAATTCTTTCTACTTTCTATCTTGTTAGATTGTTCCTGTGATGCAGTTAAACAGACCATGAAATGGACTCTTTCAAAACTAAATTTCAATAGATTAAAATGTATAGGAATTTTCACACATTCACTCTTCCTATCTCATAAGTAGGACACCACAAAATAGTTCATTTAAAAAATTGCTGATTACTGACTTAAGTAAAGATAATTTGACTCTATTAAATTTTCCAAATGACTCTCTCTTGCATGCAAGCTTGTAACCGGAATTTGTCTCAGAGCTCTGTGGTTGCCAAAATACCATACATTTTCGTGGAACCTGGCAAAGAACAAACAAAAAGATTAGGTCTGGTTGATATTTATATTATAGTGACACATTCTAAAGAAATCTAGTTCTAAAACCTTGTCTCTGTGAGGCTCAGGGATACTAGATTGTGCAACTCCTTAAGACACCACTCATAATATATTCTATTTGAATGATGCTTCAACTGCTTGGGCATCTCCAGGGCAAGAGTGACAACAATTGTGACTATTTCTGCCTAGGATTCTAGCACTGAGGGACAGCTCATTCATTTCATGACTTTATTCTTTTTTGGCTTTCCCTGAAGTCTTAAAGAATGTCACTATTTCTTATGGTTTCTTGATTTAGTGCATAGCAGAGGATGGCAACCCTTGGATTATGTGTCAGAAAAGTATATCGATCACTTTCCATTTAAAGCCCTCTTTTTTCCCTATTTCAGAGAAATTTGCTACATACTGAAGAGTTACCAACTGGATCATTTTCCCCTTTTTTCTCATGCCATTCCTAGACTTAAGTCTTGATGGTTCTCCAAGGCCTAATGATTAAGTGAAGGCTGAGTAGCTCAGTTTATTTTTCCAACATTACTTTCTACCAACAGACTCACCACCTCCAAGGTACAATAAGCTGTGGGTACAGTGGATACTCCACAATTTTCAGAAAGGCCATGCACTTTTGTAATATTCTCGGTACTTGGAATAACATTGGTTTTTTTTTTTCCCCCTCTTGAGAAGATTATAATCATTCTTCTAAATTAGCCCCCACCCCCACCCCAGTAACACATTGACTTGCCCAGTCAGGTATTTTATTCACCCAACAAATATCTATAAGATGCCTCTTTTCTGTTGGGCACTAAAATCTGGAGACTAAACAAAAAAAACAACAGATTCCCTGACCTTGACAAGATTACAACATTTATCAAACAGCCAATTATAATGCAGAAGACTCTTAACCCAACTCTGGTGACCCAAATAGTGGGATAGACAAGCAGAGACATGAAGAATAAGCAGGAATTAATCGAGTAAAGAGTTGAGAATCTCATTTCCATTAAAAGATCAAGCTTTCCCCAGAATATAATAGAGTTCTTTGAAATTTTTAAAGCTTTTATATACATCATCCCCTTCAATTCTTACTGAATTAAGTATTATCATTCACATTTTGCAGATGAGAAAATCAAGGCTTATCCTCAAAGAGGGAAGTTCAAATAGGTTTATATTCCCATTTTGTCCCATGGCAATGTTGGATCATGGTGTTGGGTCACCATTTACTGGTGAGTCAAAGTCCAAACACAAGATAGAACTTACACAGAGATTTGAATATGAAAGTTAATATAAAGAATTAATATAAAGAAACTAAGAGTAGGAAGCAACTATAAAGATATAGAGATAACTCTTAAGAATAGCCTATAGCTGGGAGGGTACTCCCAAAAAAGGATAACTTGGAAGGAGGGAATCCCCATTTCAATCCTGAGATTCGGACTTTGTTGGAGACTATATGTGACTATAGCCCATTGGATGGTGTATAAGTTCACTAACTTTCACAAGCCAGGCTTGGTCCACAGTCAGTGTATGAGCAAGAAACACCTCTCCAAAGTAGAGATAAACTGAGGCTGCCAGGCAGGCATGCAGAGAAAGTCCGGGTGTGTGGAACCTGTTCACAGGAGGGCAGCAGATGGGTGCATGTCAGCAGGGCCAGAGGAAAAATCCTCCAAGAGGATTTTGGAAGACAAAATGGATTCCTAACTCCTTGATTCCTTTGCTGCTGTTCCCTCTCAACTCATCCCTCTCAACAGCAGCAAAGGAATCAAGGAGTTAGGAACCCACCTGATGGCAAGGCAGTGTATACCCTAGGGCATATATTTGGATTAACCATGTCTCCGAGACTCCATGGTAAGGAGAAATAAGGGAGATTAGGTCTGCCTGGTTCCTTCGCTCTGTCTGTTTCCCATTGATCAATGTTCTCCCCACAAAGAATCTCCTCCACTACTGGTTTCTATCATCTGGCCATTTTGGAAGCCACTGGAATGCCGGATCCCACACCCACCCTGCAGTGTGTGCTTCATCTAAGTGTGGAAGCAGCAGAAGGAGCCAGAAACCCTGGGCTGAAGGAGGTCAGTACAGTTGTATGACAGAGGTACAAAGGAGGGCCTGGTACGCCCTGGACAATGGGTTTGTCAGTCCCCAATGGTGTCCACGTGGTCCAGGCAGTACTTAGAATTGAAAGAACCTGAGTAGATGCATCGGTATCTAACATACCCCCTGACTCTCCTTTTAAGAAATTCCATGACTGATTAATCCTCACCAAACAAACAGGTTACCACCAAATCTCAGTTATAGAAGCCATTTTTCTGTCTTTAAATTAAGTGTACATATTTCTACTTGTATATATTCTATGTTTGTTTTGCAGTTGAATTTTGAGTATTACCATATTTTCCAAGTGTATATGTTCTGGGGAGCCTTATTCTGGCCCACAAGAAGTGACAATAACTAAGCCAGAACTTGAACCCAGATCTCCTGTTTTTTTTTTTCTAGTGTCTTTGATGATAAACCTATATAATTTTCTTGAAGGCAGATAGGTTCTTTCCTGTCCCCTATCGGGCAGTTTTAAAATCAGTCTCTTCATCCTCATTAGATTTATGTCTACTTATTCCTGATTTCAGGAGTTATGAGGACTTCATGAATGAAGGTAATCACTGCCTTCCAAAGATATCATTATCAGTGCAAGGAGGATAATGAATTTCCCTCAAATCTATTTTGAGCCCTAAGGATGTAGACAGGTGGTTATTTAAAGCTCTGGAAGCAGATGAGTGTGCTGTATTAAAAGCAGTGGGCACCAAGTCAGAGGACCTGAATTCAGATATCAGCTCTTCTACATGTTAATTGTGTGGCATTGACCAAATCATTTAACCTCCCTGAATTTTGTCCCTTTTCTTGGAAATACAGAAAAATAATACTTATTTTTAAGTGTTTTCAGAAGTAATTAAAGCACACATACCTAAAACTGCCTGGCCCGTATCAGACACAAAATAATTTTTTCAACTGCTCAGTGTTATGCAGCGTGAAGTCTTCTTTTGTTTCTTTTGTTTGTTGGTTGGTTTTGTTTTATTTTTGCCCTGGTCTCATTCAACACAATTAAAGTGATGTCTTGGACACCAAGATACATTATAACGGTTTCCATATAGACTTTATTTGATTACATTTGTATGTCTCTAACTATGCGTTTGGTAGGGTCTCTGTACCTTTGTATTAAAGCACCATCTCATTATATTGAGAGGCATAAATATAATCTAACTAACGTACCTAAAAGATTTAAAGTTAAAAGAAAAACAACTGGAATCATGATATCGAGGCAATTCACATCATGATAAGATTTTATGAAATATTTTTTGCCATATGGCTCCAGATATGGTAAGTTATATCCTGTTAACTTTTTTCTAAAGAGAGGTTGGTAGGATCCTCCTGTCCTTAAAACACAGCAGAGCCCATTGAAGCTCGGATGACAGGCTATTTATTAATTCACAAAATAAACATTCTCTCAACCTGAAGTGTGCGTATAACACTACAGATGTGGAAGCGAGTGAATAGGTGAGTAGTGGACACATTTTGGGTTCTCATTTTTAAGTTCTTAAGACTCCTTTCTCGGGAGTTTAATGATTTATTGGAGGGAGGCAGGGCGGGGGAAGTACCTCTTCTTGGCAATGGAAAATTAGAGCAGGGAAAGGAGAGGCAAGGGACCAGCATGTTTTGAGCACTGTATTGGGGAGCCCAGGTTATACAGCACTTAGATATCAGCCTCCAGTGCACAGAAAGGGCAGGGAGAGGCAGGGAATAGATCTGGGGACAAAGGGAAGAATATCGACAGAGATTTAAAAATCAGGGTTTACACATTTAATCTGTCATCTCCTTTAATTCCATGTACCCTCCCACACCCAGACTACAGCATTCCACATTCTATGTGGAAATAGAGTCTTCGACAAAAGAAAAAGGAAGGGTGCTTGTCACTTCTGCCTCCCAAGGTTTTATTCTTTTTCTCTTTCTTTTTTCCTTCTTTCCTCCCTCTCCCTTCATCCTTCTCTCTTTTTTCTCTTACATTTTATTGCATGATTTAAAATAATTTCAATTAAGTTATAATCTTAAACGATTCCAAATTTATCACTCTCCATCATCACGTTTTAAGTCCTTGAGTTCTTCCATCATGTAGGATACATAAAAATGTGAAGTTGCACAGATTTAAATAGGACACAAATAAATAGGTACTTTTCATCCTTCTGTTTTCTATTCGATTCTCTCTTTGCGATAAAGGAAAATGTAATACGTGAAGGAAGTTATTCTGTATCATAAAGGATTTTAAATAGATGCCAGAAGGGGATAATGGTCATTAAGTCTTGAGTGAAATTACTCTTTATGTAAATTTCAATTTAGGATTTAGAGAGACGGGAAAAAAATAGAGATTTCAGAACCTTCAGCCATTCAATGCTGTTCAATCAAATTCTGTTTGACTCTTAGGTCTCTTGAACAATAACTAGTCACCTACATTATTCATCTTTAAGCCTTAATTGATCCTCATTCACAATATATGAGGTGTATATTACCATCATTTACATATGAGGAAACCGAGGTCTAAGAAGATCATAATCAGAAAGCAAATGGCAGGCCCAATATTCAGTTCCTGGTTTGCCTTACTCCAAATTCCTTATTCTTCCTTCCTCATACTACCTTAGACGACGAGATGCAGACTTATGCAGGGAAGAATTATTCATTTTGCATTTTATGTCTTTACATGCAAATACACAATAATACACAAACATTTCTTGCACCAGATCTAAGAATAATTATTTCTGTTTCTTAATAATGGAAGGAATTGTGCAGAGAACTAGAATCATGAAACCTAATAGTCTAAACTTTGATATGCTTGTTAAAATTAGACAGTTGATTATCTGACATTTAATGGGATATGGGAAAATTCGCCAGTAGCTGTACACTGTGGAATGAAAGAGGGAAATGCTTACAAGAAATATAATTTCCCTGTCATCACTGAGAAAGAGATTTAACAAAGCAGTTCTGAAAACCCACAGGAGCAGGTAATTACCCCAGAGCAGAGACAGCACCTCAGAAGTGATGGAATAAAATGATCAGGGTTAGCATGATACCAGAAAATAATTAAAGTTTTGACTAATAGGCCATGGTATCTCTCGGTGATTGTAACTCATATCAGATTTGTACTATCTTGACAACAGGTTCAAAAGCAAAAACTTCTATAACCTTTAGCTGCCCATCTCTACTCGGATGACTTGAACTAGTTGAGAAGTTTAATATGTGCCTAGAGAAAGCATTTCATGAAGCTTTTATTCATGTTCAAAACTAGAATCTGGAAATCCAATCAATAAATGTTTTATACATGATCTTGTATAAAATTGTAAAGCTAAAAAAAGATCATCTCTAGAAACCTTTAGTCACTAGGTTCTTTCCACGCATATTATCCTCTCTTAGAGGCAGCTCTGTTCACACTCTGTGATACCCAGTGGACTCATTTTTCCCTTTCTCCTCTCTTTTAAAATAACTAAGACTAGCTCGCAAAAGATTTAAAACTATTTCACAGTAATTTATGCCTGATTGATTATATTTGTTATTTATTGCTGTGTAACAAATTACCACAAATTTAGTGGCTCAAAACAATACAACATCTATTATCTCACAGTTTCTGGGCATCAAGCTTAACTAGATCCTTTGCTTAGGGTCTCACAAGGCTGCAAACAGTATGTTGGCTTGGCTGCATTTTTGTTTAGGGAAAAATCTGCTCCTAAACTCACTCAGGTTGTTATTTCCTTATAGTTTTAGGATTAAGAGCTTCAGTTTTTTGCTGGCTGTTGGTAGAGGCTTAAGCTCCTGGAAGTCACCTATAGTTTCTTGTCATGTAGATTTCTCCCACATGGCTTCTTATTTAAACTGGGCAGGAAGGAGATCTCTAGAGCAAATCGACCAGCAAGATAAAGTCTTATGAGGTAACATAATTATGGCAGTGACATCCTGTGGGTCCCAGGCCTGGCTGGTCCCGGGTCTGGCTGTGATCCAGGCTCACAGCTAGGAATAGGACCCCTGATTTACAATGTTACATTAGTGTAACAGGGCGCCTGCACCTAAAATGTGTAAACATAATTCAGCTTATTGTATCACGCATGTGTGGCTGAATGCCACTATTGTACTCTGCTATGTGTGGAGCCATGTGGTCCCCTGGAGAGCAGAAGGGGAGCACAAGAAGGGGAACAGGAGAAGAGCAGAGCAGAAGGGCACTCCCCACAATAGAACTGCACCCCCTGCAATAGAACTGCACTCCCCACAATAAAGTTGGTGCCTGCCTTTTCTTTCTCATGTCGGCCTCTTGTGCATTCTTGCAAGTGGGAATCTCACTACCGAAACCTTTCCTTCTCGATCAGCTCGGTACTGACACATCCTTTTATCCTCGCCAAACTCTTTGGTCAAAAGAAAGTCATAGGTCCCACCCACACTCAGAGGAAGAGAATTACAGAAAAGCATGAACACTAGGAGGCAAGGGTCACTGGGGGCCACCTTAGAGTCTGTCCACCACATAAAAATGACAACTTTAAGAGATAGCTTTTTTAAGCATATGTGATTTTAAACATGAATCAAAGAATTAAAGTAAAAGAATAATCAGAGCAACAAACAATGGACAGCAAAAATATTTGAGGAAGAGAGGCTAGCAACAGATCTGACCTATTCCTCTAAAATTAGAGATTTCTGATGACAGTATAAGCCTGTACAATATGCTAGAAGTTTTATTCCACACCCAATGTTTACTGTTATGAACTCATACTAACAAACAATGGGATCTTGGCCAAATTGCATAACCTTTCTAATCCTTAGTTTATAGATTTATAAAATTAGTAATAATCATACCTTACTAGCAGGTTTGAATACAAAAAGAACCTGAAATAATAGAGTTGCTCCTTGCTCTTTATATCATGCCACTTCCTCCTGCAAGTGAAATGTGATTGTACACTAAATTTACCCTTAAGGTCCCAAGCAGCCAAGACAAAAGGGAGAAATTATGTCTTCAACAACAGTTTCTTTAAAAAGTATTTCCTTTATAATTCTTCCACAATCCAGTGAAAACAGCTGTCAAAAAATATCTTTTATTTTAAATGTGAAATATGTAGATATGTTAATTTCACAAAATTTCATACATCACAGATAGAAATTCCCTTTGATACCATACACAGCTCTAGTTTTGATCTGAGTGGTAACTACTTTTATTGATTTTTAAATGTATTTCAGAACTTTTACTATGCAGTTATAATCGATTTTATAGATAGCTTGGTCTTATTTATATAGAAATAGATAGATAGATAGTATTATACTGTACAGTATAAGAACTAAAGTTCTTTAACTTGCTTTTTCATTCAGCATGTTTCCTGTAGTTATATCAAAGTTAGTACATATAGAGTAATATAATTCTTTTTAACTGTTCCATAAAATTTCCATATCCCCCAATGCTCTATTATGGACTTTAAAATTTGTTTTATTTTAAGCTATAGTAAACGTGCTTGAATAAACTTCCTTGAGTATGTCCCAATATGCAGATTAAAAAAAAAGTGTTTTACTAAAGTAAAAACAAAGAAAAGAGGTTGATGTAAACTAAGCTAAAGATATTTCTTTTTTTTAAATATATACTGACAAAATGCCCATACCAATTTATACTCTCTTGGCAATGAAATATTTTTATAGTTAAATAAGGTGATATGGGCCATGTGCCTAGTGCAGTCTTGGACATATATTAAAGTGCTCAATAAAGGTTAAATATTACTATTACAGTGAGATAAAAATGAGCTATTTTCTAGTAGTTTGACTTGATGTGAGGCTAGAATTTGGAAGAATACCTAGGATAGTTGGTAAATTTCACTAAATGTATGAGCGTGAATGTGAAACTCAAATGAGCAATGTGATGAGGACAAACCATACTTTCCAATTTCGCTTAAGTCTAGTTCAGAGTGTACTTAGAACTCAGGTAATGAAATTATTAACATATCTAGCACAAGGGGATAATCACCAATGTATCTACTCAAATTGGTGAGGTCAAGTATTCAAACCCCAAAATGTCCCTCATTAGAAAGTTTCATGTGAACTAAAATACTTATTATTTAAATTTAAGTTAAAAATGAAATATAAAAAATATTGGATTCTAATATATACAATGGAATATTAATCAGCCATAAGAAGAGATGAAATATTGCCATTTGCAACAACATGGATGGACCTTGAAATAATCATATTAAGCGAAGTAAGCCAGACAGAAAAAGTTGAAAATCATATGATATCACTTATATGTGGGATATAAAGTCAACAAACGAACAGGACAAACAAACAGAGACTCATGGACATATTGGTTACCAGAGAGGAGGAGGGGAAGGGGGAAAACATTTTACAAATAAATAAAATGTTAAATAAATAAATAAATGAATAATTGTTTAAAAATATTGGATTCTAACAGACTTAAAATTTCATTTGACTTAATAAATATAACCACATAGATTAAATCTGACTTAAAATATAAGACATACAGGCCCTAGCATATTGTTCACGTGTAATGAATTACTGAGATGAGATGAATCCTAAGTGATAAACCAAAATGACAATTGACAGGATTTCTCTTTTAAAACATTCAAGAATTTGACTCCCTGAGCTAGATTAAAAGAAATACGATTGGATTTCTATTGGATAGAGCTGGGGAACATAAAAATAGGAGCTGAAAAACAAGTTCTTAGCTAATTTTTTTTAGGAAATATAGAGTTGGTAGTTTTAAACATGGTACAAGACTGTGATATAAAATATATTCCATGTATTTTATATTATTTCATTCATCTTGGTTTTGTCCTTTTAGTTTTTATTATAAAACAAAATATGCAAAAAGAAAAATTTCAACGAGAACCAAAGGGATTATAGTGAAAATTCAGTCTTACTGTCCCTATTAAAGCTCCTCAAACAGCCTCTCTAGAGGTAACTGGTATTGCCAGTTTCTTCTAGATCTTCCAGAAATATTCTGCCTATACAAGGATATATGTTTTTGTAGATATATTTCTCCAAGTATTAGAATAAACTAATTTTAATTTTTATTCAAGAATATATCTTAAGTGTGATTCCACATTAGTACACTATTTTAAATTACTGTATAATATTTTATTCCCTGAAGATACCATTCTTTATTTAATCATTTCCACAATGATAGACATTTAAGCTGTTATCTGTATTTTGTTATAATGCTGTCATGAACTTCTTTGTATATATACTATTATTCAAATGTGTCAATATCTCTGAAGATTATTTAGCTCATTAAAGAAAAATTGCTTGGGTCAAATATTTATAAATTTGGGGAATTGCAATGAAGGTTGAAAATTTACAGTCCCATATACATTTCACTAAAGTTTCTACTTCCCAAATTCTCTCCATATTGGGATTTATCAGGTATTTTTTTTATTTGTCAATCTGATACATGAAAAGTAGATTACACTTATTTAATTCATAAGGAGATCGATTTTATTTTTAGTAGTTATTTACTTTTTTTGCACTATGCTTGTGTTCTTTGTCCATTTTCCTGTTACCTTGATTTTTTTCCTCCATTGATTACATGAATTTTTCACATATCAGAGGAAGTAGATTTTTTCCTTTGGTTTCAAGTGTTTTTTTTCCCCAGGTGGTCATCAGTCTTTTAAATTTTTAATTTAATTTTTTTACAGTTCAAAAACGTATAAATAGACAACTATATCAATATTTTTCCTTTCAGCTTTTAAGGGTTATTTCTTGCTGATTAAAAACCTCTTCATTCTAAAAGTATAAAATAATTTATATTTTTCTGAAAATCATCTATTTCATACAAGTTTTCAATTTACTTGCATATATTTGAGCAAAATAGCATCCTAAAATCTATAATTAAATTCTCATTCCTATTTCTCATTTTATGTTTCTATTCCTCCTCCCTTTTTCTTTTTTGATTAAAATTATGATCACTTCTCAATTTATTTTTCCCAAAAGAACTAGTTTAGGAGTTTATTTACTAATTCATTCTTTTTCTTTTTTTTTCTTTTACTAGTTTCAGGTTTTATCTGTGCTCACTTTGATTTCCTTGGGTATCTTTGGTTCTTTTTGTTTATTTTATGACTTACAATTTTTTATCTTCACTTTTCCTCTTTCCTTAGATTTCTTTGCTATACTTTTTCCTTCCTGAGTTCCTGAGATAAACTTAATTTACTTTCAGCCTTTTACTTTTCAAAAAATGGTTTTCTTTTTCAAATTTTTTGATACTGGTTTCTTCTCCATTTAAGACATAACAGAAATGGATTAATTTCTAAATGTATTTAGGATAGATTTCTATTTGGAAAATATATGGAAATAACTTAGCCATGCATACTGAACATATCCATGTAAATATAAAAACAAAGAAAGTTCATAAGAAAGAAAAAAGAGATTTAGTAAACTATCCTATTATATTGATTCTATCATAACATAACATATTCAATAACAGAATTGTCAGGGAAATTAAAGCTGAAATATTCTCTGGTCTTTAGTAATTGTCTCAGGCATTTAAAATATGATTTTCTAAAAAAAATGTTTAAACAATTTTAATTATAGCATATTGAAATAACATTTATAATCCAAACTGGCCATAGCCTCTTATTTTCAAAAGTTGAATGGGAAACCAGAATTTCAAAGCCTTAACTAGATCTTCTGTACCAACTTAAGGGGAAAACTTAGAGCTGGTAGTTCTCTGTTTAGAGATCATAGGGTCTTGGCAATACCAATTGTTTCTGGAACTGCACAATGAGTTGAGAGCTAAATTTCTCAAGAAAGAGGGTTGAGGAGGACCACAACTAAAAGGAATGCAAACTCAAAGACAAAAAAATATGTGAAAGACATTGAGAGACAGAGTGAAGTGGAACAAAATGACAGAAAGTTGAAGGTTGCAGATTAAAACCTGCCACTTATGAAAAATTCTAGTTGGTGAGGAGTCTCAAGACTTTGAATGGAAATAAATATCTAACAATAAAATTTAATGTGTCTGTTTTGCTTTCATGGAAAATCATTTTATTGCCAGAAATCTTCAGTGATGCTTAACATAGACACAGATATCATATGTGTATAGTTTGGGGATGGTGGCAAGAGAAAGGTATTGAGTTCTATTCTAAAGTAAATGCTCTAAGAAAAGGGAGATACAGGGCCTAGAGTCAGAAAGAAACCTGTGTAAAGCTTAGTTACACTGAGGGGAACATTAACATCATCTTGGTCACCAGAAATCCAGGAAGTGTTTTATTAAAAGACCACAATTTAAAGAAATTCTGGATAACAAGAAGAGATATATTCACCAGAAAACTCTACAGATAGAGCAGTCTGAGAATCTCTGTAGGAAAGAGAGAGAGAACCTTATAAAGGAAGTTTTTTTCCTAGAAAGCCATATCCTAACCTCAAATCAAAGCCAGCCGGGGTTGGAAAATTGCAGTGAGCCATGGGGAAGGTTCTGATGTAATTAACTAAAGAGCACACAAATAGCTGCATGAGGCTCCTCTCAAAGTAACTATCCTCAGGTTAAAACCAGTAGTCTTCTCTATTTAGAAGCAGAAAAGACCCAGCATGGGCTTTGGTTCTACAAAGAAGAATAGGAGTTTCTCACATAACTTGTAGACTGTGCCCAAGAGACAAATGCTATGTGAACCTGTCAGAGTCTGTCTTCACTCAACTCGTCTCTGCATGACCACACAAATCAGAGCCTTCAAATCAAAATCTGTATTTGCTACTGGTAGAATACAGGTTTTTTTCATGTCAAATACTGATCGAACTAGTCTTTTAATTATGTGTGAAAAACTGCATTAACTACTAAACAGACTAAACAATCAGAACTTACTACAGAACAAAAGTTGTTGCAGAAATCAGAGGAGATGTTCAAATTAATTATAATTAGCATCCTCTGAGAGATTCAGGGAGATTTCACATTCATTGAATATTAACTGATCACTATTTAAAAAGCAATAAGAATTTTTAGCTATTAAAATCAATGTAATGGGTAGGGGGAGTACGGTAAACAACTTTTAAGATGGCTCCCAGCGATCCCTACCTCCTGGTATTTGTGCCTTTGTGTAATGACTTACCTTTTTGTATGGTGATTCTCTTTTCACAAATAGAATATGACAAAATGGATAGCACTCCAAGGATTAAGTTTCAAAGAGACTGTGCTTCCATCTTAATCTCCTTTTGCTCTCCTGCTTGTTCACTGAAATTGAAGTTAGCTGCCATGTTGTTAGCTGCCTTATGAAGAAGCCTCCATAGCAAGGAACTGAGGGAGTCCTCCAGGTGACAAACAGTTAGCAAGAAACTGAGGCCTTTTGTCCAATAGCCTTGAAGAACTGAAGCTTGCCAACAACCATGTGAATGAGCTTAAAAGTAGATATTCCCTCAGTTGAGCCTTCAAATGAGATTTCAGCCCTGGCCAACATCTTGATTGCATCTTATAAGAGACCGTGGAGCAAAGGAACCTGGTTAAGCCATGCCTAGATTCCAGATATACAGAAACAAGGCTATAATAAGTGTTTGCTTTTTTAATCCCCTAGATTTTGGAGTACTTTGTTATAAATAAAGCAATTGATAAGTCATATAGGCGGATGGGAGTCAGGGAAGATAGTAGGAAACTTCACTGAAGGTCAAATAGTAGAATGGCTCCTGCTGAAAATCAAATTAACAAACCAAAGGTCAAGACAGGAATTTTCTCATAACAAGACAAAAGAAAAATAAGAAGAAAATCATATATATATATATATAACTTTAAATTATGAGATGTGGAGAATAGACATTAGGAGATGAATGGATGGAAGATAGTCAAAGTAACAATAAGGAAATATAATTTTTAAAATTCCTAATCTGAAGAAAGTTCTGCATTTTTATGTAGAAAGAATCAATTTAAGAGTGCTTAAATTATTATTTAAAAAAAATTTAGTAACGTTGTGGTGAAATTCATTAATGGCCAGGAACAAATAAAAAATTTTATAAGCTGGCAGAGAGATAGTGAGAGAAAAATAAATATTTCCAGTATTCTAGAAAACATACAAATATGCTCACAAAGTGTTCATGGAAAATATTTTAAACAGATCTAAACTATGTTCAAATATAAAAGAAAAAATAAAAAAATCTTTTCAGAAATTTAAGAAATCAGGAAACCATGAAGTTTAAAACTAATTCTTTCTCCTTGATTAATTATTAAAGTATTCTCTCCAGCAAAACAAAAACTAAATTCAAGAAAGATGACAGAAAAACATATTAATAATAAAACACATAATTAACTCTAAATTATACACATAATTCACTTATGGCATTTATAAAATGGAAGCAACTTTAGTTTAAAATGGCAGATTGACCAAATATGCTCCCTCTCTCATTTCTCCAGATAACTCACTAAAATTAAAATAAATAAATATAAAAGGCATCAATACACAAGAAAAAGTAACATGAAAAATGAAAACAGGAACATCTAATTTTTTAAAGACTAAAAGCAAATAAATGAAAGAGTAAAAATTACTTCACCTTGACAGGGGAAGCTATAGACTAGAGTGTATGCAGTGGAGGATATGCTGAGAAAAGAATTTACAGTTATAACCTTGCAAAATGCCATATATTAGATCTCAGAAATTCTATATAGTAGAAGACTGAAATTTAGTGACTGGCTGAAATCATGGGGGCTCATTTAAATCTAGTATGTAACACAGTCTAACCCTCCCACTCCCACCAGCTATGACCTTGGCTCTCTTTTCAGGGACAGAATCAGAAGTTTCTTCTCAGGAGAAATTGACTAACAAAGACCAAGACTCTAAGAAAACCTGAAAATTAGAAATTAGTAGAAGTCTATATAATATGCAGTTAGACTTCAACTTCCCTGTCATGTACAAAATGCCAGCAACTGATCTTCTACGTCCCAGGTACAGATCAGTTATTTTTTTCCCCTTCCCATTTGAATAACCCTAGGGAGAAAAAACAAAAAAACAAAAACAAAAAACACAACTTAGTATATGGCATTTGGAGATTCTGCAGCAAAACGGACAACTTATAACCTCAACATCATAAAGCTGAGCCCACAAGTAGAAGAATCTCAGTCGTATGCAAAGACTTCCAATGAGCTTTTAAATTGGTGCTCTTAGTTATAAAATACTCTGTTAAAAAAAGTCATCAATCTAAATATAGGTAGAAAATTCCTTAACTTGATATAGGGTATTGACCAGAATTCTACAACAAACATCATAATTTTTTGGAACATTCCAACCAAACTACTAAAAAAGAAATAGAGTTTGTATTATTGAAAAGGAAGGTGGGGTGGCTCCATAGAGTAGTGGTTAGCACGTCTGCTTTCACGCAGAAGGTCCTGGGTTCACGCCCCAGGTGGAGCCACGGACCTTGCCCTAGGTGCACTAGGCCCCAGGTGCATGCCACGAGCATGTGGGAGGAGACGTTCTGTCTTCAGAGATCCAGTTCTTAAGGGGAAACAGCAACATCCATAGGTCAGGGGTAGAAGTGTGTGTGTGTGGCGGGGCGGGGGGGCAGGTAATTAAAGAGAGGGGGGAAAAAAAAGAAAAGGAAGGGATTTAACTCACATTTGCAAGTATTACTGTGATGAGTTTTCTATACATTTTTAAATAGCTAAACAGCTATGAAAAATGTAGAGGATATAGTATGGGAGTTGAGTTAAACAAGAATAAACAAAATAAACTTACATACAGGTCAGAAATAATTAAATGAAAAACGATTTTTAAAAAGTTAGCACCATCTATCACTACATCAACTGTTAAAAATAACAACATTAGCCTCAGAATAAACAAAGAAAAATGCTAGAGTATGGCCAGTTGAGTTGATAATAGTGCTTTGAGGAGGAAGAACAAGATGCGAATGAGGTTCTAAAGGACTGGGAAATAAGTGGACCAGGGAGATATTTTATGATTGTGTAGCAGCATTAAGGATCTGCCTGCCACTTGTGATCATACATTTAAAATGAGACGCATCACAGTGATTCAGTATTTTTAAACAGCCATATTTGTTAACATTGGCACAGGTGCAGAGTTGGCAGAGTTGGATTTACCAGAGTTGTGATTTTGTCTAGAGAGTTTTAAAATTGAGAGAAAGGGACATGGAATAAAAAATATACTCAAGCGAGTGAATAAAATGATTGGCCACACAATGGAAGCTGGATAAGAAGAAAAGACATCAAAAAATACACTGGAGGACAGAAACAAGGTGGTGAGAATAATTAACTGGAAGTCTCATTCTAGGAGAGGAACTGTTGAAATCGAGGAGTGAGTTGAAAAGTGACGTTGTACACAAAATTGAAATTATGAATCAATTGAAATTTTGGGAAATGACAAGATCTGAGTGTGATCATGGAGTAGTGGCTTAGAATAGTGGACAAGATATTCAAAAAACAAAAAATCAAGTAATTGGGAAATAATGTACTGTAAAAGTCATCTAGGTACATATTGAAATCAATAAGAATTCAGATAGGCAAACTACTGTGGCGGAGCTAAAATGTGGGAAAGGGGGTGACATAGGTAGGTAAATTATAGCAATACTGAGGCATAATGGGTAACATAATCTAAAAGGCTTATATTTTAAGCTGAAACTTTTTAAGGAAGGAAGAGGGAGAAGGCTCTGGAAATGGCAAGAATAACACTGAAGATATCTAGGCTAAGTGAACAAAAGGATAGAAATAAAGTAAATGAACATAAAACGACTATGGCTAAGAGGGCTACAGGGAAAGTGACACCCCCGGGGAGACCCAGGTTTAGGTTGGAGCAGGAAGGAAAAGACAAGAATCAAAAGATCGAGGACCTAGAGGATTTCACTGGTGATGAACAGTGAATTCCTTTGGTCTCAGTGGAGAGGCCGAGGAGCTGAGGATGAGTGGGAGATTGAAGGAAAGGAGATGTGCAGACCACGGAGGGTTCAAAGTACAGAAGAAGTGTCTGAGGCTGTGATGACAAAATGGGCATAAAAGGGAAAGAGCAACGTGAGAAAATTTCTGGTATTCTTAAGGGAAATAGTGTTAATGAGGCTAAAACTGCAGGGAGATGCGAATAGTAATTATGAGGCTCTCTCACAGTCTCTGTCAATGCTGGGCTGAGTGTCTGAGAGAGTGGGATGTTAGCCTCAGTGTCTGTCTGAGATGAGCAAAATGTTCTTGGAACCTGGCCGTCCCTTTTAACCAAGATGATATAACTGAGTTCTCCTCCAGGAAGCCATTTGTTACTCTCTATCTCAGTGGACGGGGAAGTGAAGTGGGGCTGAGGGTTCAGTTTGGGGACTCACTCTTTTTTTTTTTTAATTTGTTTATTTAAATCAGTTTCAAATATACAGTGCATTGGTTAGACATCTATATAATTCATAAAACGATCCCCTCAATTGCTCTCTCCCTTCCTTGGCCCTCCACCCAGCCATCATATTAATGCTAACTGCATTCCCTCTGCTGTGCTCCCCATCCCTGTGACCAACTATCAACTACTAATTTGTACTTCTTTAATCTTGCACCCCATTCTCTCAGCACCCCCCAACTCCCTCCCCTCTGTCCGTTGTCAAATTGTCCACTATATTTGTGAGTCTGTTTTTGATCAGTTTGGTATTTATCTTTCTCTGTCTGACTTATTTCACTCAGCATAATAACCTCTAGTTCCATTCAGGTCATTGCAAATGGTACGATTTCATTTTTTTAATAGCTGAGTAATATTCCATTGTATATATGAACCATAATTTCTTTATCCAATCATCTGTTGATGGGCATTGAGGTTGCTATATCTGATAAGGGGTTAATATCCAAAATATATAAAGAACTTATACAATTCAACAACAAAAAAAAACAAACAATCCAAATAAAAAATGCACAGAAGACTTGAACAGATACTTCTCCAAAGAGGAAATACAGATGGCTAATAGACATATGAAAAGATGCTCAAGGTCGCTAATCATCAGAGAAATACAAATTAAAACCACAATGAGATATCGCCTCACACTTGTGAGAATGGCTATCATCAAGAAATCAAAAAGCAAGTGTTGGCAAGGATGCGGAGAAAAGGGAACCCTCATACATTGTTGGTGGGACTGCAAATTGGTACAGCCACTGGGGAAGGCAGTATGGAGATTTCTCAAAAAAATAAAAAATGGATATACCTTTTGACCCAACAATTGCAATTCTGGGTATCTATCCAAAGAAAACCAAAACAATAATTTGTAAAGATCTATGCACTCCAATATTCATAGCAGCACAATTTACAATGGGGACTCACTCTTGACCAAGCATAGTAAAGGTTCATTAAATCTGAGTGCCCAGGACCACTACTTGAGCTCGATAGGTGGAACTGAGGACTTTGATAGCTGGGAATACCCTGAGTCCCACTAACAAATCTGAAGAGAAACAGATTCCTTCTTAGCCTGGTACCTAGAATTTGATCAGTTGACCTAAGTACAGCCATTTGGACACTCTTACCGGGGACTTTGAATAGTGGAGCAATGATGCAAAGGCTCAGGGTCAAATGGAATTCATCCACAGAATCAAGTGTATGACACCGAGTGTTTAAGACAGTCCATTTTGATAGGGGGCAATAGGCGACCCATGGTGACAGTTGCTACAGCAGTCCTGACCAGATTTTGGAGGTTGGCTGTGCTTGAACTTCCTTGGTTCCTATTGAGGCTATATTCATCAAAATTCCAATATGAGCACTTCTCAAAAACTCTTTTTATAAATCTTTTTTCCTGCTTAAATAAACCAAACTACACTTCTGATATCTGTAGCTAAGAATGAATAAGATCTAGCTGGCATCTAAGTTGTGCATTTTTATTAAAGCATCTCGCTCTGGTCCTTTCCATGAGAAAAGGCAGTGTGCCTTCTTATTTTAAAACTCTTGGAGTTTTCCCGTGTCAGGGCTCCCGACAGAGTCTACTGAGAGTCTGACATTTACACTATTTGACATGACACCAATTACATCATCCATGTTCAGCAGCTTTTTCTTAAAAATAGCAGTTCTTGGATAGAGTCGTGTTTATGAAAAACAGCATTCAACAAAAGTTTCACGTAGTATAAGTGCTTATTCAATACTGCTAACAAACGGACCTGCTGGTTCTTACACTGAGAAGTAGGCCTCAGTTATCTCTTTTTCCCTCTACTTGGTAGTTTTCTTAAACTCCATTTCTTTTTTTAAAAAATAAATTTAATCTGAACCCTCATTCTTTTTGTTACTACACATTGAATTGATATAAAGTAAGAACACATGGAAAATGTTAAGCACAATATTTCGATCCATATGTGACATTTTGACTTCAAGTTAAATCATCAAACATTTCACCCAACTTGAATCTGTGGTTTTTCAATTGATTAGTACAAGCCGTTATCCCAAATAAAATTTCTAAAAGAGTGTGTCTTTGGATATTATGTGCTACATAGCTGACAGGGACACTATCTAATTAGCTATTTATATGCAAAGCAGAGGAAAGGATAATTAGAGACATGGATTATGCAAAGACAATCACACTGAGAGGGCAAGAGAAACTGCAAACATATTGAATCAAATTTGTATATATGTTTCTACAGTTTATCATGTTTCATTTGTATTATATTACATTTATGCATCATTTAACATGTTATAAATGAAGTAATATCCCAATCCATTAATTGAGCAACTAAATATAACTCTTATAACATAAACTATCTATTGGACTACAAATATAATAAGCTTCAGGGAATGAACAGGAATAAAGTCCTACCTTTGGAAAATGCCATCTTTAGCTTCAACATCCAGTACTCTGTTCTCTAGAGAAATAGGGGAAATTTTAAACATACTTAGCTTTATATCACTAATAGCACAAAGTGCTTTTCAAAAAAGAAAATTCCTAGTTGATCAAACCCATTCTAGTTATCTATTGCTGCATAACAAATATTTTCAGAGTAAAGAGACAAATATTTTATTGTGGTCACAATTTGGTGGGTCAGGTATTTGAGAAGGGTATAGGGAAGATAGGTTGTCTCTGTTCCAAGATGACTAGGACCTCAGACAGGGTGACTTAAATGACTGGAGGTTGCTGAGAGAGTTTGGCTACGGTCATGTGTCTTGGGATTAAATTCTGGGTATCAGCTGTTTTCTCTAGTTTTCTCCGTGTTGCATCTGCTGGGGATGGAATGTCTAAGATGGCACCTTCACTCACATGCCTTGTATAGAGGCCAGGGTGGCTGGAACAGCTGGAAGTGGGTGGGTATCATTCTCTTTTTGTTCCACGCATCCTCTCCAATGGTTAGCTCGGACTTCCTCACAGTGTGATGATCTTAGGGTAGTCATTGTATGTAGTGGCCTCCTTTTCTGAGAGTGAATATTTCCAAGAGACAGGATGAGGAAGCGGCTAGTCTTTAAAGGCCCGGACCAGGAAACAAGCATAACAACAATTTCATCATATTTTATTGGTCAAAATATGGCAGATGTAAGAGAAGGAAACATAGATGTCTCTCTTAATGAGAGAAGTGTCAAATAATTTGTAGCCATCTAACCTGCCAAAAAATACCTTATATCCACCACAATGATTTGCCAGAACCTGCAAGATCTTAGCAGGATTCTGTGACATGACTTTCATTAACATGGCAGCCCCACCTCCACTCAAGAAATAAAAATGCAGTTCTAAGCAATAAATTGTTTTGGCACAGGTTGTTTTTAAAAATCTCTTCTAAAGTTAATGTGTTAAAATTCAAGTTTGGCACAATGAACTGAGCTCTGAGTATATTTATCTCAAATCCTCCCTAAACCCCATTGAAATGATATAAAAAGGTTCAAAAGGGAACATATTTGTAAAAGTGAAGATAAGGGAAAAAAGATTATTAAAGGAACTGATAAGTTGACATCCTTCTGAAATATGGAAGGTACATGATATCCTATTGACAGACAAACCAAACAGAAATAGAATCGGTGCACAGCATCCTAAAGGAATGGTGCAGGCGGAGCCAACAGAAGACCTCCTGGCTCACAGAAGAAAATTAAGGAAAATAGGAGCGACAAGGGAGCAGAGCCTGAATGGGATTCCTCTCCATTCCCGCAAGTACAGCTATATCATTTGTCCCCAGGATGAGCTGAAGAACTACTCTTTGAAGAAGTCGAATGATCTGTCTAGCAGCATTAAGGCTCTGTGCAGGAAAGATTAACCTTGCCCAATGAAAAGTTTGGTGCTTTATCCCCAGCTGCTGGGAGGTAACCTCTAAGCCCTTGGATAGTCTACCTGCTAGCAGTTATCTTTGTTTACCTGGGGACTTTAGGGCCACATCAGTTAGTCTAGTGTAATAATATAATTTAAGATGGAGGCTTTGGTCCATCTAGAATTAGCTAGAATTTTGGAGGGGCTGAAGGTTAAGACCAGCCACAAAAGTGGCCAGCCGGGTCTATGTGGCCAACTCTCAATAAAAAAAAAAAAAAAAAAAACCAAGGCTCAAGTGAGCTTCCTGGATTGATTCCATGCATATGTCACTCTCACACTGTTACTGGGAGAAAGAAATAAGTGCCATCCATGCAACTCCACTGGGAGAGGACAAGTGTAAGCTCCGCACCTGGTCTCTCTCGGACCCAGCCGTAGATGCCTTTTCCGATTGCTAATTTCAGTCTGTATTTTTTCACTATAATAAACTGTATCTGTGATTATAATCACTTTGCTGAGTCCTGGGACTCCTTTTATCAAGTCACTAAACCTGAGGGTGGATTTGAGGACTTTCCTATTGAGAGGACTGGTCCGTGGAGTATGACTCCCTCATTTAGCATTTGGGTAGATACTCAGACCGTGTGCCTTCTCCCTACCTGACTGTTTTAAAGTGAAATTAACCCGGAAAAACAGCATTCACAATAATCCCTCCTACTCAGGAAGAGTTTATGGCTAATACATCAAGAAGTAAAGAAATTTGCAAATAGTTTAGAGTTATGCAAAAGACTGTTAGAGGAACCTTTTGACATGGCCAGAAGTAATCACTTTTGTGAAGCAGAATGAGAGTCATGGAGTATAGAAAATTTTTACTTTACTATATTTTTAATAGTATTTCCACAGACATAGATTTGATGATATTTTGTAGAACACATGGCCATCCAAAATAAACAACACTTATCAGTTTTCCTTGCACTGAAATGTAATCATGTTGCTAGGTTCTGGTCAAGGACATACGCTCAGAAATGTGTAGAAGTTTTCAGACACCATCTTTAAGAGGCATCTGGTGTGTACTTTTTTTGCCCTTTTTATTACTTGTATTCTTCTTTCCTATTGCCTAAAATGTGGATGCCACCTTGGAACAAAAGAATGAAAACCTCACACTAGAGAAAACAGAGCCAGGAAGAAGCAAGGGTCTTTGAGAACTTAGCGAAGTAGAGAGGGCCTAAGAGCCTTAGACTCCATAGTTCCAAAGTTTTACATGAGAGAGAAATTAGCTCCTATTTTTGCTCTAAATCAAAGTTATTCTAAGTTTTCTGTACATGCATTTAAAATTAATTTTAATGCAGCATTATTGTAATAGACCATATATTACTTTTATTAAAAACAAACTCGTGCTCGGCAATTCGCTTTACTTTCCTTCTATCTTCTCAAACTGCATACTTCCTCTTTTTCTTTTAAATAACTGTGTTTTTAACACCAGTCTCTTGATAACGACATCTTTGATAAAGGACAAGGGTTGTTCTGATTAGTTTCATCATTCGAAAAGAGCTTCTAGGTTATCTTCCTACGCATCCCTGCAGTAAAGCAAGGTGAGTATGCTGCTTTCTTACACACCATCAGTGTACTTCGGCACCAATATTTTGGCACCTTTGAGAAGAATCTGGCTGCAAGATGTTATTACTGTCAGTAAACCCCTTAAGTTATTAGTGCAATGAAATGGAATTTCAGACAACCAACCAACATTAATAAAGCATTCCTTTTGGTCTTGCAGATGTGCATAAGAATTTCTATTCCTTCCCAGGTTTACATAATTATTATTTTTACTTCTTTGCTCATTAGGTAATGGTAGAATGTAAATGCAAAGTGTTCTTCCAGACAGGGTCAAATGGGATGCTGAGAGAACCTGACAACTCCCTGGAGGAAATGACCAGATGTTTTTCATGCACATTTCTAATGCAATAGCCTGGGCTGAAGTAAATGTTACAAAAACAGATACAAAAACAACGAAGCTATATTCTCTTCACATTAACCTAGACAACAAAGCGCCTTAATCTCTCGCTGCTTTTGTTCCCATGGTGAAATCATTTCATCCAACTTCATTTCTGCAATTCCCAGCACAAATAAAATGCCTGCGCCTCTACGCCAAGTGTCTAACCACTGACAAGCCGATTAAGCATTACTGATTAACTGTACAATAAGTCATTTAAATTACTGGTGCACAGATGGGTAACATTTATTTAATTGTTTCATAACCTGCACTTGAAGAGGGATTGCTAATGTACCTACAATTAAGAAACAATAATGCTGTTTCAGGGAAACGTGAAATGACTTACCTTTTATGCACTGAGGTCATCATTAGGTAAACTTGTAAAACTGCATTTTAACTCTTATCAGTCACCACATGCGTGATCATCTGATGTAGGAGAACCCGCTGTCATGCTGAGGCTCAGAAAAAGAACCGATCTAGACACCACAGATTTCAAAATGTCCTGCTTGTTATTTTGTTTTGACCATTTGAAACTTGTTTTATACTTGTATTTGATTGTCTGTCAGATAGTCCAAAAGGGAGCTTAATATTTATAATATGTTGACCAAAAGTAGTTTAGGAACTAGAAGATGCTCTTCATAACCAGTCGAAGGTGTTTTTATAAGAGGAATAATCTCTCAGCTCTAGGCTTCTCTTCAAATTCAACTTGACTACGAACTTGAATAAGAGCCCTTCAGTCCACCTTTTCCACCTAACAAAGAACAATTGTGATTTACAACCCAATTTGAAGTTCACTGAAGTTTAAATTCAACAAATATTTTTTGAGCACATATCAGGTACTGTGTTAGCTGCCAACTATCTGCTCCTAAAAAAAGCAAAAATATAAACAAATAAATATTATAGGTGATGTAAGGAAGCAGCTGTCAGCATAGATTTTGAAGTCAGATTACCTGGATTCAGAATTTTCCCCCTGGCATTTACTATCTGTGCAAAGTTGGCAAGAACTTAAACCCTCTATTTAAATGGGAATCATAATAATAATGATGATGATAATAATAAATCACCTACCTTTTGGGGATTGAATTGTGTCCCTCAAAAAAGATATATTGAAATCCTAATCCCCAATACCTCAGAATGTGATTTTATTTGGAAATAGGGTCTTTACAGAGATAATGAAATTAAATTAGGTCACTAGTATAGGTCCTAACCAAGATAGCTGGTCCTTATAAGAAGAAAAAATTTGGACACAGAGACAAGCACACACAGAGAAAAGGTGATGGATGTGAAGACCAACAAGGAGAGCATATCACTGGAAGATAGAAGCAGACATTGAAGTTACACAGCTGCAAGACAAGGGATGCCAAGGGTTGCTGGCCATCTCTAGAAGCTAGAAAGAAGCAAAGGAGATTTCTACGTAGAGTCTTAAAGAGAATGACACTTCCAACCACTCAATTTCATACTTCTAGTTTCCAAAACTATGAGAGAATACATTTCTGTTGTTTTAAGTCACCCAACTGTGGCAGCCACAGGAAACAACACACTGTGTTGGAGTTGTGATAAAAGGAGTAAGTAAATTAACATACATAAAATGCTTAGAACAATGTCTGCTGTATGGTTAGTGCCATGATTTCTGTTAAAGGTTTTATAATGGTAGAGAACAAGTTATCTCAGGAGTATATTAGAAAGACTGTTTACCCCACAGATGTACAATTTAAATGAGTAAATATTTATTGTATCATAATTTTTATGTGTCAAGAATCAGGCACGGTTTAGCTGTGCACCTATGGCTCAGGTTTCTCAAGAGGTTGCAGTCAAGCTCTTGCCTGGGACCATGGGCTCGTCTGAAGACTCAACAAGTAAGTGGGGAGTTGGGGGAGGACATATGCTTTCAATCTTACATGGTTCTTGACAAATATTAGTCCTTCACCACTTGGACCTTTCCACAGGGGTGCCTCATGACGGTATAGCTGATTTCCTCCAGAGTGAGCAAACCAGGAGAAATCAAGAGAGAATGCCCAGGGAGATGCCACGATCTTTTTATAACCTACTCTCAGAAGTGACATCCCAACACTTTTGTTGTATTCTGTTCTTTAGAGACAATAAGCCTTGTTCACACTAGAGAGGAGATGATTATACAAAGGTGTAAATACCAAGAGGTATAGGTCGTTGGTGTACATTTCAGAGGCTGTCTATCACATATAGAAAATGGAAGAAAGAGGACTTTCAACATGGTATTCCCAGTGCCTCGCGTATGGGAGGTGCTCATTAAATGTTCAAAAATAAATTTACAAATAAGGTATTGACTTATATTCCAACTTTCTAAGGAGAGTGGGTGTGGGGAGATGCATTACAGTTTATTCCATGTAATAACAAGTCACTTTTTTGTATTTATATTTTAAAAATTAACCGAAGTATGATGATTTGGTGAGGTTTACCTAAAGGAGAAGGGGCAATACAGAAAATGAACTCTGTTCCATTTGTAATGATTTCTAAGTTACGATGTTCAGGTAAGGCAACATAGAAAGTAATATTAGTAAAACTGTCTGCAAATGTTTTAATTTTACAGGTAATCAATATTATGATCTTAAAATATTAAAAACACAAATGAAATTAAATTTCTCTTTGACTTTGTTACACAAACGTGCAACAGAATATAGGAATAGCTGAGAGATCCTGACCTGAAGAGACCTGGCAATCATGTATGAAGCAAGCATCATACGGGCCAACATGTCTGATGATTGAAGGCCAAATGGGAATAAAGGCATCTCCACAGATGCCAGTGCAGATGATGAAGATAAGATCAGTGCCAATATTTATACCTTCGTGCTTCCTAAGTCCTATTAGACCCTGAACACAACTTCTAAGAAAAGACCACAGCCCTAAAATGATTGAGGTTCCTTTAAATTGATTGAGGTTAAGCTTCCAGCACTTGGCTAACTGGTGGCTTGAACTAGAAATAAGAAGAATAAGAGGTCACATTTCTTACACACTTCGAGCTTGTGATCTGAGATTCATATCATTGTATGGATGAACCATTATACTCCCATTCTTTCCTTAGTTGTCTCCTTTTACTCTCTCTATAAAACCTAAAGTAATAAATGGGTAGATGATAAAATTTGGGAGTCAGATTATTTCAGGTTGGGATTCGAGTATGAGGAATGAGTCTAGCTTATTTACTGTCTTTAAATCCTGGGGAAAGCTATGGCTACAATCAAGAAATCTGCCTCAGTTGGGAATTTATAATCTGCTTTCCTCAAACTTCTCTGTTATCGGGACAAAAAGGGTCCGTCTGCCTGCATGCGTCTAAGCCAAAGAGGAGAGTATGTGCAGGTTTTCCAGCAAAGAAAGTAAAGTTTATTAGAGAGTTGCAAGTCCTGAAGACACAAGTGGGCTATCACTCAAAGGCCTGGCTCCCTGGGTGTCTCGGGAGTACAGATTACATAGGAAAAAATCAGTAGTCATGGAAACTAAGGGAGTTGGGGTCATCTTGGGCTCTACCGATTGGTTAGGGCTAGGGTAGGAGGCAGTTGATCATTGCATCAGGTTCTGATGTCAGTCATGGCAGTGGTCTTTCTGGTTTCAAGGAGATGCTGAGCTAACCAATAGGGTCATTTAGGTAACCAATAGGGTCTTTCAGCCTTCATGGGTGTGGAGTTGTAAGATGTTATCTTTAGCTTGAAGGAAACTCTGTTTCTGAGGTCTACGGATCTGAGGTTTTGTTCCTAAAACTGTTTGGATGCTGACCTAAGGGTTTAAAGATTAAGGGAGTGGTCCTGTATTGTGCAGGAGAATAAGTGAGCCCAAGGCCAGTTTGAATCAAGGAGAAAGAGAAAAGAAAATGTCATTTTAAAAAAGTAAAGATTTATACGTTTACACTTCTGACCTGAAGTTAAGGTTCTGAATATATTTTACTGATGGCTAGTAATTTGGGTCTATTTTCAGGGTCGTTTTTTCCCCTTTTATTAGGGAAAAAAAGACAAGACAACTTTATAAGTACATAGTTTTTGAAGAAAAGGAGAATGTGCATTTCAGAAGAAGGAGAGCTTCTTGTAGTGGTATTAAGTTTAATGAGACCACAGAGAAAAATACTTTTCTAAGATTTTTTTTTCTTTTAGATTCTGTATAAGGAAAAAGTATCATTAAACTCCCTTTAACATTTTTTTTCTCTGAAACACAATGTAAACATTTGGGAGAAAATAGTTGCCTACCTCTGTGATGTCACAAGCTAAATGGTGTAATTCTACTGGTATTACTGGGGGCTCAAACTCAGGCAAAAGTATTCCCTATAATTAAGGAAAAAGATCTATTATGCGACACAATACACATTCCTCACTCAGGCTCCACTTTAGCAGCAAAAAGACAGCCGCCAGCAGGTCTAGTGAAAGAGCCGCCAGCAAGTCTAGTGAAAGAGCCTGTACTAGCTGGCTTGTTTGATCCCTTCCAATTAAAAAGCTAATCTCTAGGGAAGGTGTAGAGGGTGAACAGTTTTGCTTTTAATCATCGTGGCCTAATCCCAGATTGCCTCTATTCAAATCCGCCTTTGTAATTGAAATTGTGGCTTTAAAATGGTGGTGGGGATTTACTCAAAAGTGTTTCTAAAAGCCAAAATGCCCTGGTGATCTAGCCTGCATAATATGGTCTAGAACTCTAAGTCTGAGAGTGAAGAAAAGAAGGACTGAAACCAGAGACGAGAGCCTTAGATAAGAAGGAGATGAAAGGTTTTTTGAGATGCCAAGAGCAACCAGATTCTTCAATAGCTTCAGCTGAACATAAAAAAAAATAATAAGAGGACTTGTGCTGGCTGGAAAATTACTGCTTGGCTATCGCCCATGGGAACATAGGCTATCACCCATGGGAACATAACATTCTAACGATAAGCTTTCTGCTTCTGTACCCCCACTTGCACACCTGACCTGTGGGTTGACAGGTAGTGAATAAGAGAAAAATAGACCTTTGTATTTAAGACAGAATGAGGAATGGGATTTAGGGCTTAAAAACCCTGTACCTCTACATTTCGGGGCTGCTTAATTTGGGGTCTGCGTACCCCTGGCAGACCCAGCTGGCTGAATAAAGAGCATGTTTCCTACAACTCACTGATTTCTGGTGGTCTGTGTGTCTTTCGGGGGCTGGCGGCTACAACAGACTGAGTGGAGTGGTGACATTATCCAATCATGCACTTGGTATAATCTTTGATTCTTTGCTCTAGTTTAATGTTAATGCAAGTCATAAGAATAAAATCATAGCCTAAATGAAATAAAGTCTACCCCTGATGATTGTTACATTCTAATCACATTTCACATAGAAGTCTCTGCTACCTATTCTTCCTTCAGCTGCACTACTTTTGTGTTTATTTTATCTAATTTAAATTTATGATAACTAATAAAATTTGCTGAATAAATAAGACTTGTTACATTTATTTCTGAAACTCATCCTGTACAGTCAAATAAAGGCTTAAGCTGTATGCATGGTCTCACAATAATTTACTCAAGATATAAATGCAGGAGCTTTTTTCCTTTCAGCATGCCCTACCTAGCATTGAAATCAATGTGCTCTTAAACATTGACCTTAGAAATAGTGACATGCCATTGTTATTAAAATAAATTTCTATTCTTGATGGAGACACATTTTATCAATATCATTTTCATTGTTTTTTTAATCAATCAGGGAAATTTCTGCTTCTTTTCTACATCTTGGTCACCATTGCCAAAAATCAAATAGGAAAGAAAACTAGAATTTTTACTATTTGCCTTGTGGCAATCTCTGAAATAATAACTTTATATACATTAGCATCTTCAATATTCCCATGAAGTCTGCACTCCTGATATGTAATGTTCTATTATGCTTTATGTTACTCACTCCATCCCTATGCTCACACCCTGAAATATGACAGAGCCTGAAATTGCACTTCGAAATCAGAAATAACTAACTCAAACATTTTCCACCCCAATCATACCTATCCTGACCATTTATTTGTCCAAGAATTCCCACCAAAATATTCCTTTAATGTCATTTAGGTAACCAATAAATTAAAACCCCTCCATTCTCTATCTAGCCCAGTGATTCTCAACTGGGGGCAATTTTGCCCCCAAGAAACAGTATTGAGGAAGGTCCAGAGACATTTTTGGTCGTCACCACTGTGGATGTAAGTAACATTGTTATCTGGTGGGTAGAGATGTCAGAGAATATGCTAAATACCCTACAGAGGACAAATCCCACAACAAAGAATCATCCTTTCTCAAATACCAAAAGTACAAAGGCTAAGAAACCCTACATTTTGTTCTCTACTGTTTTCATTTCTCCTTTCATTTTAGACTCAACAATTCATTATATCACTCCTGCAAATATCCTCAATTCTTTTGCACATATCACTGTCTATCGCCACTCTCGGGAAAATCCCAATCTTGTGTTGGAAGTGGACTCTCCCAAAAGACTGTCAGAAACACCTGTTGGTTGAGTAAAACTAAAGTTATTTAGACTGATTTAGTAAAGAATAATACCACCCTGACAAGCTATTAGTAATGTCTCAGAAGAGAGAAGTCAGGAAAAGATTATTCACGAGGCTGTATGCTTGCACTAAGGGATTTTAAGGCAAGTGTAAAGGGATAAAGAAATAATTGGGAACGGCAGAATTTATGATGCAATGGCTTTGGATTGGTAGACACACCGATATGAGGATCTTGAAGTGAGTATTGACAAGCAAGATGCAAGTCTTGAGAAGAAAGCTACTTTGGTTGTTTTCACAATCTTATCTTCCAAGAAGCAAGTATTTCTTGAAACAAGCAGCTATGTTAGTTTTGTTTTTGTTTTCTTTTTGTGTTGGTTTTGGTCTCTGTCCCAGTAATTGTTTAGCACAGAATCAGGAAAGTATTCCTAATATCAGAATTGATTAACATAAAACAGAACCGTATGTTGGTTTTAATTGTTACTTAATTGAACTTAATTGCTGGACTTCATGCTTCAACTAAACAACTCAGTATTGAGGAAGAAAATTACAAAACCGAGCAGCTTGCTTTCGCTATTGTATAAATTCGTGATTGTCAATTTGAATGGCCACAAAACACCTTCCAGGAATCTTACTGTTTCCCCACTAAGCTCATTCTCCTGTTGCTACTAATTTCATTTCTTCTCCACTCATGTTAAACCTCTCTTTGTTGATGAACTTACCTTGAACCTCACAGAGACAATAGGATAGAAACTCTGCCATTTTCTCTCCCTCACATCTCACGTCTTATCGCATGCCACTCTACTCCTAGTCTATTTTCAATTCCTGAAACATGGCTTCCCCTTATTTCTTTAAGATCTACAAGCATACTGTTGCCTCTTTCTCCCTATTTTTAATCTGATTTAAACATTTTCATCTTTCAAATCTCAATTTAATTGCCATTTCCAAATGGCAAATAAAATCTTTCCTCACCTCCCAGTCCATCCTAGTGCTCCATCTCAATTCTATTCTTTTGTAACTTCATGTATAACTTTTTTTCTTTCTCTATATCAAAATTCATAATCACACTTTTATTTGGTTGAATATGTGTTTAATAAGAGGAACCAACCCTGCTTTATTTAACATAATTGACTTTAGCGTCTATAGTGTCAAATATAGTGGCCATTCAGTGTTTGATGAATGACTGGTTGAATGGCTCAAACAACTCAACTTGCCCTGAAAGGCTGGATAACTCGCTCAAAATAGAACACTTAGCAATTACCAGGACTGGGAGTGAACTCGCAATTTATCTGACTCCTTAACTCATGCTGTCTCATTTCTTATATAGCCATTACACAGAAATAATTGAGTTAATTTTTTTCTCTTTAATTCCCATGTTCTCATTTTTCTCCATTTCTATCTATATGTTAATATTCATCTAATTTTTTAAATGGCTTTTCTGATCCATTTGAGTCTTGAAATACAGGAATTTTTGCTTCTTCAGTCCCATACAGTTCTGAATCCAGTTTAAACCTATATATCAAAGTTTTCATTCCATTTAAAAACTTTTACTTTTAAATTGTCAAGTCGTCTTTAACTTTGAATTATATGAACTTTTAAAAGTCATAACCGCTTTTTGATCTAAAAGAACACTATATGACTAGTTGTGGCAGCCTTGGGGTGTGCCAATCGGATCTCCCTTGAAGAAAACACTTGTCATTCAGCTGCAAGGAACATAGTTAGCTGGCAGCCTTCAGCTATTAATATCTTTAGGAACTGCCTCAGCTCTCAAGCCAAGCCCCTTGCTCTTCTCAGGCAGTCTTCAGCCAATCACTGAGCACCATTCCTCGACAGCCAGAATCCTCTAATAGGCCACCTTTGTTCTAGAACTGTCAAGTGGGTTGGCTGACATTGTCAGATCTGCATTTGAAGCTGAGGCTCTCCTTACCCAATCTCACTTTGTCTCTCCTTGTTTTTTTTACAGATTTCAGATCTGCTTTATGACTGTAAGGCTTTCCTTGCTCAATAAACCTCTTACACTCCATCCCAATGTGCCCTCCTAGGAGGATTCAAATGACAGCCTAGTAGGACTACATTTTTATGCCATTGGGCAGGTCATTAAATCCAATTCACTAAGTGTTCATTGAGTACCTAGGTATAAATGGAGTGGGCCCAACAACTTTTAAGAGGTTACTATATGCTGAACATATTATATATGCTAGCTTGATAATTATTTATAATAACTTATGAGGTAGGTATTATTCTCATTTTAGATACAGGGAATCTGAAACTTGTATAGACCAAATACTCTGCCCAATTTCACCCAAGAAGTCAGTAGCAGAGTTATGGCTGAAAAACAAATCTGTCTGACTCAAAATCCCGACTCAAACTGTTATACGCATGATCTCCCATAGTAAGGTAAGATGTTAGTTGCTTTGAATGATAGAAGAATTACAAGATAGTCTTTGCCTCAAGCATTTGTAAGACTTCTCATTCTAAATGTGCATGAATCCGTGAAATATGAATTAAATGCTTTATTACTGTGGATAAGATCCAGGAAGCTATAGAAACCCCATGTTAAACAGAATGCCTATTGCTATATCACACTTACAGTTAGAATTGGTCATACTATATCCCAGATTTTAAATTGAATGTCAAATTTAATTTGCCTGAGGAAGCCTAAAGCTCAAAGTCTATCACAGAACACAGAGCTAGACCTGACAGCTGCCCGATGACTCAATCTGATAAGGAGAGAGAAGTGGATGATAAATCACTGCTAGAGCATCCTTGCCTCATTCTCCCCTCATCCCCTAAACAGCTCCACATCCCATTTGAAAGGATTTTGTCTTTATAAACTAAGCATCAAAGAAAATGTACCATTCTAGACCATGAAAAGACTCAGCCTATATATAGACTTCTGCCACCGAGAATTACCATTAACCATTTCCCTGTCTTTCCAAATATTAATTTTCGAAGTTCAACTACAATCTTACCTATAAGAAGAAGGTTCATTTTACTCCCTAGCATTTATTGATCTCTCTTTTTATGAATCCATATCTACTTATAATTTTATAGTAAGTTTTAACATTTCATTCTTTTATTTTTTTATTCAACACACATGTATTGACGACCTACTATTACAAATATTTCGTAGTCACCGTGGGAGACACACAGATAGACAAAGCCCTCTGCTTCTGGAACATAAATTCCAATAATGAAGAGAAACATGAACAATAGGAGTTTGTGCATTAGATTCAACCCTGCCAATTACTAGATGAATAAGTTTAGACTTTTCTAATATTTCTTAACCTATGAAAGATAGAATACAAGAATCAAATGAAATAATATACATAATAATTCTTTTAAATTGTAAACTACATAGTTCTTAGTTGTTGATAAGAATAGTGTTATTACTAAATTATTACAAGGCGAAAGAAAATAAGTGGCATAGTAGAGATACAAGTAAAGTGAGTACAGCTGATGGTTTCTGGAAATAATATTTGAGCTGGTAAAGATGAGTAAAAATGTTGCCTTCTGATAAGGGAAAGGTGGACAATAAAGACTGAGAAAGTAAACAAATGCAAGACTGCATGAAAATGTGTGCTGTGTTTAAGAAAGAGTAAGTAGTCTGATGAGTCTGAATTATTTCGTGCAGGGACGGTTCTACTAGAAATAAGATTTGAAAGATAGGATGGGGCCCTCTCATGGGGAGCCTTGATTGTCATGCTAAAGCATGTGAACTTTCTTTTGTAGGAATGTTCTTGCAGAGGATATGTGTTTGTTTCCTCCCATGGCTTTCATTGTTTTCTGTTTAAGTTTAGTCTGGCTCTGCATCCTTCCCCTATGTCATGTGACCCGCCGCTAACCCCAAGGGTGGTCACGCAAGTCAAGCTAAAAGAAGGTGCTTTGGCCTAGAAATCAGCATTCTGAGCAGAGCCTTACAGAAACTGACTATAATGGGAGCCGAATAATTCAAAGGCAGAGTTTTAGAGAAGTCCAGATTCTCACATCTCTATAGTTGCCCTTACTCTTGCTCTGTCCGAGGTCTGATTTTTCAGCTTTCCTTTTGATACATTGTTACTGATCATTTTAGCCAGAATCCCTTTTTATTCCAGGCTACCACACACCTCTGATAAAACAATGAAGAACTTTGAGGAGGTGATTAATATGATCTGACTTACAGTTACAGTGGGTAGGAAAAATGATTTTTCAGAGAAAAGTTCAAATTGAGAAATTACAATAATCATAATGAGAATCTGGAATTTTTCCAATACATTCATTCTAGAGTAACCTTCCTGAAGCAAATCTCTATCCATGACTCTCCTCCACTTAGAATCTTTCAGAAAACATCTTACCTACAGGAGTATCACAATTCTTTGGCAAGGTACGCAAGTTCCTCAGATCTGGCCATAACTTTCATTCCAAAAGTACTTCATTATTCCTTTGCAGGTATCTAATTGCAGGTCTCTCTGAAACTACTCATTATGACTTAGACCTCTTAATTTTTGCCTCCATGTCTTTTTGAACTCCTAAAGACTTAGCCCTTAGATATAACAATGAGAATGTTATACTAGAAAAAAAAAAAAAAGGGTCAAAGTAGAAAGCCTATTTTGTTCTCAAGCAATAGAATATAAACATTTCACCCTGGCAGTCTGCCCATTTGTGTCTTTCTGAATGGCATCTGCATATTTATTAGCAAGCCAGGCACCTTGGAGGAACAGTGACATTATCATGCTAATGTCTTAAAAGGTAAAAACAGTTGACTTTGTTCTGTTCTGAAGGTGTTGCCCTTTCTATATTAATGGCAGGGTTTCTCTACCATGCCAGGCATATTACTTCTGTAAATCTTATTAACAGTGACGAGAGTTACGCTGCTGCCCTGCTGGGAACCTCTGAAACGGCTCCCTTAGTGCTTTCTTCGTCAGTGTTGAGTGCAAACCAGAGGGCTGCCGGCTGCTTAGTGGTGTAGCAAGGCTCTGGGAACACATGGGCAAGGGGCGATTACTGCTAGTGCTGTTGATGACGTTTATTGAGCACCCACTGTATGCAAAGCCTTTAGGACTGCCAGCAATTAAAGGGAAAATATGTCCTGTGACCTTAGGGGTCTGCAAACTAATTAAGGTTTAGAACATGCATATATGAAGAGAAAGTAAATTAGGAACTAACAGAAGGCAACTTAAAGGTAAGTAAAAGTGACAGCTGAGGCGAAGGAAGAGAACTATGGAAATGTCATTTTCTTTTTCCAACCTTGGCTCCCATAGTAGGGGAAGTAGCTTTCCAGTAGCACCCTATACTTTAAATCTTAGCAATTGTCGCCCTGAATTCTAATTAATGTTTACTTGCCTGTCTTCTCCACTAGACTCTAAGCTCTTACCAGTTTTATAGCTATAACCCACCGTTTCAAGCATTGCCTGACACAGAGTGAAAACTCAGCCATGAAACATTCAATAAAAAAAAAAAAATCTTCTTTGGATTCTGGGCAAAGGGACCAGCTGCAAGGCAATCGCATGTCCCAATAGGGTTCTGGGCAGTTGGGTTATAGTTTTTGGTGATGCTGAGTTAGGCAGGAGGGCGAATAATTAGAAAAGCAGGTTTGGAGGATGGTATCCAGGTATTTAAGAAAACTAGAAGAATTAAAAATTTGGAAAGGATTGACAATTTGAGCAAAGTAACAGGATTTACCAACTGGATACCCAAATTGTAAGATTTTTATTTTTGTTTTTGCTTTATTTTTTGTGTTTTATGTTTTGTTTGTGGAGAGAGAGAAAATAATTAAATCTCTATCAGATAGTACTTTCATATCAGTTATCTACAATTTACAGAGGTTCAAAATAGCTCAAAGACAATGAGCAGAGCTAGAATCGGATGGCCTGTCAGGGTGTGCTATGGACATAGGGACCGGTGCTGAGGGGGCCACGTGGTGCCTTGCAGAAGAGCCTTCCGTAGCTGTTTACGGAAGTGAGAATGAAGGTAGAAAGTGCTAACTATTCAAGGGGTAGGGAACAACGGCGGGCTCAGAAGGTTCAGAGGATCAGCCAAAGTCTCCCAGGGCACCCATCAGATACTCCCATTCCCAGTGTAAGGATTTCAAATTTTTCCAACAAGGGATCTGACCTCAACATGAAGACACTTCCGGTACCATCACCGTTAGTTTTTCAGGAAGCGGAGCTTGAGACAGAGTTTGGAGTGCCAGACACTTCTTAGAGGTCAACACCAGTGAAGAGGATAGGGTGAAAGCAGGATTGAACACAGAGAGAAGTTGCCTTACAATGCAGCCTTTGCTAACTCGGCCCATTACATTTGTCCCATGTTGAGCAAAAGTGGCGAGATCTTTATAATCCTGTCTTGCTCAGTCACCGAGGCAGGTTGACCCAAGAAAGGCACAACCGCAGGAAAAATGGTCTCTCAGCTTGAAGCTGACCCCGAAGGAGCTGGAAGCTAGACTACCTTCAGGCCAGACTCTCTGTAGCTGGATATCAAGTCCTTTCCTCCTTCCTTAAAAGGTGATCTAGATGGAACAGCTCCGTACCTACTAGTTATTCACTTGCTTACATTCTCATTGTAAGACAATAGTAAAGCTAGGCTTTAAAGCCTGTTAGCCTAGCTCCAGGGTCCTTGCTTGTCACCATCTCATTACATACAGCACCTAACAGCTATTGCTGATGCAGACCCATCGAATAACTTCCACAAGGAGCATGAGTGGATTTGATTTTTAGGTAGATTTTCTATGAAGTATTGATAGATTAATGTCTTGAGATGTCTTCTGTTCACTAGATTTTCTCAGACTCATTCTCCTTACCTGTGAAAAGGCCTTTGCCATCTGTGAGGCAACTCTTTCCTTTATTGAAATAAACCCAGGACACAGTTTTCCTGTGGAAAGAGTACCCCTTAAGAGAGAAAGCCCCCCACTCTGTTGCTCTGCATTTCACATTTCTTTGTGATTCTCTCACTTTATTATTGTTACCAAAACATTTTCTTTTTGAATTATATCTTTAAATTTGGGGTTTCATCTTAATATAGAAGTACATTTTTAAAGATCTCTTCATTAATATGACTATTTGAGGAGAGGGGTAAGAAGAAAAACAATGTTGACTTCTCCATAATAACAGAACCTCAAGTATTTGTCTTTTAAGGATTGCTTTTAAGGGGATTTATACTATAGGTAGAAAATAATAAAAATTTTTTAATAAAAACAATGATTCTATCACCAAATCTATTGTTAGTCTAAATTCTTTTTCTTGCTGAAAGTAAACATACAATAAATATTTCTCGACTGAATGAATGAATCATTATTTTCCCAGTGCATCTTGTACTTATTTTTCCAGTAATGAAAATATTGTCTCAGAGAATATAAATATTCTTACCAGTATATTATAATGGCAAGAATAGAAGCCAAGAAATTCTTACTTTCTTAAGTCCCAGGTCCCCTTAAACTTTCTTCCACGTGTCCATATTCATTTAATCTGTGTCTGATTTTCTCTAGTTATACCTTGTTTAAGGGTAAAACAGAGGGAACAAGCATACAAGACAACTGTGTGACTGTCTCCCTTCAGTTCTGCCTTGAGTTACTATATAAGCCTTTTGAGAGCTGAGTCCCATCAGGAAGCAGATGGCACATTTAACTCAGAACAATTTAAGAAGAATTTAATAAAATGACTATTTAAAAAGGTGTAGGGATTCTCTTTCCTTCACATTCTTACCAACACTTGTTTGTTGATTTATTAATGACAGCTCTTCTGACAGGTGTGAGGTGATACGTCATTGTGGTTTTAATTTGCATTTCTCTGATGACTAGTGACATTGAGCATCTTTACATATGTCTATTGGCTTCTTCTTAGAAATATCTATTTAGATCCTCTGACCATTTTTTAATTGGATTGTTTGGGGGATTTTTTGGTGTTGGGTTGTATGAATTCTTTGTACATTTTGGATATTAATCCCTTGTCAGATGTATCATTCTCCTCAAAAGGTATCACATATACCTTCTCCCATTCAGTAGGCTGTCTTTGCACTTTGTTTCTTTTGCTGTGCAAAACTTTTTAGTTCGATATAGTCCCATTTGTTTTTGTTGTTGTTTTATTTTTTAAATGTTGTTTTCCTTTCCCAAGGAGATAACATCAGAAAAAAAATATTACTACTAAGAGCAATGTCAGAGAGTTTACTGCCTGTATTTTCTTCTAGGAGTTTTATGGTCTCAGGACTTACAATTAAATCTTTAATCTGCTTTGAAAGTGTAGGAGAACTAGATAATGCAGTATCTAGTATAGTAGCAGTTCAGCTCCCTTTCACTCTTAGGCTTGAATAGGTGAAGAGAATGTCTAGTTTCCAGAACCGCATAGAGAGGGCTTATGCAGAGGGCTGCTATCGCCTGAGACCTTTTGTTAAGAGACACAACCAAATCATGGCAACCCTGCTCAGGGGAGAGGGAATGATAAAATTCCTGCTTTCCTCCAATCTGTTGCCAAGACTTCCCTGTGCCAAACTTACCTGGAAGCCAAAAAGAAAGGGAAGTTTTGATAAAGTGCAAGTATGTACAGATCAGCCTCCTAGGGTGAGGGCAGGATGTAGAAGGATAAACAGTGGATCTGTAGAGGCAAATAAAAGATTTTTATTTTTATACTTATGTTTTCTCTTACCAGCCAAAATGAATATACTTGGGTTAGACTATTTATATAAACTGATGTTCATATGAGATTGATGATAAATAAACTCAAAGTTTTTATGTGTGAGAGAACACTCATCAATCAGAATCTAAGAAAATAATCTAATTTAACAAAAATTCCAGGAATTCTAATACAAGGAAACAGTTCTTTGCTGTGTGTTTTTAAAACATAAACTATTCTAATGTCATAAATGTCATTAAATTTTTAGTTCTAACAGCTTGAGAATGATACAAAAATCAAGAAGATTCTGCAAGTAGAAAATTCTCATTGATTATTTGAAATTATTATGTTAGCTTTATATATTCAGAGATTGCCGAATTTTTTATGTACATAAAAAGCCAAATAGTAAATATTTTTGGCTCAACAAGGCATATATAGTCTCTACCATACTTAACCAACTCTGCCATTGTAGCCTGATAACCCACAAATAAATGGGCATGGCTGTGTTTCAATAAAACTTTATTTACAAAAACAGGTGACTGGCTGGCCCATGTGTTTATTGAGTAAAAGAGAACAATGGTTTTGAACAGACAGATATGTATCAGTCCCAGTTCCTAGGACAAATTGCTTATTTTTTGACAAAACTCCCTACCTTACGAAGTTAATTAAAAATATAGATAAAGTGACCTGATACAGATGAGCCACTCAGTAAATGGTAATTTCCTTCCTTTCTACACAGTGCCAAATTAAATATGGAAACTGAATTAAGAGAATTTGACTCGAACACGTTGAGCTACTTGCAAAATGGGTCAAAAGGTCTCTAGGGAAAATTTGGAGAATATATTGTCTAAATAAATTCCATGGAGAAAGATATCACATAAAAGTGCCTGAGTTTTAATTTTTAAAATGAGCAACTTAATGTCTTGAGCAGAGTTTAGTAGATTTAAAAGAAGAAAACTGCATTATTATTGCCAGCAGGGGACTACCTAATTGGGAGTCCATCATCTAACATAGGACACACAGTTAGAACCCAATCAGCTCTTGGTGAACAAGAAAAGGGCATGCAGAAAGGGTGGGATGGAATAAGACAATGTGTGTCTAGAGAGAGAGAGATGTAAAAAAATAAAGACATGTCTCCAAAGGAACTCTCAGCATTAAATCTCAGAAACATAACGTATAAGCCAGAGTTTCCCAGAGGTATGTCGTGATTTACTGAAAACCCTTCACCTCCATCTCCTCTTAGCCAATAGTCATAAGGTTTCAGCAAATTCAAAATAAATTCTCATCAGAGAAAATAAAAGGCAGACAACTTTGATCTTACACTGTCCAGTGTCTTTATAGGCGTTAATATCCTCTAGAAGTTTCCCCACTGCCCAAGGTTAGGTAAATCCTACCCCTATATGTTCCTCAGCATGCTGGCTTATCCATGCAGTAGGACAACATGGCCTTTTTATTTCTCTATCTCTTCCATTTTTCCATAAGCTCCTGAAAAAAAAAATTCTGTGTGTTGTCATTGGGGTTATGGTCATGGTGCCTGGTTTAGGGTAAGGCCCCCAAAGAGTTTGGTAAATATTTGTTGAATTGAAGAATGAATAGTTGAATGTGGACTTGAGTGGAGTTCCTTTTTGTCTTGTATGATATTTCTATCTTTCTTTATCTCTCAATAATAAATAAATTATCACCCTTCCAAACTTAATCTCTCTAATTCCCATTTTCTTGATCTGTGAGGTCTCGTTTGTATGATAAGGGTGAAGAACCCCTCATAGAGTTTGGCAGTTTGTGTTCATTCAAAGCATATTAATTCTTCCCCTTTTCATACTACTAACCTCGATCGTTTTTTAATAAAATAGTTGTCTGCAGTTATATTTGCTTTTGCCATCTTCTTACAACACAATCACTTAAGCAAGCTAAATTTAAATAATAGTGAGCTTTTTTCTTTTTTTCTTTTTAGTTTCCATTGAAGTTGCATGCATTCTAGACCAGGTCAAAATTAGCTTTGCTTTACCTAAAATTATACTCAAAAGCAACTTAGTCCTTTGAAATGCATTACTTTTTTAAACTAGCAAACCCAAAACCTTTTTGCTCTTAATTAATGTCAGAGTGGTATGTACACCATGTATAGAATCCATACATTAATAATCGAAATTCTTATAACTACCCACATATAGATTTCCAAGAGGCAGTAGGGCAGAGAGTACAATTTTTGGCAGCCAATTTTTTGTGTTCAAATCCTATCTACCATGATTAGCAGGTAGAGAAAATAATAGCATTCAGATTATAAGGTTATTATAAAGATTAAATTAGTTAATCTACAAAAAACACAGTAATGCCAAACACAAAGTAGACACCATGTTTATGTTAACCACTGTTACTACTATTACCATGCAAACCACTATGAAGAAATGTTGACTGTCTCTAAAACATGGCTCTATAAAGGCAATAACACACTAATTGAGCACTTTTCTATCTCAGAGTGCTTTGGTTTTTTCAAACTTTCACCAGGAAGATTTCATTTCATCACGATCACTCTCCACATTGCAAATGGAAGAAGAGGGCTGAGAGCAGTTGAATTATTTTCCAAGTCTACACTATACGTAAATGTCAGAAACAGACTACAAATCCAAATCTGACTCCATGTGCAGTATTTACCCACCATGCCACAGCTAAGGCAAAAGGAGATAGTATGAACAGGTGGACTACAGACCTAGGTTAAAGTCTGTCTGCAGTGAGATAATGTGTACATCACTGGTAAAAATGCATTTTAATGTAGATCAAAATGTGGGAGCACACCTGCGAGGAATGTGTAAGTTCTGGTTAGGAAGCAGTTACCAACAACAAAGTGCCTAAGTTTGCATTTGATCCCAGGTCTTCTGAGTCAAACACTGGAGCTTATTTATTCATTTGCTATTTTGGGTATACCATGGTTCTTCTCTGGAAATATTTAAATGTTGAATAAGGAAACATGTTTTAAAGAGAATATCACAGGCATTCATAAAAATGTGCCGGAGTATAGATTTCATACGGACTTTGGAACCAGCTATCAATGCATAGCTTCATCTCCTATAGCTCTTCTTTTATTTTGTATTAATTGAATAGCATGTGCGATATCCTCGCATAGGAAATGGTGATTTGCCTTGAAATGAGGATATATCAATTGTCATAGACTTTAATAACTCACTTTTGTCTGTTGTATATTAGTAGACCTCATTGCATCTTTCCATATTTTTTGAAGTTTTTTTTTCTTCCTATAAAATGTGCTAAATGCTGGCGCAACATTCAGGTCAGTTGTTAACCGGTAATCGTTTACATTTTAAAGTTACCTCTTAAAAACAAGACAGCATCATCAGACAGTCAGATAATATCAATGCAGGGCTATCAGGCTCCATTACATGGTGATGAGCTGTTGCTAATTAACCAACACAGATATGTCTTATCTTAGGAATGAAATAAGCCTGATCCATCCTGCTGCAAGAATTGGAAGTAACCAATGCACTTCAATGCAATCTTCAGATCCCCTTTTCTGAATTAGCTCACAGGAGATGAAAGAACCATGTGACAATCTTGGTTCAAAGGCTCTTTCTGTACTGTCATTGCTTTCTGTCATTTATGCACTTCAATTTTCTTCTCTAGTTGCACTTTACCCTTCTTATCCTTTCGGTCAATAAGTCATCCTTACATAATACCATCTTCTGATGTGGCATCAACTGCCTCTCTTCGTGACTCCCAAATCTTTATCTTTAACCTTGATTTTTTTCTCCATCATCTCAGCTGTACACACCCACTGAATCTATTTACTTGGGGATTCCACAAGTACCTGGGTGGTGAAAACAGAACTACTTTTTCCTGACACATCAAAATCCACTTTTCTTCTCAGTTTTTACCGTCACATACATTTCAGAGACATCTTTGGTTCTTTCCTCTTTCGTAAATGCCCTCTTAAACTAGAAACTGTCAAGTCTATCTCTGAAATGTCACTCAAATCCGTTTGCTTCTATCTCCATTGCTAATGCTTTCCATCGAACCCCCAGCTCTCTTTTCTTGGACTGATCCAGTAGCTGTCTCATTTATCTTCCCACATCCTGTCACTTCCTTTTCCAAATCCTTCCTCACATTGACTTTCTAAAACACAGATGTGATAATGTCATTGCTCTCTTTTTTTAAATGTCTTTTCTCCCCTTCCTTGCCCAAGGAATGTCTTCTCAAGCTTTCAAGACCAAAGTCAACTGTTACAATTTCTTTACATTCTGTCATGACTTCTTGCAGGCAGATTTAGTCTCTCTTATGTGAATTCCACTAGCTCTTTCAAAAACATCAGTTACAGTGAGTGCTATCACTTCCTTTGTATTTCGAAGTACTAGTGTAATAGAGACTTTGAGAAATGCACCAAGATGACAATATTTAGAAATTTTCTTTTCAGGATCCCAGGCTTAGATCACAACTTGTGACCCTTGTTGGGTACTGAAATTCCTACTGTTAATCGTCAGTAGAATGCAAGTTCATGAGAACACAGTTAGTTTGTGTAAAGGATTAAAATCTTCCTTGCTACTCTTACCAAGAGTTCAAGCCCCAGCCTAAAGCACAATGGGTTGTGTGTCTGTGTATGCCCATGCACACACATTCACTAATCCCCAAACCTTAGAATATAATTCCCTGGCCTTCTGATACTGTCTTTTCTTCCTTGTTAATCTAAAACTCACAAAGTTCTTTCTCAAGCTTTCTCACTCTTACGTCATCTACTTTCGAGAACTATTAACTAATCTCGGCCTTGACCCGCCCCACTTTCTTGTTTCTTGTCCCATTTTTTCTTCTCTCAAAACTAACCTAAGTGGCTATGCTTTCTGTAAGTACCTAAAGAGAGGGACAACCCTCTCTAAGAGTAAATAAGGGCTTTACCTCTGGCTAACCCTCTGGCTAAGAGTAAATAAGGGCTTTACCTCTGTTGTTGCACTTTCCTAGAATTTATTTGAGAATGCTTTGACATCTGTTTAATTCAGTGCCAGGTACATTAGGAGTAGGCACGAAATATGTATTTGTTGAATAAATTCATGTGTTATCTTTGTGAAAGGTTAGTCTTGGGCCAAAAAATGAAGTGTAGGCAAATAAGCCTTAGATGTGAGTTCAATATGACCTAGATTTTTGGCCAAAGAGAATCCTAAGGCACATCAAGTTGTGGGGTAAAATCTTATGGAAACATATCAGAAAGACATAGCAAACCAACCTAGAAAGCATTCCAGGATGGCTCCGTACTTGCATGTTAGTTATTTTATATGTTGTTGTATTGCCTTCCACTATCCCTAACTATTCAATAAAATGTTATTAATGGTTACTGCCTGGTATCAGT
>NW_024351732.1:3850798-3882899 GCF_902729225.1 Pteropus medius
GAGGGAGGAAGGAAGGAAGGAAGGAAGGAAGGAGGAAAGGAAGGGAAAACTGTGTATAAATTAATAAGTTATACTAGTAATTTAAAAAACATTAAACAGGGTAAGGAGAATTGGATTGTGAGTGTTGCATGGGAATGGGGCAGATTGCAACTTTTATTATTGTGAGAATAGCCTTATGATGATAGAAACAAGAGAGACAGTATTTGTGGAGTTGAAACCTTCATCATCTTATGATGAACAGAGATCCCTTCCTGACCTGTATTGCACATGTAATATGAGCAAAACATTTTGTTTTGTCAAGCTTTTGAAATCTACTGGTTGTTCTTTACTATAGCATCTCCCGATTCATCCTGCTTCAGACAGGTAAATTATGAAAAGCAAATAAAAAAGCAATTTAGATAATCTTGGAGAGTGGAATCTGTTTAGCAAAGCAGAAAACTCAAAAACTCTAAAGGGAGAGAACGAATTTCATTACATACAAATAAAAACTCTCTATAGAAAAGGTATTATAAATATAAAAGATATAGAATACACTGATGACAAAATTACTGATATGCACAAAGAATAGGTATTCATAATGTACATAAAGTTCCTATAGATCACTAAGAATATAAAACGATTCTAGAAACATCGACAAGGGCTATGGAAAGTCAATTTATACAAAAGAACCCGTGTTTAGTAATACAGAAGAATATTCACAATACTATAGATATGTAGATATAGATATACACTATACCTTTAAGGATGCATGAGCATATATTTATGCATATATGTATATATACATGTATATTCATATATATTTTTATTTATAGGTGTAAACAAAGCTTTAGAAAATATGTAATGATTTTTTCAACTGTTAGAATTCAAGAAATATTTTTAGTTGAAATTTTTGTAATTTTATGAAACAGTTTTTAAAATGTCCTAGTATGGTCCTCTTTGGTAAATGTCTCATTAGCACTTGAAAAGGATTTTTTTTTTTTTAGTTTTGATTGTGATATCCTCTAAATAACAGTAAGATCAAGCTGCTTAATGATATTAATCAAAGCTGCTTTATGGTGATTAATCTGCTTGTTCTATAAGTTATAGAGAAGGAAGTATTAGAATCTCAGACAATTGTGGATTTGCCTATTTCTTCCTGTGGTTCTGTCAACTCTTCTTTATGTTATTAAGTTTACACAAATCTAAGATTGTTACATATTCCTTTGAAAAAAACCCATTTTATCATTATGGGATATCCCTCTTTTTCTCTCATAACACCTGGTGGTTAAAGTCTAGTTTGTCTGATATTATTGCAGCCATACGAGTGTTCTTTTGCTTAGTATTTGCATGGTATGTCTTTTCTATCTTTTAACTTTAACCAATCTGTGTTTTTATTTCAAATGTGTTTCTTGTAAACAGCATTTGGTTAAATCTGTTTAAAGTCCAGTCTGACAAATTTTGTCTTGATCCATTTAAATAATCTATAAGCACGTGAAAAGTCATGATGTGCACCATTACTAGTCATGGGAAGACATTTTAAAACTACAATTAGATGCTCCTACAAAGCCAGCAGAATGGCTAAAACGTAAAATAATGAAAATAGAAACTTTTGCAAAGATATGGAGTAACTAAAACTCTCACACATTGTTGGTGGAAGTGTAAGTTGGTGAAGCCACTTTAGAAAACAGTTTAGCAGTATCTCCTACTGAAACTAAACATATGCTGCCCTAAGACACATGAGTTCTTCATCTAGATATATACCCAACAGAAATAAGATGAGTGTACCTGTCCAACAAAAGACATGCACCGGAGTATTCATAAGAGCTTTTTTAACCTCAGGCAAAATTGAAAATAACTCAAATGCCATCGACAGAAAATTAATAAATAAATTTTGATTTATTTGCATGGTGATATATACCACGCAACAATAGAAAAGGACTGCTGATACAGGAAGAAATATAAATGAATCTCATAGACACGATATTGAGTGAAAGAAGCCAGACATAAAAGTGTATATATACTGTATGATTCAAATTATATAAAGCTTAATAAGAGGCAAAATTAACCTTGGATGATAGATGTCAGAACAGTGGTTACCAGTAGGAAACCCTCCGACATGCTGACAATGTTCCATGCCTTGACCTGAATAGTGATTTCATGGGTATATACAAATATAAAATGTCATTAATCTGTACATATTATATCTCAATAAAAAGAAAATATACAAAAAATATAAAAAAGGAAGTAAATATCAAGTTTTTCTCATAAAAATAATCCTCAAATCAATATATAGAAAAGTGATTTAATATATACTAGTTTAAGTTTTATGTTGTCTTTTCATAATGTAAATTTGGGTAAAGTGAGGTGCTTCCATGTAGTACCACTCAGCAGAGCACTCAGCTTTTGGGCGAAGTTATTTCCAAGATTTCAAACAGTGAAATTAATCTTTGGTCCTCATGAAAGACTGTGCTGAAGACACAATGAGGAAAAATGAGGGAGAAACATCAAAGTGTCAAGCTGCAGGTCCCTTACCTTTTCCCTTCCAGAAAGGATTTGCTCAGATGACTTATTAGAAATAATAATTTTTATTTATATCTTTACCTTTGTTGCCAGGCCTTTTTGTTACTTTTGAGATAGCTGTCTAATAATAATACTTTTTGGAAGTATTATAATAATACAACAGGGTAGCAGTTATATTCATGCAGATGAAATATGTTCAGATTTTCTGTTTAAAAATGCAATGCTATTTTGCCTCTTTGAATAAACCAGCTGAAGTTTCTTTATAAGCTCAGCTAAATATACACCATCCTGTGAAATATCACTTCTGCTAGAGAGTGGACATTTGAAACCTCAGGGATGGTTAAGCAGATGAGGTGTGAGAACAAAGGCTGCTGTTTCAATGATCGTGTGACTAATTCTGAGCTCAATGGAGTTATTATTATGCCAAGTATTCCACTTGCCTCACTTTGATCTTGGTGTGGAGAGTTCTGAGAATTAATATTGGCAATAAACCTTCTTGGCAGTTTATAAGCAACTTAGTGTGGTCTCAAGAGGACCAATTCTGGAGACAGATTGCTCAGATTCAAATCCTGTGTTCACACTTAATACTTGATTAATAATGTTGGCTCTCTTCATGTTTATTTTTGGCACTTTGAAAGAACAAGTGTGTATTTGGAATCTTGACATGTCTTAATACCTGAGTAGATTCAAAAAAGACATTGATTTATTTTTAATCTCTTTATTATTCATTGATGACAAAGCATTAAAGTGGGGATTTCAACATCACTTGTCAAGAGGTGATGAGGAACAAGAGGCTTTTTCACCCCTTTATTTCACTCATGGGTTCTCTTTAAAAGCTGGTCTCTATGCAATCAGATGACATTATTCTCTATTTCCCACATGGCAGAATGGGCGACCACTAGAACATTCTCTAGTCCTCCATAGTATTCCTTATTTCACATTATTATTATTATTATTATTATTATTATTATTATTTTATTTTATTTTTTAATTAGGTTTTGAGCTCCTTCAGATGGGATTATAAGTTAGTCTTCTGGATGAAACAGAACCTCCTTGCTGACTAAAGCCCAGGTGTTCCAACTTCTCAGGTAACCAGCAATTCATCTTTTTATCATTCCCGTAGAGTGACAAGTTTTTACAGAATTGCAAATAAATTTAGCAACCTCTCAGCAATTCATTTTGCATTCTTTAAAAAACCACAGTCACTGACTAAAAAATCCTCAAGGACCCTCGTTTTATGCCTAGTGGCAAATATCACTTGATTAGGCTGGCAGTTAGGAATGGTTCAGCTTTAATTTACCTTTTCTGAAAAATAGCTTGTAGCCCACTGTGTACAGGATGCCAAAAATTCCGATGACAGGTGAACACCTTAGCTGACCATCTGGATAATTACTAAATGCCAAACATCCAGGAATGTACAAAGAGCTGAATGGGTGACTGGATTTTCACTTTTCTTCCAGTTTTTGTCTTTTTTTCCCTCCATGTTTTTTCCTCTCTTTCACTGTTCTGATTTCTCTTCTGATTCATCTCTGATAGCTGCCATCGGGGCGTACTGAATTTTCTTTCAGGATGACAGCATCCTTTACTATTCTGCTAGAGTTTCACTCTCCTTTCTCCATAGGATTTATGTTAGCTGAGGAGTTAAACAATTGACAAACCTTAATACTCTTCCCCATATATAATTGATGTTGGCATTCATTCAGGGCTCATCATGTGAGTTTTGTGTATAAATATAACTACCCAATAAATAAACTGTGTTCAAAGCTCTGAACACTCAGTAAATTTCCTAAATTAATAACATTTTTGGTGCTTTTAATCTTGATTAATGTGGGAGATGATAACATATTTGGCCCGTGATGATAAATAATCTAAATTCAAGCTAACTTGAATTTAGATTATTTATCATCACGTCTTGCTGTCTGTATAACAGCAACTTTTTTGTTAACTTCCTGAGCCTTCTATTTATAACCAATAGAACCAAAAAACCTGCGAGGGTTGCTGTGTAGACCAAATGAGATATCATAATTTGTGAAAGTACCTTGGAAACTATTCAGGGATTTAAAACTGTAAAGTATAGGGATATAGAATAACATTTATTATGCTAAGAAGAATAGCATCAGCAGCTGAATACAAAGTAGAACCTTAAAAGCTGATAGGAACCTCAATGACAGGAATCATGCCACTGTATTTGTGCTCCACATATTGGCTGAAATGAAGTGCACCTCATAAAACTTTGCTATATCAGAAAAAATAAATAAACTATAAAATAGAAGATTACATTTCAGGTCTTACTGCTGTATTCTAATAGATTCACTCTATTGTACAAAGTGATTATTTTCAACCTGCTAAAAATCAATCAATACTTATTTCTTAAGGGCTTACTATGTACCAGGCACTTGACTGCAACCGTGAGAAACAGAGAAATTATTTGAAATCAAGGAGACAGAGTTCTGATTTAAGGTAGCAAATTCAGCCTACGTGTTTAACTTTCTTCTCCCCCCTCACCCACAGCCCCTTCCAATGAGTAAATATTGTCAGCACCAGGAAGCAGAAAATGTCAGAAACCTACACAATGTTAGTGAGAGTAAAACAGAATTGAAAGAAAAGGTTTCCAACCTCCAATTTACTGGAGGCAAATAGAAAACTGACCTAGTGAATGTGTGTAAAAGGGACTCCAAGAGAAAGCCAGCAGTGAGAACAAAGTTGAGGTGACATGGGCTGGAGATAAAATTGAAAGTCTCCCTTTCCCCTACAGTAATAGACACTGAACATACTGAAATCAGGAACAATGCTTACAGATTAAATATACAATTGCTCAAAAAAGAGAGTGGAGGTACCCTATGCATGTTCTTGAATGCCATGTCACTGAATGAAATAATCATCTAAAAAGTTTCTCTTAGAACTCAGAGGAAGATGATAAAGAGATATAGGCAAAGACAAAAAATAAAAGAGGTGAAGAGTCCTAGAGTATAGATCCATAATGTTTTATAGAAAGATATAGAGATATCAATATAAAGATATATAGCTATGTATACACACACACACACACACACACACACACACACACACACATATGTATATCTGAAGGAAGAAATACAGAACAGTGGACAGGGATAGAAAAGATAAAAATAAAAGTAAAAACTAAGAAAAAATTGAAAACAAGAATTTGCATCATTAGGAGTTAGAAAAATATGTATGTATAATGAGTAGAATATTTTAGTTATATTTATTATAATCCTTTAACATTATGCACATATTATATTTAAACTTGTAGTCATGTTAAAATCTTACTAAAAAGCTCTATTTTCAAGGAAAATGCTATGTCACCAAAACTGGCTTAAGAAAGTAAGGAAATCCAAGTAGACCAATAATATATTATAAATTAAGAAATTTGTGAAATAACTCCACCTATGATAAAGACCAAATCTAGATGAGGTGCAGAATATTTCCATGAAACTTAAAACAAACAACAAAATACACTTTTCTTGTGTTATTAAAACTATTTCAGGACACTGAAAAAAATCCAATTTATTCAATGAGGAAAGCAAAACTAAAATTCTAAAATGAGAACTCAGAAAACTACAGATTAATATGAAGTGGTTCCAAAAGCCTAAATATAACACTCATATATTAAGTTAAAAAGAAGTTAGTTAAATATATAAACTGTCATTGCCTGATGAACTTACGTATCATTTTCTTATATTAAAAAGAAAAATTGAACTTTCATTGACATTTTATTAAAATAATAGATTGAACTTTGAATAACAAATTTATTTACCTGAAGTACTTTTTAACTTTCTTGATGCTAAAACATTATCTTCTTCAGCCTAGTCCTACTCAATTTTTTTTAACCTATCTCCTTTGGATAAACCAGTCTATTTTAAAATAAATGACATTTTAGCTGAATGCCAAAATAAATTAAACATCATGACAAAAGTATCAAAGCAAGGGTAATTTCAGAAGAAAAATGTGTACATATTTTATTTTTAAAAATACATAGTTTTACCTTAATCATTTGGTGGTGATGTGATCACTGAGTCCATTTGCTTTCGACAGAATTTTTCATACCAGGAATGATGGAAGGTTGAACACTTAAAAGGATCACTTTCAACATTAAATCTGTATCTGTCTAGAGATGCTGTGTGGCAAACATCCCTAAATCTCAGTAGCTTGCAGTAGTAGAGGGTTTTCTCATTTATGCTGTAGGTCCATTGTAGGTTGACTGAGGCTCTGCTCCATGCTATAATCACTCTGGATTATATTTGATGGAGCATCAAATTTCTGGACCATGGCTGGTATAGTGGGTTGAATATGTCTTCCAAAAATTCATGTCCACCTGAAACCTTAGAATGTGACTATATTTGGAAATAGGGTCTTTGCAGATGTAACTAATTTAGAATATTGAGATAAAAATTATCCTGGATTTAGGCTAGACCCTAAACCCAATTACTGGTGTTCTTATAAGAAGAGAAAAGGACACACAGACACAGAGAAGTTCATGTGAAGATGGAGGCAGAGCTGGGAGTGATGCATCTGCATCTAGAAGACAAGCAATACCAAGGAGTGACAATCACCACTAGAAGCTAGGAGAGAGAGAGGCATGGAATGGTTTCTCCCTTAGAGCCTCCAGGAGAAACTGACCCTACCGATTCCCTGAATTTGTACCTCTGACAACCTAAACTGCGAGACAATAAATTCCTGCTGTGTGAAGCCACCAGTGCGTGGTAACCTGTATGGCAGCCCTAGGAACCTTAGCCATCTGGTGACTGAGGCCATGGGAAAGAGTTCCGTAGTGTTTCTCCTTGGCGGTAAGCATGTACAGCCCGAAAGCACCATGCCTCCTTTCTGATCATAACGTGTTGGCCAAACTACTCACACAAGCAAAAGGGAGCCACGAGGTGTGATCCTATCGTGTGCTGCAAAATGGAGAACCAGAAATACTTAGCAACGACTCTGAAGACTATGACTGAGGCATAAGTACAGGGAAAAGTAAAACTTTGCAAATGTATGCTGATGAAAATAGATCACACTCAAACCCTCTTCTCTTGTGACAAACAGAGAGATATTTTGCCCTCAAAATCTCCAAAGTGACATACCGTATATTCTTTTTGACAGCTACATCAAATTTGAATTCTAAAATCCCTCTTAAAATCTGGCAATGACTCAACATTAGTGACAAAACTCTTCCTCATAACCTTTAAATTGGCATTTTCAGGAGCAACATCAGGAAAATATTGCCTAAATTTGAGCTGCAGAGATCGGATTTGAATATTTTCTTTGAAATTGTTTTAAGAGCCTTGTCTGCATAAGCTTCATTAAGACAAGAAAATGATGGGGTATTTTAAGAAAAAGTTTGCTGAATCCATAGCTGGATTCTGGTTCTGTATGTTCAAGGTAAATCATAAAGAGAAATAATGTTGGTGTTCCAATGTATTCAAAACTTGGTGTAGTTGTGAATGCACCAAGCTGTGCTGAAAGTTACACTTTTTTATAGTTGAAACACTTAGTTTTATGCAGGGAGAGGAGAGAGGGGGTTTGGAAAGAAGGGAAACAATGTGTTTCAATTTGTAAATCCAGACAGGCTGTCTCCTGTTGACAACTCAGGAAACCTAGTATGAGACAAAATAACTTCATGATGGTATTCAAATCTTCGAAAGCAAGGCAAATATCTGGTGTGTAGGGAACATTTCTTCACCTGACGCCCTTATAATATGGTAAATGTCTTATAGATAACTGGGCTGTTTCAGAAGCCAATGCTTAGAAGTGAATTGTGCAAGCGGGTTTTAGCAAGTCCAGGCTTTCTGAGAAAACCATGCCCACCTTTGCCTTCCCTGTGCGGGGTAACACCCCTTCCTCTCAAGGGATGGAGAACTGCTCCCTCCCTCCAGGCCCCAACCACTGAGGATGAGCCCATGCTGGCCAGCCCTCACCAGCTATTCAAATTTGGAGTTTTATCTACTTCATCTGCCTAGTTTGTGTCAGTGACAACGTGGTTTAAAAGGAATGGTAGATAAGAAGAGATGTGACCAATTTCATTAGGTCCTCCTACACTGAGGCCTGGTTGTTATTTGCAAAGAGGAAAATACAGCAAGAAAAGCCTCTCAGAGATTAAGAACAGCTAGAATTGGTAAAAGTCTTAGGCTGAGAGGAAGCTCTGAGTCACTTTAATGAGAAGAAGGAGAGTCCTCAAGTCGGGTGATTATCTGCATTATGTTATAGGACCTGAGTTTGTCATCTCTCTGTAGTTTCCTTTACAAATCAACTAAGAATTGGCCTTCCCTTGACCTTTTTAAATAGTTATAGCTCACTTTTCTCCTGCAACTTTGGTAAATAAAAGAGGGGAAATAAGTATCATACAACAATACTCTCACCAAAGTGGTGGTGGCTACCTCAAGGCAGATGAGCAGGCAGGGATGACCTCTTTAGCCCCAACGGTCATAGGAGGACCGAGAGCTGCTCCATTGGCTAGATTCGTCTTCAGAAGCAAAGCCAGCCTGGGACTTGCATATCGAGACTCAGCAAGCGTAACGGGTTGAGGCTGGAGAGTATGCTTTCATCAGCCCTTTCCCTGCCATTTTTTATGTTAAGTAACAGAAGTCACAAAACAGGTCCCAGTCTCTTCTGCCTCATTTTCTACACCAGAATTTCTGGGTACTATAGGGAGCTCTTTATCCCTACACAATGACATTCCAACCACCACCAGACAGAAGTGACAACTAATCTTGCTGATTGCCCCAAGTAAGACCTTGGATCCACTGGTACTATGAGTGATAATAAATCATTTCCTGGTAAGGGCAGGAAACTCCTCACCACAAATATACTTGGACTTTGGGCAAATGGCACTTCAAAGACTCTTATATACTTGGAGTCCGTGAGCCAGTGGGCTATGCAAAGGTGTTTGGGCATTTCAGGGCTGGTTTCTCTGTTCATATCCAATTCTGGGGCTTTGGGGCAGGAAGCCATGTTGATGTCCAAGGGCATCTGATGCCGGCAACAGTTCCTTTACATTTTCCTTCATCTGAGAATGTCATTATTTCACTGGCATGAAGGATATTTTCACTTAACAGAATTTGGAGTTGATAATTCTTCCCCCCCGCCCCCCAGCACCTTAAATATCATGTGTGGCACTTCCTTCTGGTATCCATGGTTTCTTATTCGAAGACTGAAGACATTCACATCATTTCTTCCCTGTAGGTAATATTATTGCTTTATATTATATTATTTTATTTTTAGTTTTTAGTAGTTTCATTGTTTGAGCATGAATTTATTTCTTTTCTCCACCCCCATCCCTGTTGAGTTTCACTGAGCTTCTCAAATTTATAGTCTTCTGCCAAATTTGGAGAATTTTTAGCCATATTTTTCCAAATATTTTTTTAGCACCACATTTAATTCTAAGGATACAAATCTTAGAATTTTTAATATTTTCCCACAAGTGTCTGAGGATCTGTTCATATTTTTAAACTATTTATTTCTCTATTATTCACATGGGATAATTTGTATCAATCTAGCTTCAAGTTCAGTGACTCTATCTTCTCTCATCTCCATTTCGCTCTAGAGTAGATCCAGTGAATTTTTTTAATAATTACATTTTTCTATTTCTGAAATTTCTGTTCTTCTTTTCTTTTATTTCTTTACTGAAACTTTCTTTCCATTCTTCCGAAGAGTTTTTGGCCTTACTTGTTGGAACATTGCTATAATAGGTGTCTAAAGTCTTTGGTAGATACTTCTGACATTTTTAACATCTTGGCTTTAGAGTCTATTAAATGATTGGTTTTTTCCATGCCAGTAGAGATTTTCATGGTTCTTCATATACCAAGCAATTCTGGATCACATCCTGGACATTTTGATTATATTATGAGATTCTGAGTCTTGTATAAATCTTATGAGAAATATCTGTACTTTTGTTTTAGCAGGCAGTTATCACAATTGATTTAAGTTCAGGTTGCAAATTCTGACCCACTTTCTGTGAGCTCTAGCTCTATTATTAGTTTAGTTTTTAAACCTTTCAAAGCTTTTTTACTGTTATTTAGATCTGTCCCCTGAGAGTCACTCAGTGGTTCAGTCTGGGACCTGGCAAGTGGTCTATCTGTTATTTCAGCTCTCATTGTCTTTGGTACCCTTGTTAGAATTAGGCCTAGGCCTGGCAGCTTCAAATGAGCCCCAGAGTTCATTAACGATTTTATGGGATCACTTTCCCAAGTTTCTTCCTCTCCTGTGATCTTCCTCAATGCTTCCCATCTACCCAAGAATCCTTTTCGGTCCTCCAGCCAGAGTTTACCCTACTCTGCCAAGCACATCTGCAACCACGCCTATGAGCATGCAGTGCAAGACCTGAGGGGAAAAAAGTGTTCAATTCGCCTCCTGTTAGGTAGTTCTTTAAATTCTGGTATTCTTCCTTAGTCCATCTGCTACTGTTTACCTTTCAAAGTCGTCAAATAGCTTCCCCATGCCTTATGTCCTGGTTTTATACCTGTGTTTATTAGTAGAGACAGAATAAGCTGTGCTTATTCCAACTTACTCATGGCCAACACCTGAACTTTATTTTTAAATACAATAAATTGCATAATTTCAGAAATAACTAACATATTTTCAAGATTTTCAATAGAAATGACAGTATAAGTTATAGTAAACACACTGGAAAGCATTTCAGGTAACTAACACGCACCTTATGCTGCTTGCTCTGAATTCTTTATCACTTTGTCTTCTAAGTATGCCTACCAGCTATGATTACTGAGAGATTTGCTCTTTCTTATTTGCATTATAAAAGCAAGAGATTTCTTTTCCATTTTTCAAATATAAAATTATGTTACAGTGTTGAATATTCTCTTTCAAGTCATGCACTCCCCTTATGCCTAGTATTTTGCTATGTCCTTTTGACTTCACTTCTCAATTCAGAATTGTTATCCTAACATATACTGAATATGCACAGGTTGCAAATAGCCTCAAAGCATTTGTTAATCAAATATTTGGCATTCATGGAGCAGGCACTGGACAAGTAAAGGCAACCTGATAATTCAAATGTGCTTCACTGAATCTACCATGTGGGCAATCTTCTCAAGTATAATTGAGAATCTTCTGTACTTAAAATTTCAACTAATATTGATGAGCTTGGGTACACAAAGTTATAAAGTAAAAAATTACTCCAAATGGTTATTCTTTTACATTTCACATGGTAGAACTTATTACATTACCAGTGGAAAACAAGATTGTTTATAAGAGTTTATCTATGCTAAGAATCCATTCTCCTACGTCTATCTCTGCTTAGTAAAACACTTCTCATCTTTTGAGTTCAAGTTGAATGTTGCACTCACATCGAAGCCTTCCTTGATACTCCCCGTTGTAATTACTTGTTCTCTTTTCTGTGTTCTTACAGCATTTTGTTTACACTGCTAACATTTTTCATGCTGCCTTTATAGCTTTTTAAATATAGTTTGCCACCCAGAGAGATTGTTAGCTTCTTGATGGCAGGAATTGAGGACTATTTCATTTTTTCATCCCCGGTGCCTACCTCAGTTGCTGCTAAAATCATGGTATATAGCTTTTTAAATAAAGCTCCAAAGGTGATTCCGATGTAAAATCTTTTCAGAGTTTATATGAGATAAAGAATTTTTAAAATAAAACTATCTTTTTATGAAAATCGAAAACTTTGACTGACAAACCAGACATGGATTCAGCATAAGAGAACATGCAAGGTATGATGAGTTATCATTATCATACACTCTTATTCTTAATTTTCATTAGCTGTTTGTCATTATTTACCAAGTAATTTTTACTCCCATGAAGAAACCCTACTTAGTAACTGCGATCTCCCTGGGCTCTTTGGGTAACATAAACAAGGCCAAGGCCAGTTAGACTGACACAAATTTGAAGAGAATTTATTATCCTTGGTTGCCTGCCGTCTTCCTGGGAGCAATCAATGTAATCTTTCAGATACAGCGTGAAAAGTACATTTTTTGTCATGTTTATATGGTTAAGAACAAACAAACAAATAATAATCTCTTTTCTATTGTACAATTGTTCTCAGTCCAAACAGATTTTATTTTCATAACAAGCATCCCACATCAGGGAGAAGGAAAATTTCCAGAGAGATAGAATGGGTATACGGACCAACCAACACCTTCAAATAGAAATATTTCTTAGCTGAAGTGAACGAGGTAAGAGGTCTAAAACATATTCACTTGATAGTTTGAAATGAATTTGTTTAGCAATAAAGAACTACTAATAATTTCTGAGTAGGAAGGAAAAAAATTAGTATTTATTATCTGCTAAGTGCCAGGCCAGTCGATGCACTCTCAGGACTGGTGTTTTCCATGATGTCCTTTGCTAACCAACTCTATACTCTCCTCACCATAAGGTCCAAAGTGGGTCAGCACATTCCCTTTATAGCTTTAGGGTCTCTGAACTTGCAAAGGCACCAAAGCTCCACAATCTTTATTTTCTTCTATGGTTGCAGCTTGTACTGCCCTAGTGAGAACAGATCATTTCATATTTAGACTCCTCCCCACCCCACACACCCTTATTAATCATTAAAGGTTTCAGTTCTACCAGAACAGGTTAAGGCAGCACTCAAAATGTGACCTTGGATGACTGTTGTCATAACTACTGGCAGTGGGCATTTGAAATAAGGATTTCTGAGTGTCACTCTAGCCAAACAAATGCAAACTCTCTGAAAATAGGAAGCAGGGATCTGTATTTTGACAAACACTTAGGTAGTTCTTGAGTACTCTAAAAGTAGAAAATAAATGATAAGGGAGGTTCACACAAGAACTTTTTAAGGACAAGATCTTCAGAGTCATTGTCTGAGGAGTCCATTAAAAACATGCCCAGAAAAGTGGGATGCTAAGACTCATGGTCAACACTCGTTGCCATTTACTTTTATAATTGAAGTATTTGAAGGAACAGAATTCCAGTCAATTGCAAGCAAGTTTTGCTGCTATTCCTTCTCTCTCCTCTCAGAGTATATAGAAAGAACAACAACTAAACCTATACAATCAAGTTCGTTTTCATTTCCAACTCTCCTGCAATTTTTTTGCATTTTTCCTCATGAAGCATTAATGGAAATAGAGAAAACGTACAGACATGTACACATATGTACTGGTTGTGACCATTTTAGAGAACAAATCCACAATGTCATCTCAAATTGCAAGGATTGCTAATTTGTATGTCCTATTTGTAATGAATATATCTTGGATACAACTAATTTCACCAAAAAGTACTAACATCCATTATGGAAACCGCAGAGCTTCTAATATTGACAGTGATAAAGACAGTTGAAACAATGGGCTCTAACTCTGGCCTTGTGGATTAGATGGCATCTGACCACCCTGGGAATGGGAATTCTGAGTTGGGCCACTGATCGCCTCTAGAATGTATAGTGATTACCTCCGACCCTTAATTGTGGTTTCTCTTTCTGTGATGGTTTTAGTTACCCATGGTCAACCACAGTCCAGAAAGTGAAAAAATTCATAAGTTTTAAATTACATGCCGTTCTCTTTAGTTTGGTGAAGTCTCGCCCTGCCCTGCTCCCTCCTGCCTGGGAAGTGAATTATCACTTTGTCCTGCATATCCATACTGTATAGGCTCCCACTCTTTGGTCATTTAGTAGCCCTCTCAGATATCAGATCCACTGTCACAGTATTGCAGTGCTTGTGTTTAAGTAACTCTTATTTTACTTAGCAATGGCCCCAAAGTGCAAGAGTAGTGGTGCTGGCAATTCGGATATGCCAAAGAGAAACCACAAAGTGTGTCCTTTAAGTGAAAAGTATGTATGTCTAGGAAAAAACAGTATATATAGGGTTTGGTACTATCTGCAGATTTAGGCATCCACTGAGGGGTCTTAGAATGTATCCTCTGTGGCTAGGGGGGATTCCTATATCTCAAAATAGCATATATCTAATATCACATCCTCAATGACATTGAAAATGTAGATCTATCTTCCCCCAAAAATAGGAATAAATTTTCATTCTTTAAAAAATGAGAGAGCTTTTTTCCCATCAACTATTGTTAAATGTTAAGTGGTTAAGATCTCTTCTTCTCTTCCTCTCTCTCTCTCTCTCTATAGATAGATAGATAGATAGATAGATAGATAGATAGATAGATAGATGATAGATAGATAGATGATAGATAGATAGATAGACAGATGCACACACATATATATATACACACACATACACACATATTTATATATACACGTATATATCTACATAGACATATATATTTATATCTAATCAATATCAATGTTTTTCTTTTCTCCTAAAGTTTCCTAAGCAACCTTCTTATGACATACTCAACTTGTTAATATAACAATATTAATACCTACCCATTTTATCAAATCCAAGATACAACAATTATAACATACTCTTATATATGTCACTAAAAAAGAAAAAAAGATTCTGATAAGTGGGGCATGGTGTTCCAGTTTCAAATAACAAAATTTGAAAAAAAAAAGTGACATCTTAGTACTTTATAAAAGGTAATTTCGTAAGTATTGAGAATTTTACAGCATAAAGAATATGACATATATTCTTCTTACAAGTTATTTTTTACGAAGAAAAATAAAGTAAAAATAGTGCTACCAGGCAATATAGTACAAGTACAAGGTGGTCAGAAGCAACAGACAACCTCGGTGTTTCTACTACGAAAAGGGAAATACCACACATAGCTGCCAGTTGCTGCCTAGCTGGCTCAAATTCATGAGAAAGCAAAAATTCACTTGGAATTCTGGAGGTGAAATGACGTACTCTTGTGTTTTGCTGTAGAGAGAACATTTTATGACTAATTACTCCCATAAGAGATTGGTGAGCTTAATCTATTCACAAAGTGAATACAGATAATGTGTTTCTGCCACTGTGCTATTATTATACATATATGTATTTTTTGTTCCTAAATTCCTCCAGTACTGCCTTTTTTGTTTGATTTTTTTTCTAGTGTACCATCTCAATTCCCTCTTCATTTTCTTTTCTATATATTTTAAAATGACTTTCTTAATGGTTACCATAGAGATTATATTTAATATCCTAAATTTAAAATAAAATAATTCAATTTAAAATGATAAAAATTTAGTTTTAATAGCATACATTGTCACAAATTATATTTTTATATATTGTATGCCCACTGACATAGATTTATAATTGTTTTATGCATTTGTCCTTAAATCATATGGAAAACAGAAAGTAGAGTTATATACCAAAATACAATAATACTATACTTTATAGTTACCTGTTTAGTTTCCCATATCAATAATCCTTATTGTTTTGCATGGCTTCAAGATACTATTTACTTTTCTATCATTTCAGCTAAAGAATTCCTGTTGGCATTTTTTTTCTTTTTTATTTTTCTTTAGCATTTCTTATAGGATAAGTCTAATAGCAATAAACTTTCTCTTTTGTTCTTTTGTTATTATTGTTAGTAATGATGAGAAATTGGCTGTTAATCTTTTTTAGGATCCCTTGAATGCGACAAGTCCCTTCGCTTTTATCTTGAAAGATTCTCGCTTTGGCTTTGGCTTTTGATGGTTTAATTGTACTGCATCTCAGCATAGTTCTCTTTTTCCAGTTTATCTTGCTTAGACTTTGTTGAGCTTCTTGGAGATATAGATTCATGTGTTTCATCAAATTTGGTAAGTTCTTAGCTATCATTTCTTCAAATATTTTTTTCTACTCCTTTCCCTTTTCTCTTTCTGGGACTCTAGTAATATGTACATTGATTTGCTTGACAGTGTCTCATAGGTCCCTTAAATTCTGTTCCCTTTTGTTCATTCCTTTTTTCTTTCTGCTGCTCAGACTGAGTAATTTCAAGTACCCTATCTTTAACTTTGTTGATTCTTTCTTGGGCTAGTTCAATTCTGTTAGTACACGTACTAGTGAATATTTCAGATATTGTACTTTTCTGTTCTAGAATTACTATTTGGTTCTTTTTTGTGACTTCTATCTCTTTATTGATAGTCCCTATTTATTCATACATCAGTCTCATGGTTTCCTGCAGCTCTCTGAGCATATATAAGACAATTTCAACTCTTTAGTAAATTCAATGTCTGAGCTTCCTCAGTGGTTTTTCTTTTTCTTTTTTTCTTTTTTTTGGTCAATTTTTCTTTTTCCTGTGAATAGGCCATACTTTCTTGTTTGTTTGTTTTTTGTTTGCTTGTTGTTTGGTAGGCCTTGTAATCTTTTTGTTGAGAACTGGACATTTTGAATATTATAATGTGGTAAATCTATAAATCAAAATTTTCTCCTTCAGCAATTAATATTATTGCTTAATTAAGACCTCAGTCATTTGTTTACTGATTACACCAAACTATTTTTGCAAAGACTATATTCCTCATTACATGTGGCCACTGAAGTCTCTGTTCTGTTATCTGCATAGTCAGTCAGTAACTTGATAGAGATTTCCTTAAATTCCTGGGCGCATTTATTTAAAAAAAAAACAATGCTCCATCTCTTGTAATCCCCTCAACTCACATTGCTGGGAGGCAGCTTCTGTCTCTGAGAACTGAAAACAATAGTCAACTCCTGTGCAAGCCCATCACCAAATTTTCAAGATGATCGAAACCCTAATTTTTAGAGGACAGGGTCTCCGTCACCCACTCTGGAACTGACAAACAATACCAGAAACATGTGCTGCCATCCTCACAGCTACCTGCTAGCCCTGTTGGAAGCTGTAGTTCTACATAAAATAACAAAATTCACCAAATTTAGCACTACTTTGGATGCTACAAGTATTTGACTAGACCCCAGAGTCCTGAAATAGTTGATTCTGACAGTTCTTACCAACTTTTTTTAGTGGAGAGACTAATTCCAAGAGCTTCCTTAGTCCACCACCTTCCATGACCATGTCTTCTACCATCACCATATCTTGACGTTTTGAGCATTTATATGCTTTACTTATTCAAAATACAGAAGAAAGAAAGAAACTGGAAGAAAAAGGGAAAACAGGAGGTAGGAAGGAAAAAAGGAAGAGAATTTTTGATTGTGCACTATTTATTTCAATGTGAGTGACTTCCTTTGTGTTACTTAACTAAGTGCTTAATTCAGCATCTCAGTCATTACAGGGTAAACAACAGAATTCTTGAACTTGAAACTTACAGAAATGAGAAGATGCTGACCCCAGAGCTACAAAACAAAAGGTGACTGACCTAGGTTCTTAGATTACTTTGCTAGTTTCTGCCACATGAACGTCAGCGTCACCACATTCAAAAAGGTCATATAATTGCTAGAACAATAGTGTTGCTATAATTACACTCTTTATTTTTGCATTTTTCTAAAATTACTTTGCTTTTCCACTATAATTAGTCACCATAATATAACTTACACCAGTGACTTTCCATCAGCATTATTATATATTCCAATTCTTTTGCTTTAATGACATTTTTCATAGTCTGTTTGACTATATGGTCCAAAAGCCTATGTTGGGTGGGGTGGGGGTGGGTTGCTGAAGTGCATTCTCCTCTGGAAGTTGAGTTTTTAAAGTCAAAAAAAGAAAAAAAAATCAAATTCCCCAAGCTCTAAACAATTAATACATAGATCTAATTACCTGATACCTTAAACTATACATGTTGTATTTGGGGGGGGGAAAGGAGGTGGGTGTAATCTCCAAAACTGTTTTATAAAAAACAAATACAAATTACACTTATTAAGCAATACACTAAGTCCCAGCAGGAGACTTCCTCCTACAGAGCTGCAGAAACTTTTGAGAGATATGGTTAGGCATGCTGCGGAAAGTATAGGTCTTCAAAGGATGCTCTGACCTACTTTGTTTCTGCCTAGTTTCAAACTCGTTCTTGTTGCTGTGGCTTTCTGAGACAGGTAGAATCAGTTATTGCAGCATTTTTGGTGGCCAGTCTGCTCACAAGAGGTACAAAGCTGATTCATAGTATAGAGGCTTCTAGTCTCCCTTCAACAATTAGGAGCATTATTTCAGCATTTAGCTGGCAGCTGGAGGAAATTTCTGTTTTTGTTATTTCAGTGTTAGCCTCCACTAGATAAATTACTTTAGTTAAGAATGGAGAGCAATGTAACATTTCAAAATATCTAACAGGGTTGTTATCTTAAGTAGTAGATAGTGACTTCTAAATATACACTGGAGAGAGCTCATAGGAAGCTACTTACTAATAATAACCTCAGGGAACATTTTCTTCTATAATTTAATTAGGCTGAGTACAAGGAGACTGTCCCCAAATCAGCTCATTGTTTTTCACATGCAGTATACATTGTGCCCTACTATCAGTTAATTTCACATACAGACTTCCAACCCTCCTAGATTAGGAAGCTAAAGGTGGAATAGAGAAGTCTTAAGAAACAACTGCATGAACAGAGCAAATTAAAAAAACTAGCCTGATACTGCAAAGTACTGCAGAAAGACCACACAAACTTTAAAATGTTTTCTGCATTCTGATTTCTCTTTGCCTTAGTCCTAGCTCAAACATTCTGCATTGTCTAATTGAATAAGAATGTTTGGCTTCATTCACTTCATTAATTCATTCATACACTCATTTTATGGAGCTGTCATTCAGATGTTCAGGGAACATGTAGCTCCTCTGATGTTCCTTTTGAGCCTCCATCCATTAGCCAATAGGTATGACTTTTACTTAAAAGTCCAATATAATTTAAAATATGATCTGAATGACATTTAAACAGTTAGTTGCTTTAGGCAGTATTCAAGTTCTTCTTTGGATAACAATGCTAGTCTGTTAGGAATCTTCCCCTATTTTTGCTTCTCTTCCCCAAAAGTCATCTATTCACATGTATAAGAGAATCCTGACGCAAAAATGACCCATTTTTGTGCCATTGGAAGAAGGAACATCCTGGCTTGGGTGAGTGTTTGGCTGTGTGCTGATATCTTTTTGTCTCTGAGGCACTGGCTCTAACTCATTTGGTTGAGGCTTGCCTCAAGGACATGACAGATAGTCTGTAGTGGGTATTATTCTTAATCTGGTCTCTGATGCATCAAGCCATGTTTGCAGTGACTCCCTGGCTAACCTGTCCAGATCCCGTCACCTTCTGGTACTATTAATGCATATTGGATCCTACTCTGACTTCCAATTGTTTTTGGCTGGAGAAATCTATTCTTTAGCCCTCATTACATAGTATTCTCTGTCTTCAATCCTACTCCCTTCTGATGAGCTCCTCAACTACTTTGAAGTCCCATATAGAATATGGGGAAGCAAGGGGCTGCTAGAAAAACATGTACCTCAGGATCTCTCACCTTCAGGAAACATGGCACTTCCAAGTTAACTTTGCAATGACGATGCCCTTGCAAGGAGTCCTTTCACTCAGAGTCCTAAATGGATAGGAGGCAAGAATTTCTTGCTCTCAGCGCTCTCCGGGAGCAGATGGAGGAAATTAAAAGAGATAACTGTGGCTTCTTTTACTTCTTTCTCTTTTGCTTTTTCTTCTACTTCCCACCGCAATTAGCCAGAGAAGAGGTGAATTTATTTTTGCCTTCTCCTGTCTGGATCTGACCTATAAAAATTTGAGGACAGATCTCCAGATCTCACCCTTAATAAAAAAGGAAGCCAGCAGTACTAAAAAACAATCCCTTCTAAATGCAGAAGGTTGGTTCACAATATTTGTTGAAAATTTTGTTTTAAATGTCAGTGAATAGGATTTTTGTTTCTGTTAATGGTAAAATTGCTGTAGAAGACCAAATCTTCCACACACACACACACACACACACACACTCATACACAAAGGCTGGATTAAGTAAAAAACAAAATGAGAAATGACAGATGGTAAACTCATTGAGGTAACCTGACAGTCTATAGCTTTTTAATCATCAAACATTCACTAATTCCTGACTGGTGGAGGCTGGAAAGACTGGAAAGTCAACCACAAAGTGACTTTAAAGAGACAGAGAATAAGAACAGAACTTTTGTCAATTTCACGGGATCTAGATAAAAATTACATTTCATGGCTAATAAGATAGCAAGGACTTGAGAAGCCAACATTCAATGGAAAAGAAAAGTGTAGAGAAGTGAGCCCAACAGTCTAAGCTATCTTTCTTGTTAAGATATTCACAATTCATAAGTAAGCAATGAGGGCAGAGAGAAGCCAATGAAGGGGGAAAATGGCAGTGAAGAAAATGAAGACCTAATTGAAGTTTTGGCAGTCTTATGGTGCTTAAGAGATAAAAATTGAAGCTTATGACTTGCCAAGGAACAGAGACCGTAATAAAAAACCCTCAGGATTTAAGTCTGGAATCTTGAAGGGCTACACCCTAAGAAAAAAAAGAAGAAGAAGAAAAAAAAAACATAAAGAAAGAACACAAGACTAAAAGCTCACCTCAAAATATCACAATTCCTACATAGATTCAGGTTATTTCTGCTTACTTTAATTTCCTGGTAGAAAATAATAGCCAGAGCTCTTACAATTTTGTATATACAAAATGTTCATTCAGTCAAAAAAAAAAAAAATCAAAAATATTATGAGAAAAGACCAAGAGAAAATGAGACGATAGAAACAGATTTAAAAGCAATAGAGAAATTAGAGTTTTCAGACACTGACTTTAAAATAATTGTGATTGGTAGGTTTAGAACAAAAAATGACAAGGTAGAGAACTTCATCTTGAGAACTGTGATCTATAATAAAAAATGTCATTTGGACACTCTAGAACTGAAACATCCACATAGTACCAGTGGATTGGTATCAGTTTGGTCACTCTCTTTGAATTTTTCTATACCAAATTTTAATCTCTTGGTTCAGCTTCAGTGAAGGCATACTATGATCACCATTCAGGAAATTTAATAGACAGTTTATCTTTATCTCTTAGACTTTTAAACTTCTTTGCTTTTAACATCCTGTACTTTCCTGAGTTTCAAACTCGAAGTGTAAGCCAGCCTACAATGGACCCTCCTCTCTATGTCTGGACTCAAACTAATTTTTTTTAAGTATACTGCCAGAGCAGAAATGAATCAATAAAACAGAAATAGACCAAATATTGATATTATCAAGGAAAGAAAATTCAAAAAACAAATCTGTTAGAATAAAAAAATCACAAGTCATTTGGACAAAATTAAAATTTGATCCTAATATACTGCTTTATGTTAAAATAAAAAAGTATTCATTGACTATTTTATAACCTTAATGTAAGGCCAAGTTTTCTAAGGATGACAACAAAGTCAGATGAAAAGGTAAAATTTTGCGGATGATTTTTCCTGGAGAAAGGAAGAAGAAAGATAAAAACAAATTCAAACTAGATAAAACTCTCATGATTTAGGCAGGACACTATAATAATAAGTTAGTATTTTTTTGTAATATAATGAACTATAATGAAACAAGAATAGTAGTTTAGAAATATAAACAACATGTATGTATTCCTCATTACCAATATGGAAATTAAAAATTATACAGTATTTAGTCTCTGATATCCTTCAGTATTTAGTCTGAAATTTTAAAACTGTAAATTAAATAGCAATAACTTTTACTTTATCCCATCAGTCTGAAATAGATTTCAATATTAGTAATGCCTATTATCAGAGTAGGATGGAGAATGGCACTCTCCAGAAATAGTGGTGGTACTATAGTTTGAGATAATATCTCTAAAGGATATCAGAAACATGAATTAAAACACATAAGATGAGATGGAATAATGTCGGAATTCACAGGATATGTTCTGTAGCAAGACTGCTTGGTTCTAAAACATGGCATGTCAGTTTACAAGCTGTGTAAACTTAGGCAAGTGATGTAATCTCTCACTGCAAAATCTGCTGTGGTCCAGTAGCTCTCCAATATTTGGCTCTTCTGTCAAATGGTGACTCAAGCATCTCACAGCTTCACCATCTCCACGCTTTTCCTGCAGTGTCTTTGTGACATGAAAAAACAAAACTGAAGGGTTGGAAAGAATTTCACTGACCAGAAACGACACCAACCATTTGCTTGTGGTCCATTGGCCATAACTCATTACATGACTCCATGTACATGCAAGGAATCTGGGAAGCATTTGCCTCACTGTCTTTGAGCCCAGGATGGAAAAGAGAAGTAGACATGCATCAAAACTAGAAATCTCTCCCTCACACACAGGAATCATGAAATAAATTTAACTATTAATGTTATTTCATTGCTTTTGACCTAGGAATTCTACTTCTCAAAATTTCCTAAGAAATACTTGGAAAAGTACGCAGAGATGTATGTTCAAGGAATTTATTTACACTGTTCTTTATATTATTAAAAATTTCAAATGAGACTACTATTTTAAAATCTTGATAAAGAGCTATAGTTAGTGTAGATGTATGCTTACACATTTCTCCGCATGTGTATATAAGTATACAGAAAAAAAATGTACATAGGATAGATACCATAAAGTTGTCACACATATATTGGCAAGTTAAATTGTGGACTTTGTCTTTTTGTGGGAAAATAAAGATATACTCTTAAAAACTGCCTTAGCTGATTTTAAAAGCAAAAGTACACTTTGGTTTCTGCATTTAGTCTTTCACGTTTCACAAAGGAGAAATTATATTGTATCTATAAATGTATTATATCCATAAACTTATTCTAGAAACGTGTATATTAGACCTAAGTAAATATAAATCTAAAAGTGGAAATAGGAAACATTCTATTCACTCTACACTGAAAACTATAAAATAGAAACAAATATAACAAGAAAGAAATAGGAACTACATAAGAAAAACAATAAAATCTTATTGTAGAGTATAAAATTATATCTGAACAAATGGAAACATGTACCATGCTCTTTAAGAGAGGACTTACTATCATAAACCACTATTCTCCCTAAATTAATAGAAACTTAATGCAGTTCCAATTGGAATGCTAACAGGTGTTAAAGTTGAATTTTCTAAATCAATCCTAAAGTTCATATGGAAGAAAAAAATCCAAGAGAATAGGGGGAAAAAAAGCAGTGAAAGTAGTGAAGAGGAACTTGCCTTAACAGATGTGATATATAAAAAATCCCTATAATTAGATTACTATGTCATAGGCATACAAATAGATGCATAGATGGGAAAGAGAATATAGAAGAAAGAAATGAGCACTAGTATATATGAAAATTTCCTATACATTAATACTGGTATTTCAATCTAATAGGAAAAAACTTATTTATGAGATTGTCAGACTGGCTATTATCTGGGGAAAAAAGGTAAAACTGTACCCTAATAGTAGGCTGTTTTCAAAATAAAATTACACATGCTGAGAGACGTGTTTCCTATTTTTGTCATGAGGTGAAGAGAACCTTCTTAACCAAGATAGGAAACCAGAATCTATCAATAAAAGGTAGCCATTTCTGCCTATAAAATATTTTAAACATTTGTATGGCAAACGATCTAAAAACCAAGGCAATAGATAAACAACGGATTGAAAAGAAAATTGTGAACTATTCAACAGGGAAAGTTGTGCTACCTATAAAATTGAAAAATTGCAAAAAATAAATAATTTTCTATAATCCTTAATGCTATATACTTAAGGTCTATGCTGAGTAGATTTTGTGAATTACCTTTATGTACACATTTGACATATACAAGTTTTTGGCATTCATATATTTTCCTTAACAAAATGCAAAGCTTTAAGTACCGACAAAAAAAAAGGCAAACAGCCCCATAAAAATGAACAAGGGATATGGGAAAACAAATACCTCAAAAGCAAATCCCAAGGTCAAGAAATATTTGTTTTAACTCACTGGTAATCAGACATGCAAATTAAATAACAGCGAGACATCACTTCACCACCATTAAACAGGCACACTTCTAAAAAGAGCAGCAACACTTGTTGTTAGAGGGAACACTGGTTAAGGATGCCCTCAGAAGAAGAAACAAAACCAGAATTATTTAAAGCCTTTCTGGAAAGCAATCAGGTAACATCTATTAAATTAGAAATCAGTGTACCATTTGACTATCAAATACCTGTCTAGGATTATATCTACAAAAATAAAAATACAAGTGTTCAAATTTAAATGTACATATACTTTATTAGAGTATTGGTCATAGTGGGAATAGTTGAAAAAATATGGTATGTTTATACCATGGCATACTATGCAACAATTAAAAGAAATAAATCAGAATTATACGTGCTGCTGACTTGAAGAAATTTCCATGAGGTATTCTTGAGTGAGAAAAGCAGAATACAGAGTTTACACACGATCTCATATTGAAAGAAAGAATAACCTCCATATGTATGTACGTATAATTTGCATTTGTATATTATTATAAAAATATAAACAAAAATTTGGAAGGAAAATTATTAAGATGTCATCATGAGTTTTCTAAAGGTGAAGGTGGGGAGGCCCGAAGGAGGAGAAAGGAGAGGACAGAGGAGGGAAGTAAAAAGAGGGCGAGGGAAGATAAATTTTGTTGGCTGTGATTTTTCATGTGGTTCTAAATGATTCTGGTTAGGAAGATCCAGAAAGTGTTGTCTCTGTTCATGCAAAAGAAACTTCATAAACCACTGAGCAGGAATCTGCATAATGGTGTAATAGAAGTATTTCCTTGGAAATCAGCAATCTCAAACATAAGATGCCAAACCTTAGAAAGTTACTTAACGTCTCAGATTTTCGCTTTCTCCAACTTATAATAGGGTAATAATATATAGCAACTGTCAGAATTGAGAGGATATTGACATAAAGTATATAAAATGCTTAGTGTATAGGCACAGAGCAGGAACTCAAAAGTATTTTCTCCTTTACATTTCAATCAAATTATGTTTCTTGATAAGTCAGTGACAGTCATATATAATCAATTCCTAAGACCGAGAAAGCCTGATAATCCAGGTTAGTTTTCAAAAACTAAAATATCAAATATTTTTAAAAATAAGAATGCAAAGATTTTGTTCAGATACCAATTAGCACATAACAATCCCCAGGGACAATTAACTTAGGTCTATTAATATACTGACAATTTCAGACCTGGCTTTTTTTTTTTAAGGCCCTCAAACTCTAGTTATCCTGCCAGAACAGATATTGTTTCATTATTCGGTTGGATGCAGATGGTTGGTTTTCGTATCTTTTCACAATTCTTGCCACCAGGATTATAGAGAGTGAATGAGCAAAGGTGATTGGGGGTACAGGAGAGGGGAAGAGCTGATCGAGTCAGGCAGAAATGAACTTTACCAGAAAAGAACACACTTTCTGCTATCCTGTCCACATTCTGCACTGTGCCTAACATCACTGAATACAGCAGCGTTTCTGGAGCTGACTTGTACACTATGACAGGAGGTGGAAGGAAAGAGAGAGGCAATAGCTTCAGTATAGATCTAGACTCTTCCCCCACTCACACGTCAAAAGTTTTCCATTTCCTTCTTATTTTTTCCCATGCATTACATGACTATTTTACTTATATTCAAAAATTTTAAGTAGTAGGAAAGGCTTATTTAGTAAACAGATAAATAAATATGTTTATACTAGATAAAGTGATGAAGGTGAGGTATGCCATTCCGTTATTTTTCCCAGCCTTACAATTTGAAGGAGATTCTTAGCAATTTTCAATAATTTATGGAAATGCCTTATTAAATTGTCATAGAGCTTCACAAGGAAGTAATTCAACTCAGAAAAACCCAGAGTTGGAGGTTTATATCCCAATAATGCCACTGACTAACTGAATAAATTATTTTATTACTTTGTTAATTTTAAGTATCTCCAAGTTACTCAATGACTTATCATAGCACTTAGTAAGTAATCTTTAGTTTTCTTGTCTTCAGAAGTTATACAATAATACAGTCAAGAAGTTCACGGTCTTCGTATGCAAGTTTCTAGACTGCTCCAAACAGGGCTTATAATTAAACTCTGATTTACAGAGAATGAATCTAAGTAGATAATCCAACATAAATTAGGTTATAAAAAGAAAATAGCTGTAGAAAATTCAAAGTTGCTTGTTAAACAGGAGAAAATCATTTATTGAAATCTAATATATGGATGTGTGCCTTCAGGGTTAGTTTCTGATTTTAATTGGAGAATTACACTTTAAAATTGTTTCTGTTTCTCAACAGGCCATATGGAAACAAAATGAAACAAACCATTCTGTATTACAGAAGGTGTGAGAGAACCTCTCTAAAGCCATGTTTTAAAATAGTTCTAATGAATGTAATTACGTGAATAAAGCATCCAGGTAGTATATGAGTATATATACCCTCCTGCCCTGCCCCATCTCTCTCAGGTAATTACCATAGGAAATGAATGAATACAGTAAGTGTCCTCAAACCAAAAGTATTGCAAACCACTCTCATGGTTCCTTTTTCCTTCTTAGCAAACTGATGTACCATACATATTAACTCATTTAATAAGAAGAGCATGTGATTTGTGTTCGGGAGTATTAATATCTAGTCATGTCTATGTAAGTTTTTGTGTGATCCAAGGATTGTCAAAGAAAAATCGCATTGGACAAGTTAAACAGGTAAGGAAGACTTCTATTTAAGATTCCTGCAATGGATGTCAAGACTATTGCAACAGGGGAGAGAGATTGAATTCAACTCCACTGGAACAGAAATGGAAGAGTTTTTAACCACTGTGGTGAGCCAGTGGGAAAAATAAAGAAGGCTAGTGTGAGGAAGGCTCGTCAATGTGATTAGGCCATCTGTGTTTGCTAATTACTCTTGTCCAAATTAGGTATCTACCCTGTCACAGAAACTGGGAGGTAGGGGTGCTTTCTTTCTTGGTGATTAAATTTCAAAGAAATGGTTTCCAGGAACTTGGGAAAGATATTTCTGAGTTGTAAAACAGGTAAGAGGCTGAGATGTAAGAAGCTCTACATCTCAAAAGTGGCATTGAAAGAAATTACAATTACAGTTTTTTCAAAGTAAATGCACTAAGAAGAGAGAGGTCAGGAAGCTAAAATCTGAAAGAAACCTGTCTTAAGTTTGGTCAGCCTTAAAGGAACATTATACTATCTTGGTTGAGAGCTCTTATTATTATCTCCAAACATTGACCATATTATCTAAAAAGTTGGGGGAGGTAGGGGGTAAAATCAAATAGAAAGTGAAAAAAACTAAAAAAAAAAAAAAGAAGAAGAATTTAGACTTGATTAATTGTAACAAAAATAGTGTTCTGTGAGAAGCAAATTTAACAAGACCTATGAAATGTTTCATAAAAATTTGGTCATACTCAACTAATGTGGTATTTACTCTGCTAATTTACAATGCTCATAAGCAAATTACAGATGCTAAGAAGTCCTGAAGTTAAAAAAAAAAAAAACACAAAAAACTCCATTTAGCCTTTTTTTAAGACAGTATTTTTCAAATTAAATATCAAAGCCCTGTAGAATTTGTGTTTTGAGGAACAGAATTAAGGGTCAGATAATCCCTAAATTCCTTTTTAGTTCTAAAATGCTACTATTATATATGCATTTATCAATATGGTTTTTCTCTTTAAATAAAAGAATTTGTTTCTGCTTTTTGTGTATTTCTTAATTCAATGGTGACTTTGTTGTTTCTTTTCCCAAACTGACTCCTTAATACTTGTTATGCTAGATTTTTTGTGCCTTCTTTTTGTATTCTAGATACATCTGTCAAAACTTGTTTCTACTCTAACATACATACCCACGACTCTTGTAAAAATTGAATAGGGAATCTCCACAGATTTTTAAATTCTCTGATAGTGTTACTACTCAAGGTTTTCTAAAAATAGAAGCTACTCGCCTAATCATTACTTGTATCCTAGAACATGGATTCTAGAGAAGTTCAAAAGAAAAAAATTCTGTGCTTTAAAAAATCCTAAAGACCTTTATAAAGCAATAACTTTTTATGTGTAGTCTTTTAGCAGTTTTTTTCAGAAATTTACAAAATATTCAAAAGAAAGAAGGGATGAAGGGAAAATGTGAAAGATGTATATGTGCATTTATCTCCAAAAAGTTCTTATTTCACTAATTATGTAAACAAAATTTATATGTTCTTATTTATCTTCGTCTTTAAAGCATCCTGAGAATTTAAGCCTCTTAAAATCCTCAGGCAGCAATTCTGCTTCAAACTTCTTATTAATCATTGTAAGGAGTGGGGTTATATATTGGGAGAATTCCCTTTACCTGGTAAAATGAGAAGAGCCAAATGGCTGTCTTTCGTTGGTGAATTTCTCTCGTTGCTGGAACAAATACACATAAGATAGCTCTTTGGAGCCACATAATTCTACTTTGGCCAATTAGTAAGACCTCTTACAGCAAACTTCTTAAGAAGCAAGCTAGTATTGGATTTTCTTGTAAATAATACAACTATATCAGCCTACCATGGAATGGAAGATATTAATTCAGTATTCTTCAAAGAAGTTTACAGATACGGTCACCAACATAAATGAAATAAAATTTGTACAATTATCAGCTCAGAGAATTCAACCTAAATATTTTTCAAACTCTCTCGATTATTTAAGTATAATATATTATGACATATTACAACAGTGCTGTTGAACATACACTTATATAAACTTGTTTATATGCTATTATGTGTATTTAAGTTGGTGTATCTAAGACTAATTAATGATAAGCAAAATAACTAAAATAAATTTCTGCTACTGCATACTTGTGAATAGTCAGTGAAGGTAGAAGGGAATACCAGATTACATTTTTCTACTAGAAGTTATTCAAATTTCAACCCTAACTAAGAGTTTTGTGCTGTAATTACAGGTGTCAGTATAGACTTAATTCTTAACTGTGAAAAGTGAATTTTAAGTTCCAAGTATGCATTTTAGAAATACAAACATATGTAAATTTTATAGTGGATACAGTTGCTTTTAAGGGTAGTAGAATATTTTAGATAAAGCAAATAGATATGTAAATAATATTATACTTAATAAATGCATCATTTCTTTTAGGCTCACATATTTGTTCATTTTATATCTTTAGTCCTATCATGTATACAAATCAACATGAACTATTAGAAAAATTATGGATAATAATATAGATAATAACAAACATTAGAGAATTGACCTTATCTTTTCACGATCGGAATGTATTTTTTAAAACAACCAAGAAAGATAAAAGTTATTTTCTGTAAATTCTTTTGTCTATAATCCATTATTCTAAATCCCATTTTATTTAATCTATTACTCTACTCTAAGGAAAAACCTGATTAATAATGTTATGCCACATAAGATAGAATATGCATATTCATATGCCCTTTATGAATTATTTGTGAAATTGAAATGAGTAAATCTTTATCTTATATGAAAGCAATTAAAAGTACTTGACTCACAAGATGATAAATCAAAACTGAAAATTTAGTCCGCTAAACACACACAGTTTGAAACATGGCAATACAAAGTAACATATCACACTAGATTAGATTTCCCAGAGTAAAAGTAACATTTTAAGTATTAAAGTTGCTTTCTTAGATTATAAAACACCCTGGTGTGTAAAGGTATAGCACATTTTAAAAAGCTAAGTTGATGGGTGATTTAAGGCACTTTTGGACTGCATATTATCTTCTGAGACATCTGTTTTCCAAAAACTTAAAAGGTTTTTTATTTTTATTAAAGTGCCTACGTAACACTGACAACAAAGAAGGTTCCTCAGGCTGAGAGGATTTAAATTTACTCAAGCTGCACAGTAGAAATTAATGAATAATGTAGAATACAATATATTCCTATTACATGCTATATGCTAGTTTAATAATAAAGTGATATATAAAGTTGCCAAAAGGCAATGAATTTACAGAGAAAAAAAATATATAACTGAAGTGAATGAACTGAAAAAAACATCCAATATACAATATTATGTGTGGGAAAAGCTCTAAGTTGTGCCCTAAGTTTAATAATTTATATAAAGTAGTTTAGCAAATGATATTCTAATGACTTCCTAATCTGGAAACTTTTTTTTTTCTTTTTTCTTTTTCTGTTCTCATGGATGTACAGAGCTTAGTTTTTTTTAACCTGGAAAAAGTAGCTTTTATGGGAATGCATCCTACTGTTGGGAAAACGCTTAGGTCTTCTTGTCCTACCTCCCTACATCTTAATGGTATTGTTCTATAGTATTAAATAGCACTGTTTAATATTTCATTTGAAATAGTCTCAGGTCTTCTTTCCACATGTTTACATACAGTTCGCCATCTCAAGTTTAAGGTTCTAAAACATTTTGCCTATTTTATATTGTCTCCTTTTCTTTTCCTGACAAACTTTTGCCCCCTCTAAACAAAACGAACCTGCCCTGTATAGAACTCTATATAATGGAAGTTCATTTATTTTTACAGGCTTCAACAAGTAAGGCGTTACTAAATATTTGGATGTTGTGTGAGCACTACAGCCTAAAACTGCTTTACTTAAGATTTTTTAATTTTATGAAAAGGGAAAAAGACACAAGAAATCAACTGAAATTAGACAAACTCAAAAACACCTTGGTATCTTGAGGGGGGAAGAGATGGCTAAAAGTTCTGTAATCGGATTCAAATCATGATATAAATCCTACTTGACTCTTACTAACTGCTCGGTCTTAAAGAACATTAGTAACTAGATTCTCATAACCCTAGTTCCATCATCCATCAAGTGATATATTAAGATTTAAATGAGATAATGTACAGTAGCCTCCCCTTATCCACGCTTTCACTTTACAGTTTCAGTCAGTTACCGGCAATCAACCAAGGTCTGGAAATAATAAATGGAAAATTCCAGAAATAAACAATTTATAACTTTTAAATTGTGTGCTGTTCTGAGTAGCACAGAGAAATCCCACTCCTTCCTGCCCAGGATGTGATTCATCCCTTTGCTCACCCACCGACACTGTATATGCTACCTTCCCATTCATCACTTAGTAGCTGTCCTGGTTATCAGATGTACTGTCTGTATTGCAGTGCTTGTGTTCAAATAACCCTTTTTTAGTTAATAATGGCCCAAAACACAAGAGTAGTGATGCTGACAATCAGATCTGCCCAAGAGGAGCTGTAAAGTGCTTTATTTAAGTGCAAAGGTAAAAGTTCTCGACTTAAGGAAAGAAAAAAATTCATAGGTTAAGCTTGCTAAGATCTATAGTAGGAATGAATCTTCATGAAATGGTGAAGAAAAAGGAAATTCATGCTAGTTTTGCTGTTGCACCTTGAACTGTAAAAGTTATGGCCACAGTGAGTGATAAGTGCTTTGTTAAGATGGAAAAGGCATTAAATTTGTGGGTGGAAGACACGAACAGAAAATGTGTTCTCAGGGAGGACAGCAAGCTGCACCAGAAAGCATCGAGCTCATACAAAGACTTCAGCAAGGGTTTCCCCTGAAAGTGACACCAAGCCATTTACTGCAAGTAAGGGATGGTTACACAGATTCAAGAATAGATTTAGACTGAAAAATATAAGACTTGCTGGATAGGCCATGTCTGCTGATGAAGAAGCTGCTGCCATATTTCCAGCAGACTCGAAATTGATTAGAGTTCAATACTATCCATAGTTTCAGACATCCATTGGGCCTGTTGGAATGTATCCCCTTCCAGAAAAAGAAAGACTACTGCATGCAAAACAATTTATACTGTAGAGTACTATGAAATGTAAGAAAAACATTATTATGAGACAGAATGCATAACTGCTAAATGGCAGCGGGGATATTAGAACGATCTTATCTTAACACTAGACACTATTATTCCCAGAAAAATTTGTAGGTACATATTGGATAAAGAAGATGTGGTACATATATACAATGAAATATTACTCAGCCATAAGAAAAGATGAAATACTGCCATTTGTGACAACATGGACAGATCTTGAGATAA
>NW_024351733.1:0-25208 GCF_902729225.1 Pteropus medius
GAAAGAAAGAAAGAAAGAAAGAAAGAAAGAAAGAAAGAAAGAAAGAAAGAAAGAAAGAAAGAAAGAAGAAAAGAAACTAATAATAAAATAAAATTTTTAAAAAAGAATATGATGAAAAAAATACTATGCTATGTACTATGGTAAGATTAAGCATAGGGTATAGTAATAGGAGAAAATAATAGGAATACATAAGTTGGAATTGTATACTCTTTGATGGTACTATGGAAACTAAAACAATTCTAAGATTTTATAACATCTATCTAATATGCACAAAAACAAATTCTGCTTAATGCTTGCTTACAAAGATTTATAAACTATTCTTTTTATGTACTCTTTGTTATTTTTAACATGCAATAAAAGCATCTACATGCTAAACTGAGATAAACATACTAAGATATATTGAGTTGAAAATTCCCAATCTAAGATATTTCTCAAGTTGAATCTATAAATCCTAAAATTTAGAGTTAATTGTGGAAAAATATCTGACACTAAATTTAATATAGTAAGTCTTAGAAAGAAAGTATAATTAAACTTTTTAAAACGAATGATGTAGGAAAGTCACTAGAGTGTCTACTTCATCAAAATGTTTTCTCCATGACATTTCGTCAAAATAGGCATAGGTACAATTGAAAAGAGTTGTTGCTCTTTTTTGCTAAAGTATCCATAATCACAAGACAGAAACATATTACCTGTCAATATTTCAAGCATAATGTTCAAAGAACTAGACAGGGAAAATCGCGTTCTTAGGGTAGCTTATTTGGAATATCTATTGATTGGTGCAAATTCTTTTGGCTAATTGGGCAATTTTGTTACCTCAAGTGAATTTGTCAATTGATGATAAGAATATTATGGCAGGATCATCTAGGCAAAATAAGAAATGGGAGCAATTATTCTTCTTAACTAGATCTTTTATGTGAAGTTCCCTTTTAATACTAGTGCATCATATGCAATTCTATCTAAGCTCTTTTCTCTTAGGATTTCTGAACTCAATTTTACATCTGCCATGGCTGCATATGCACACTATGAAAGTAAGACTGGCTTACTCTCTTTCTATCTACCAACTAAAGAATTTAAACAGCAGTTGTTATTTCAAGAAGTCAGAAAATGTATCCCATTTTGCTCATAGACGATATTCTGCTCTTGGGTGACATTGTAAATATGGTGTCAATCAAGGATAATTTCTAGACAATGCTTTTGCCTACCCAAGAGAAATTCGAAGGCCAAAGTAATAATGTATCAATCAAGAAGTGTTCAGTGAACACCTACAGAGCCCAGTATTGTAGGAGATTTTTAAAAGAAAGGGATATGGATACTCTCTAGTAGCTCCACCTCCTTCCTAGTTGAGGGAATGAAGCTTGCAGCCTACAACTGACTTGCTCTAAATTACAGAATTTGGTGATCGACTTGGAAACTCAGGTTCCTCCCTCCTGCTTATTGACCTTTTCCTTTACACCAGTTCTCTCAACCAACTTGGCCTCTGCTCTAGTATCATCATAGTAAATTCTAAGGATACAGAGATAATCAGGATATGACCCTTACCCTTGAGAAACACATGATCTAATGGAATGGACAAATATGTAAACATTTAAATATAGCATTGTCAGAGTATGACTCACCAGAAGTAAACACCATAGTCCCTTCAGTGGTGCACTCTTAATAGGACATATAACAATATGACATAGAAATTAACATTGGAATATTGAAGTGGGGAGATTGAGGACAACTTTTTAAAGTAGGTCTTAACCTGAAAGATTTTGTCATTATTTAAAAGCAAAGAAAAAAAAAAAGATCTAATCTATTAACAGGAAACTACAGCAGGAAATTTTCAGAGTGCTAACACATAAGGGGAAACAGAACTTTCTTAGATTCTATATTTTAAGACTCCATGTAGTAACAAATGGGGATATACGGCAACACTAGCATGAGTACAGTTTTTAGTATTGTGTACATTAAAATTTGAAATTTAAGCCTATGCAAGACATTGAGAATTTTTACCAATTATATTTTATTCCCGATACAAGGAGTTTACATCAGTTTGAATAATATAACTATGCTTTTTAAAAAAAGTTTGGAACTCAGAATAGGACCACAGAAAATAAAAACACCAGGACAATGATAGTAAATTAAGACCAGGACAGAAAACAGACATGCCTGACTAGTATTTTATAAATTACCTATTTAGATAGAGTATAGATCATGATCAGAAATAGCATAGACACATGTTGTGTCAATGTGTATACCTTAGTGTATTAAGTAGTAAGTAACCTATACAGATATAAGCAGTTTCATAGAATGAAATTATTCAAGTAATCTAGAGATTGATAAATAAATAGAAACACAAATATGGTTATACAGACATTTATAGATATTGTATAGATAGGTAGATCCAGATATAAATATGGTTAAAGATAGAGATAGCAGTTTGCCACAACTTGATGAGGTCTTCAAGCCCCCCAAATGAACTATAAATATCTTTATAAAAAAAAGAAATGTCAATATGTAGGAATAAACTTAAACATAATTTTTTTTAAATTATAAGTAGTTTTGAAATTAATTTGAGTAATATTAACCAAATAATAAACATTTAGTGATGTATAAATGAAAATTTTACCCACTGGTAGAAAAGTGACATAACTAAATTTCTCTTAATCTTGCACAGACTTGTGGTGTGTACATAAATTACACTTGTACTAATTAACTTTGTTGAAGGAACAGTACATTTCAGGAACATTACAAAATCTAGGAAAGAGAGCTTTACACATCTTCAAAAGTTAAATGTGGATAGTATTGCTTATTTTCCTGGAACACGGTGAGGATTAAATGAGAATATGTAAATCCTCTGGCATAGAAGGTTATTTAAGGTTAGCTCACTTCCCTAGTCCATTAGAATGCCTTATTTTTAAGGATGCAACTATGCCAATGATTAAATGACTGTAGGAGTACACAATTACAAGGAGGTATTGATTTGTGGAAGAAGGATGAACTAAGCAGAGCCATAGCTCAATATAAAAATAAGTTATTCTTCAGAAAAAGAATTTCTTTGTGAAAATAACACACGTGTATGCTCATAGTAGTCAATTCCTAAATTAGATTAAAATACTAGTTTAGATTTTAAATATTCCAGTCAATTTTTTAAATGTATATATAATTTTAAAATACTCATCTATATCTTTAGACTTACACAATTTATATTTTTGCTAACATTGTAAACAGTATCTTTTGTTTCATTAAATGAACTAATATGTTATTGTTGCTATGTATAAATAGAACTGATTACTGTAGGTTTGTTTTCTATTCTGCGACTATAATGATCATATTTTTATTACTGCTCATTCCATTATGTTCCAGCCAGTTCTCTAGACATGTTACATAATTTAGTCTCCTATTTTTCAAAAGTTAAAACTATTACACTTTTTTGCCTTAAGGTATTGGCTACAATTTCCAGAACAATGTTGAAAATAGTGAGAAGAGGCATTCTTAAATTGTTCCTTAACATTAAACCTGTAAAAATTCACTACTGAAATAATTTTTATCAAATTACTGATGTATGTTTCAATCCAGGTTTATTAAGTATTTTTATGTTGAAAGCTTTTCGATTTAATCAAATGAATTTTTATGGTCAATTTTCATGATCACAGATTTTTATTTTTTTATTGTGTCTATTTCTATGCTATATTAATAATTTTCATACTGTTAAACTATTAAATTCTGGAACAAAAGCTCCAGAATAGTCATTTTTATTATGGTTAGTAAAATCATGGATTTATTAAACATACATTTTTACATTTAGTTTTTTGAATTAAACAAATGTAATAAAACAGTTATTGTTATTTTTAGAGGATCTTTGCATTCATCTTTTTGTTAGTCAGCTTTTGCTAGATAAAGCTAAATTAATGGACCACTCCAATATATCTGTGGCATATATTACAAAGAATGTTTTTTCTCATTCCCCCACAAATTACATGTTGACTGCAGTTCCATGACTCCACTCCAATACCTTCATCATCTTGGGATCCCAAACAAGAGATCTGCCCTTATATTTTATATTATTAGAGGAGAAAGGGTAAAAGAGCTGGTGAAATTCAGCAATAGCTCTAAACCTTTTGCTAGGAATTGTTAAACAGAATCATACTCACATTTCATTGATCAAACCATTTTTGTGGTCAAGCTTGATATTAATGAGTTGAAGAATCATTTTTCTCCTACAGGGGGATACTGTACATCACATGACAATGGACAGGAATATATGATCTTCTTACAAGGAAGGGAGACGTAAATAACTTTGGAAAATTATACAGTCCAGTCTGCCAAAATAATCATGAATAAGATTGTTTGGTAAAGCTCATTTTAATTTTATCTTTGTTCAGTTTCATGTTGCCTTTTTCCAGAAATGCTAGCCTTATAGAATAAATTGAAAAGTTTATCAGATTCTTTTCTGGAGTTATATATACACACACACACAGACACACACACACGCACACAGTTGATTCTCATTATTCTTGGTAATTATTTTCTATAAAGTCACCACGAACACTGAATTAGTGAACACTAAACCGTTGCTCCTACGGCAAATATGATGTTAGGTTTCTGTGATCCACTGGTCACATTTTTCGTTAACCAATCAGTACATAAACTTGTTTTAGGTATGTTTCTGTTTAAAGACACCTTAATTAATATATAGATGATTCAGTAACATTTAATTCATAGCCAATAACACTATAATTCATGCCTGAACAAAGCTTATCTAACACACATGTTTTCTCCATTGACATGTCATAGCCTTTTTGCACTTAGAAATGCTAGATAACACTTCAGTGCTACATTTGGGGGCAATTTTAAACAACAAAATCATCAAAAAGCAAAAAATGTGAAAAATGTGGCACTAAATATACTGCAAAAAGAACACTTGTTTACAGTATGAGAGCTGAACTGCTCATCCTTCCCCACAACTCCAGCTCGTGGTAACCATTTTATTCTGTTTCTGTGAGTTTGGATATTTTCAAATTCTACATATAAGTAGGATCATATAGTACAGTAGTCCCCCCTTAACAATGGTTTCATTTTCTGTAATTTGAATTACCCACAGTCAACTGTGTTTCAAAAGTACTAAATGGAAAATTCCAGAAATAAACAATTCATAGGTTTTAAATTGCATTCTGAGTAGAATGATGAAGTCTCATGCCAAACTCACTCTGTCCCACCTAGGACATGAATCATCCCCTCGTCCGATGTCTCAATGCTGTAGATGCACCCCGTCCATCAGTCACTTAATAGCCGTCTCGCAGTATCGCAGTGCTTATGTTCAAGTAATCCTTTTTTTACTTAATAATGGCCCCAAAGCAGAAGAATAGTGATGGTGATTCAGACATGCCAAAGAGAAGCTGTAAAGTGTTTTCTGTAAGTAAAAAGGTGAATACAGTACAATAAAATTTTTTGAGAGAGACCACATTCACATAACTTTTGTTACGGTATATTGTTATAATTGTTCTATTTTACTATTAATTATCATTTTTAATCTCTTACTGTGCCTAATTTATAAATTAAACTGTATCCTAGGTATGTATGTATAGGAAAAAATATAGTATATATAGAATTCGGTACTATCTGCGGTTTCAAGCACCCACTGGTGGTCTTGGAAAGTATCCCCTGCAGACAAGGAGATCTAATGCATTTGTTTTTCTTTGCCTGACTTTTTTCATTTAGCACAATGCCCTCAAGATCCATCCAAGTTGTTCAAATGGCAGGATTTCCTTTTTTTTTAAAGTCGAATAATATTTCATTGTATATACATACCACATATTCTTTGTTCATTCATCTGCCAATAAATACCAAGGTTGTAAGACTTCAATTTTAATTTTACAAGTGTTTATACTTTTAAATATTTTGCCACATATTTATATGTTTAAATTGCTTTAAAGTTTTTAAAAGAGGGCATAATAAAGATAGAAATACCAACTGTGCAAGAGTCAATTCTGGTACCTCAGTGGATGTAATTCAATTCCTAAACATAAGTGGGAATATTTTTCAGATTTTGGAGCAACAAAATGATGTAGATCTTTTATGAGCAGCTGATAAAGGTTGGAGGTGCCCAGGGAATGATTACTGGTGTCAGCTAGTTACAAAAAAGGACCTATTACAGATTCTCTCTCTGAGTTAGGATAAACAATTGAATATAATCTACATGTATTTTTGATCTCTATTAAAGAAATACAAATATATTATAAGTGTTGCTGTCAGAATTTTCAATATTATCCATTTCTTAAACATTTTTTACAATGTTCAAGAATTATCTATATGTGCTTAGATTTTGTTTTGTTGAAAAAAATAAAGTCATATGATACCACTAACCAGAAGAGATGCTAATATTATTTTTAAGACTTTCATTTTTGTCTATAAATTGAAACACAATACTGAGGGATTTAATATGATTTGATTTTAGGTAATATGTCAATTAAAATTGCATAATATAATCTAACTTCAACCTAATATTATACGAATATCCACAAAGCCCTTATTTTTTTTTTCCTTCATTCAGTTTTCCTGGTAAGGGTCAACTGTGATCTAGTGAAATGACTCTCTTACTTTATCAGCCAGAGCACCACCTGTCAATAAGTCATTTAAATTAATCTTTGCACTCTATATAAAAAGATATAGAGGACTTGTTCTAATAATGCTAGCTTTGATAACATAGGCTTTCTATGTTAAGAGCTAAATCAACACTGGCAATTAATTTCACATGGATTCTTAAGCAACATTCTGATAACAGTGTTCAATCAATAAACGCTCTGAGTTGCATTAAAATAATCAGCCCCAAAGAGGGAAGGTTCCCTGTGATACCATCACTCTGCTGAAAAATTCATTTCCTAAGTGAAATCTCGTTAAGTCAGTAATATAACTAAAATGTTTAAAGGATTGCTTTGTAGATTTTCTTCCCTTTCTTCAACACATGAAAATTGGCAACAGACCAGGAATATGATATTTAAGTAATTAAGTTAAATTTATTTAATAAATCATGAATGGGAATCACTTCCAGGTGATGAGTCTAGATTTCTATTTCCTATGGTTTATTTTACTTTTAAAGGAAGAAAGAAAATGGTAGGGGGAGGCTACCTACCAAAATTTATTACCTCCAAATACTTTCTTTATATTCTTTAACCCAGATCAAGGTTTTCCACAAGTTCTACAGAGGTGTCTGAGAGTCCACTATAGAGGAATGAGATTAAGTGTTGGAGGCAGGGAAGAGGAGAAAGGGCAACAAAGAAGAGCTAAAAGGCCCACCACATTTTCAAAGACCAGAAGCTCCACATTCTATATGTAATGGAAGATTTTATGTAGAAAAAATGATTATTTCGACTTTGAATATCAAAGTAATGAAAACTATAGGTGTAAATATTTTTTTTTTGAGGAAAAGTTGGCATAGTATATGAAAAAAAAGCCTTTTGCTGTAGTTAAAAATATAGGTGAAGAATGCAGCAAAATTTTAAATGTTATAGTAATGGCCGGCTTTGTGCGTTGAAGATATTCCTATTCCATAATAATAGTTTTGCATAGTAATTCATATTTTGTTTTGTTTTGACTTCCAAAACAATGAAATCTTATAATCAATAAAATGAATATTCTGGAATTCAGAATTTTCAGAATGTAAGTAAATTAATTCACTGATAACCATAAGGAGCTCTTCATTAAGTACTGATGGATGATTATTGATGATCATTGACCTCATTGAAGGGAAACATTCTAATTCAATTCTGTAAGTTTCTCCAAAATGAAGATACACAAGTGCTTATCCACTCAATAGGTATTTCCCCATTTTCTCCTTGCTGAGAGAATTTTAATTTTCTGTACCCAATTTAAATGTCCATGACATTTGAGGAAGACTGGATCCTTACTAGACCCAAAGGGTGTTTACTGATTGGTCTCAAAGTCTGTTATAATAGTTTTCTTTTGCTTGTTAATTGTCCAGCAATGTGATGCTGAAGAATATATGTATTGGAATTTATGGGAAATTTTTAATCTACCTTAAAAAGGGAATCGAGGAAGGAAAAATTCCTCTTAAAGACATTTTAACCTGAAGGTGATACCTGGAACTGATGTCATAACACAGCAATATGCTGATGAATGGTAGAGAAGAAATATGGATCCTTGATAATGTCATTGAGTCACCAAAATCTTAAAACCACCACTATCCAGAGTTTTGTTACGTAATTCAATATAGAGCTTTACATTTGCTTATAACCAAAATTATCTCATGTGGCACAAAATATTTGCTACACCATGGACATGAGTTCCAAGTAATGATTTATTAAGCTAAGAAAATTGGCCATAGGAATAGCATGAGGCTTATCTATAATGATGTGGAAAAGTAAATGAGTGAGAATGTCCAGGAAAATGTGAAAAAGGAATAATTGAGTTTATTAAAATAAAGTTATATAGAATATAACTCTTTCAATAATAGAGCTATGTGTATATAGGAACTTAGCATATCATAAAAGTTTCATATCAAATTAGTGGATAAAAGACACACTAATAAATAAATGGGTTGGAACAACAGTCCAAATTCCTTTCTTTCTCCTCACACCAAACAAATTCCAGAAGAATCAAACATTTGCACCAAAGAAAGAAAGAAAGAAAGAAAGAAAGAAAGAAAGAAAGAAAGAAATTCAAGCGCTAAAAAATACAGATGGTTTTCTAAAACTATCTGTCATCTTGGAGTTGGCGTGTTCTTTCTGAGTATCATTAAAGAAAACGCAAGATTGGTTTAATATTGGTTTAATAGGAAACCTATCAATGGAATTTCCACATTAACAGAAAAAAAAAGGAGAAAAAGTATACTACCATCTCAATACATACAAAAATCATGCTACATTTTAATATTCAATATGAATTTTAAAAAGCTTTATCAGCTAAAAATGGAAGGAAATTTTGTTTAGCAGAAAAATAGTAACTACCGAAAATACTCAATGGTGAAATGTTGAAAGCTTTTCAACCGAGATCAGGAAAAATTAAGGATGTTCACTCTCACCACTTTCATTCAACATTGTACCCAAGGTCATAACAGTAAGACAAGAAAAAGAAATAAATGTAAGGATTTCAAAGGAAAAAATAAAATACACTATTTGTCAACAAAATGATTATTTATGTAGGAATTCCAAAATAACCTATATATTATTAGAATTATTTAGTGAATTTATCAAGATGGTTCTACAAGAATTAAATACTTATATACTATCATATTAATAGTTATATACTATAGTATTAATACTATATAAGAATTAATTACATTTCTCTAAATAAACAACACAACTAGGTAATAAAATTCAAAATAAAAACATCATTTTTAATAGCATGACAAATATAAAATATTTAGGAATATATTTAACAAAAGAACTCTGTGGGGAAACTATAAAATATTATAGAGATAATTTAAGATCTAAATAAGTAGAGCTATATACCCTGGTTATGGACTGGAAGCTTTAATATTATAAAGATGTTAATTCTCCCCAAATTGATCTACTGATATAATGTGATCTCAATCAAAGCATATACATTTTGTAATGGAATCTGACAAGATGTTCCACAATTTATATGAAAATGCAAAGAGGCAAAAATGTCAAGATATTGCACATGTACAATGGACACATATATGAATGTTCATGGCACTAACAATTTAATAACAAATCAATGGAAAAAGCTCAATGGATAAATCATATGTGGTATTGTCACACAATCGAACAGTATGTAACAATCAACATGAATGAATTCCATTAATCACCACGGATGACTCATCCTTAAGCAATTGTGTCAGATACAAAATATCTGATTCAATCAAATAAAAATATTTTAAAAACAGGCATAATTAATGTTAGCAATGCCTGTTTAAGCAGAAAAATCATAAATAAAAACAGAAACCATTACTACCAACATCAGGAGAGGGAGGGAGTAGTGGTTGGGATGAGGAATGAGAAAGCTTCTTGGTTCTGTCAATACACATGGATGATTAGTTTGTGGTAAATGATGGAGTTGCTTGTTTGTATTTGTTGCACTTTTCTGTATGTATGTGATGTATTTCATGAAAAAAATAGGTAAATTTTGCTATATATAAATTTAAAACTTCTGAAGAATAAAAAAATAAATTAAAAGACAGGATAAATAACAAAGTGAGAAAATATTTCCCACATGTGATGGGCAAAGGGCTTATAAAACACCAAAATAAAGATCTGTTCTTTTTAATTTGGGTTTTTGTTTCCCTGGCCCTCTAAAAACCTGAAGTTTCAGCCTACTTTTCTGCCAGTGTTGGAACTAGCACACTAGAGTTTTGAGGTTTTTCACTATTAGCAGCATAATAAATGAAATGTATACAGTTAAATGTGCAGAAAATCTAGAGTCAGTGCCCTCCTGTCATCCTATATTTTCTCTTAGGGTTTTTTGGGTGTTTTCAAAAAGACTGTTCAATTAGGGAACACATGTGAACTAAATGGTGTTTGGGTATAGAAAACACTGAGTTTAGATTTAACCACAATTTAGAGGAATGGGCTGGGCAAAAAAAAAAACAAAAAAAACCTGTGCTTGGCATATAGGAAATGAGGCTTAGCAAAATAAAGTGGTGGGATGAATAAAGAAGGTGTGGTACATATATACAGTGGAATATTATTCAGCCATGAGAAAGAAGGACATCCTGCTATTTACAGCATCATGGATGGATCTTGAGCACTTTATGCTAAGTAAGATAAATGAGAGAAAGATAAGTATTACATGATATCACTTACATGTCTTTCAGGGCCCTAGGTTTGAACAGCAGCTGCTATCCCAAGGAGGGTTGGGGACAGCAGACAGAACCTTCCCCCTACCCTTTCTTCTGCTCTCAGGTGTGGCTTCAGACCTTGAGAGGCAGTAGGGCCCCTGTGCAGTCCCAGCTGTGCTTGAGTGTAGTTGAGAGCATTGCAAGGGGCCTATGAAGTGCCCCTTGACCTCCTCATGTCCCTCTGCACCAAGAGCATGCATGCAGAGACCATCCCAGGGCAGGTCCCTCTCTCTGGAGGGAGCCTTAGGGACAAGGAAGTTACCGACTCTAATCCCCATTCACTGGTATTGTCTTGGCCCTGAATCCGAGGTGTGTGTCTGTCCTGTTTTGCTGCCAGGTGCAGACATCTTTTGTAAACCCTGAGATGGGCGAGAAGAAAACAGGGTTTTCCCCTTGCTCTGTCCCTGCTGCTCACGTTCCTCTCCAGAAGGAGGCCCCTCCCCCCACTGCTCCGGTGCATGCGGACCTTCTGAGTCTCCTGTGTCTTTCAAGGAGGATCCCTCCAGCCTTTGCACAGGATATTGATTCTTGCCCTTGGCAGGTCTTCCTGCTCAGGGCTCCTGCAGCTCATGGACTGAGCCTGTGGTCAGGCCGAAATAAGTGCTCCTGATGGTGACTCGACTCCTATAATGCCCCCTCCTGACTTCTTCTGGCCTTTGACCTCCAGTTGCCTTTGCCAGACTCTGTTTTCTCTGCCTGGATGTTGCATGAGTTCTAGTGACCCTCTCCCTCTGAGCTCCATGACATAGCTACCAGTGAAACATTGACTTCATGTGTCCCCTCCTCCCTTAGGTCAGCTGCACAGCCCTGTACAGAGAGTGGGGACCAGGCAGAAGCTGGATGTCAGGAAGGCTGGCCCCTGCTGGCATGGGTGCTGGTTTCCATGCCGCACCCTGGGGTTTGTCTGAGGTCAGTCTTGTAGCCTCTAGGCTGGGTTCCCACACCCGGCATCCTAGCATGGAGAGGAGGTGGGAAAGTGTCTGAGATGTTGGGCAGCAAGGACAAGAAACAAGGCAGCCTGCAAAGGCTTGAGAAGCGAGGGTGACCAGGATCATGTTTGAGGGACGATGGGGCAAGAACTGGCCTTGAAGGGAGCAGACCCAAATCTCTGTCATCAGGGTGCATTCAGCACTTTGCCTGTGACCCTCGGCTCAGTTGGCCCAGCCTCGAGCTGAGCCCAGGACGAAAGGGGAGAAAACCAGCTGGTCCCTTTTTGTTTACTATTGTCAGAAAGGTTTTGATTTTTGTTTGGTTTGTTTGCTTTTTAAGAGAAAAATAATGTAATTATTTCATCCAAAGTTTCAATTATATATCTGTGAATAAAAGAAGAGATTTTATAATAGCAAGAAAATGATGTATATTTGAGGTCATCATGAAACAAGTCGCCATGTTAATGAAGGACACTGAAAACAATTTAGAACCCTGGTTTTCATGAATGTGTTTGTTTGTTTTAAAACACGGATTTGGGTCGGTTTGCTTTTGTACTACACGAGGCGGAAGGGGAGGAGGGCTGGGACAGGCAGGGATGCTGGTGGTTTTGGCTAGAGACGGGACATCCTCTGGAGGGTGCTTTGACTGGAGGCCAGAAATTAGCTGTGAACACAGTAGCTGAGTGCATGGGGGTCAGGGGTCTGGAATCCAGCAGCTGGAGGCAACCCCAAATGGAACACAAACTATACATTTGCCAATAGGTTTTATTGAACCATGGGTTTTTACTACAAATAAACCTAAATTCTTTTCTCAAAGAAAAAAAAATCTAAATAAATAAATAATTTAAAAGCTAAACTTGTAAAAACAGGGAATGGAATGGTGGTTACCAGGGCATAAAGGGGGTAGAATAGGATGAATGTTGTGTAAGGGTTCAAACTTGCAACAAGTAGTCAGTAAGCCCTGGAGAGCTAATGCACAGTATAGTGAATACAGACAATAATATTGTATTATAATTATCAAACTCGCTAAGAGACTAGAACTTGATTGTTCCAATCACTTAAAGGAAAAAATAAGTATACAATGTGATGAGGTATTAATTATTGCTACAATGCCAATCATATTACAATATATAAAAAGTATCAAATTAACATATTGCACGTCTTCAATTTATACAATGTCATATGTCAAATATATTTCAACTAGAAAATAAAATAATAATTAAATTTAAAAATTTTAAAGTGGTGGAGATCAAAGGAAAGACCTTCTCTACAGGACCACTCTCATTTTCTTCCACTTTGTCACCCTGTTTTCATTGGTCCAGCCAATGGAGATTCTTCCCCAAAATGATATCATTGTCTAGAGAGGAGTAGAGGTCAGAGAATGAGCAGGAATATTTTCAGGAGAGGGTCGGAGAAGGAAGGGTATCTCTAGGTGGAAAGCTGAACATTAAAAGAACCAGGCATGGATACAAACATGAGTGAGTTTCTGTGTTCAAATGACCCCCATCACAATATATTTTTAGAGTAGAAAGTCATTGTGAGATAGATTGGAACACTATGGATACAAATATAAGATCAATACTATACAATATCTGTTAAATCATGCACAGATAAAAACCTGATTACAGAATCTTAGTCCCAATAAACCCACAGAGAATAGCAAGCCTCTTCCATTAAATTGAGGGTAAGGACAGAAACAAAAAGCCACAACATTTTAGTAATCAAATATTTCTATTTAACTAATAAATTAAATAAGGTGATTACAATTCTCATTGAACATAAAATTCCTATATTAAATTAATTAAATTTATTTCTTTTAGATTTTATTGTTTCCTGATTGAGACTCCTGGAATTGTAGCTTAGATCATTAATACAAATAGCGTCCTCATGTCAGAAAAAAAAAAAAAAGTACATTAAGGTAATTCTTTCATATATGAATTATTAGAGGCTAATGATTTAACATTCTACATCCTAACCAATAATCTACAACAGAAAGATTCATATTTTAGGCCAAGTTCAGCAAAATGGATAACCGTATTCAGCATATAGTATATAATAAGCACTGGGAAATAAAAAGTTTTCTTGACTTTGAAAGTAATTCTGTGATTGATGTTTAAAGTATTTTCATCAGCAACTCTGTGAAGACACAGCTTGAAATCTGGCAAGTTTGTGAGCTTGACTTATGTAAAGGTTATAATTAACGATATAATTGGGACGTGTTAGCAAGATGTTAAAATGTCTTGTAGACAGTTTGACAAAGCCACGGTCAGCAAGAATGTTAAAGATCGGAGGCAGAAGTCATAAAACCTATGGGAGAGATACTAAAATAATATTTTTTAACCCATTTCCTGTTTGCCCTTAGAACACTCACTGGATGCAGCATTTATCCCAAGATAACTCAGATTACAGTCCTACCTTTATCCCCAAAGTTTGCCATGAAATATCTCACTTTTATTACTATTTCTCAGCACTCTAGTATATCAGTAGTCTTTGGAAATGAATGACATCGTTCTATTTAAAGCATTCTGTTTTTTGTAGTGGCATTTCTATTTACAAAATATTGTAATTCTCGATCGCTGAAAATGTTAAATCCTAGAAAACATAGCATTTCTACGCGTGATGTTAACATTGTCCTTGAACATAGCCGAAGATTTATCTGATGAATCCTAACTACATATACATTTCTGTTATATTAGGATTAGAGACAAGTTCTGTTTAGAAATAATTCCAAGAACAGTTTTTAGATTTTATTTTCATATTGAAACCCAGTCAGATTTGCTTCAGCCTCAAAGAGTGTGTTTATGTAAAATTAAATTAATGCTGGCAGCGAGCTGCACTTTTTTTTTTTTAATGGGAAATGGGTTAAAAGATTAATTCTAGTTAAGCCAGTATATCTACTTCAAGTAACTTAATCTGAAGATATATTCTCTCGCACACAAAAAAACATATACTAGAATGTTTATTATAGTGTTGTTTTTAATAGTGAAAAATTGTGAGCAACTAAACTACATCATCAGAAGAACAGATAAACAATTTTCAAATCCATATATTGGGATAACATAAAAACATTAAAATGAATAAGGTTGATCTATAAAAAATCTGATAAAAAAATGACAGCAATATGTTGTATGAAAAAAATTGCAGAACATTACGATTGACCCCCATATGTATAACACCTCTGTATATCAATATACATATAGAAAAAGTTTGGGAGCTTTTTCACCAAACCATTCATAATGAACTGGGAGACAAAGGCACCAAGGAATTTCACTATCTATATTTTATATTTTAATAGTGTTTAGATGTTATACAAATTCATATTATATTGTGTTTAGGGGAAAAAGATGAAGAAAAAGGTTGACATTCAGGTTGCATTTGCAATAGGCTAGTAGTAAAGTTAGTACATTGGCCAAAATATATATCAGAGGGTGTCCAAGGCACAAATAAGCTTATGTCTTTCTTGGAGTTCACTGACTTTCATGGCAAGGATTTGTGGGGAGGGCAGCCATAATAGTCTTGGGGCCCTAAACCTGACCTTTCTATAACAGAAAGAAGTAACATAATTTTCTCCACAAAGCAAATATGAGAATAATATTATTCAGGCATAACCTTGTTGAAATAATCATCCCATTATAGTATTTCACAGAGATAGGACTCCCTCCCTATTTTAAATGAGAAACATTTAATTTTAAAGTTAATACAAGAGAATGATGTTACCAGAAAACTTATTTTCTAACATATTTTACACTGATAGGTACCATCTTGATTTTTTTTTGTTTATTTGTTTTTTGTGTTGTTCATGGTTATTTAAGTGACTTTGTTTTGAATTATAATAATATAATTATTGTAAATAATATAGCTCGAGGAAATTTTTCAAGTAAGCACTCTTACTAAACAACTACCCAGATAGAGATGTAAAACCTTACCTGTACCTTAGAATCCTACCTTGAACATAGAAGCCTCCTTTGGACCTCTTCACAGTCTTAATTCTCCATAGGCAAACACTGTTTTGACTTCTCTCATCATGAATTAGTTTTGCATATTTTTTGAAATTTATTAAAGTGAACCATACAGCATGTACTCCTTTGAGTCTGGCTTCATTCACTCATTCATATTGTTGCAAAAAAGCAGCAATTCATCCATCTTCATAGTTGTATAGTACTCTATGTATATGAATATACCCAATGCATTTATCTTTTCTTCTGTTTATGAGCATTTGATTTTCTTTATTTGATGCTATTATTAACAACACTTCTATGAATTTTGCAAATGCAGTTTGGAAGACATATGCATTTTTTCTTTAATATGTATTTAGAGGTAAAACTATTGTGACATATGGTTGCATGAATCCAACTTCAACAGATGCCAAATAATTTCTAAAGTAGTTGAGGTACTAATTTATACTCCCACCAGCATGGCAAACACGTTCTCCCACTCTTTGACTTTTTACTCTCTTAGTCATGTCTTTTGATGGATAGAAGGTTTAATTTTAATTAAGTCTGTTTTATCAGTCTTTTCCTTATGATTAGTACTCTGTATATTGTTAAAGAGATATTTGCCTATCCCCAAGTTTATGAAGTTATTATATGATGTTATCTTCAAGAAGTTTTATTGTACTTTTCACAGCTAGGACTCCATCTGCAACAGATTGTTCACATGATGTGTGGTAGAGGCCAAGATTCCCTTTTTTCATTTTATTTATGTCGCTATCCAGTTATCCCAGCACAATTTATTAACAAGATGATCCAATGCAATTTCATCTCTATCACAAATCAGGTGATTGTGTGCAGCTGAAGGTATTTCTGAACTCTATCTGTTCCATCCATTTGTGTATACCACTGTGCTAATTACTTTATAAAAAGTAGTTTAAATCTCTCAACTTTATTTTTTGTCAAGATCGTCTCACCTATTTTTGATCCTTTGCATTTCCATATAAATTTTAGAATTAGCTTGTTACACTGGCCCCCTGCTGTTGAATGAATGTTTGTGTCCCCCCAAAATTTATACATTGAAGCCTAATCTCCAACGTGATGGTATTTGGAGTTAAGGACCTTTAGGAACTGATTAGATAATGGAGGATTAGTGCCCCTGTAAAAGAGAGCTCAGAGAACTCCCTTGTCGCTTCCATCATGTGAGGACAAGGCAAGAAGATGGCCATCTATGAACCAGGAAGCGGGCTCTTACCAGGCATTGAATCTGCTGGCACTCTGATCTTGGACTTCCCAGCCTCCAGAACTGTGAGAAATAAATGTCTGTTGCTTATAAGCCACCAGTCTATGGTATTCTGTTATAGCAGCCCAAACAGACTAAGAAATCCCGTCCTGTCCCTCCCCCGCCACCACCAATGCTTGCTGGGATTTTGGTTAAATTTGTTTAATCTCATGTCTTTCAAACTATGAGTATATTTTAAGACTCTTCATTTGGGTCTGTTTAAATTTCTTTAGAAATATCGTGTAGTTTTTAAAGTAGACATTTCACCCATCTTTGTTAGAATACTATTAGGTAATTGATGTATTTTAAAACTATTATGAATACTTTTAAGGTTTAATTTACTATTTGTCACTACTAAATGAGAATCAATTGATTACTGTATATTGAATTACATAGTAATTTTTTAATTAATTGTAATATTTTATTAATAGATTTCTTGAATTTTCTATGTATGCAATCTTGCTCTATTTATAATTATAATTTCATTTGTTTCTTCCCAGTCCATGAAAACCAAAACAATAATTCATAATGATCTACACGCCCCTATGTTCATGGCAGCATAATTTACAATAGCCAATATATGGAGGCAACCTAAATGCCCATCAACGGACCATTGGATAAAGAAGTCATAGTTCATATATACAATGGAATATTACTCAGACATCAAAAAAATGAAATCCTACCATTCACAACAACATGGATGGACCTAGAGGTTATTATGCTGAGTGAAATAAATCAGACAGAGAAAGATAAATACCATGTGATTTCACTTATATGTGGAATCTAAAGAACAAAAAAAACAAACTAATCAAAAACTGACTCACAGATATAGTGGACAGTCTGGTGATGGCTGGGGGTGGGGAGAATAGGGGACTGGGAAAAAGGGGTGAGGGATTAAAGAAGTACAAATTAATAGTTGATAGATGGTCACGGGGATGGGGAGCACAGCATAGGGAATGCAGTTAGCATTAAGGTAATGGCTAGGTGGAGAGCCAGAGGAGAAAAAGAGCAATCAAGGGGATCATTTCATAAATTATATAAATGTCTAACCAATGTACTGTATACTTGAAACTAATAATAAAATAAAATTTTTAAAAGAGTAGATTTTGAATTACAAATTCTGTATTACATATAGAACAATTTTCATTTTCCATTTACTCTAATAGTTTTATTAAATGATGTTTTTAAGGCATTTCATTTAAATTTTAAAATTACTGACATAACATTGTTTGTAATCTATTATAATTTTTCAATATAGTAATCTATAGTAATATTTTGTGGAATTAAAGAAATCCCTTTTTTGATTTCTGATATATTTTTGCCTTCTCTTTTTTTCTTAATCCAGAGGTTCATCAATTTTGTTCTATTTTTATAGAATCAACTTTTAGTTTTGTATGTTTACTTTCTATTTATTGGATCTCTGCATTTTTATTTTTTTCCTCTACTTTTTTTTTAATTTAATTTGTTGTTCTTATAACTGCTTGAAATAAAAATATAGACTGTTGATTTTCAGCCTTTTTAAATACATGCATGTGAGCCTGTACATTTCTATCTATGTGTAGCCTTAGTTTCATCCTGCATGTTTTGATATTACAAATCTGTTATCATTCATTTCCAAGCATATTCTAATTTTCATTGTGATTACTTGCTTGATCAATGATTTATTTATAACTATATAGATTAATAACAAATATTAAGGAAGTTTTTTTTGTTTATCTTTTTGTTATTGATTTCTAGTTTAATTCCACTTTCTGCAGAGAATATAATTTCCTTTCAAATTTATTGAAACTTGTTTCATGGTCCAAAATATGGTTAACATTGGTAACTTTCCAAGTACTTGAGAAGAATGTGTTTTGTAGTTTTGGGGTCCAGCATTCTATATATGTCAATTAGGTCAAGTTTATTAATGGCGTCATTTAATCCCAATCAGAATCCTAGCAAGATTTGTTTATGTATTTATAAAAATCTGATCTAAGAGGGGAGAAACAGAAAAGGTCAGGTCCAATTCAGTGAATTTTGTTACTCTCAGAACCTTGGCCTCACAAGTACAGACTTCTGTTATTGCCTTCTGATGCTTTTAAGCAGCTCTTCTTTGTATTTTATCCAGCCTTTATAGTTGTTCTCAGAAAAAGGTTTGTTCTGATGTAAGTTACTCTGCCAAAACTGAAAATGGAACTCCCCAAACACCATATTTTCACTGATGTCATTACTATTTCCAATGGAATGAGCTCTTTTCCTAAAAAATATCACAAAATAAATCTATTTCTAGGCTGAAAATGTGTTTTTCATGGTGCGTGAATTCATTATGTAATAATTGAACCAGCGTGTTTCCAGAAAACAGAATGGATAATAAGAGAATATAAGTCAAAGATTTTTTCAAGAATATAGGGATTATTCACATAAAAGGAATGGCAGCATTTACCTCGAATCATCATGTTTCACAAAGGCTCACCCAACTATAGGTAGAGCCAATTGTTTTTCTTTGGGAGACATGTTGCTCATGGATGAGCCAAAGCTAAGCACTGCTGACAGAAATAGGAACCCCATGCACACCAGCACCAAGTTTTTCTGCCAAAGCAAAAATGATCAACATATGTTGTAGATGGGTGTGGTGACTATAAATGTGTATGTGTTTGCATGCATGTGTCAGTGTGACATGACTGTAGGTATATATATGTATGTGCATATAGTTTGTATAATGGCCTATATATGGCTGGCCAGTTCATCTACAGTCATCTGGGGAGAGCTATATATATTTGTGGATAGTTGCATGTGGGACTAGGCCCATCAACACACGTGTGTACAATATGTAACAAAAGGCTACTATGTTCAAGGGGATGAGTTCAGAGATCTGGAATGGAGGTATTCAAAAATGGGGGTATGGAAGGAAGAAAGGAGTCATCTGTTAGTGTAAACACTGAATATTAGCATGCTTTGGCACTTTTATGCTAACCACACTGTGACCTCTCACCTAATCCCTTATGTTTATACCCATTCTCCTAAAAGGTCTTCTGCCTTAGTATACAGAGAACATTCCCATTTCTGCAGTGTAAGAAACCCTTACTTGGGCCTTGATTCCTGTGAAACTCCCAAATTCCTGCCATCTTCCACCCCCAAATCTGGAACTCTATCTTTGTGTTCTCAGCTGCTGCTCTTAGTTTCAACAAAAAGACTTCACTGAACCACATGCACCTATCTGACCACAAATGTGGCCTCTTCCAATAGCCTCTTGTTAATCTATGAATTGTATCAAGCTAAACACTACTGGGGCATGCTATGATCCTTTGGGTGTTAGTTTCTACAAGCACACCACACATCACATTTCCTGCTCATTCACCTCTATCTACTATTACAGTGTCAGAGTACCCTCTTTACTAGTACAGACTCAAAGGAACTTTGGCCGAGTCTGCATGAGGTACAATAGTAATGACTATTCACAAAGTTCATTGTGAATTTTCACAATGTTATGCTCATTCACAATTAGAGCCAGCAAAATACTTCAATATCCTAAACCTAAATTCAATAATAGAATATTTTAACTGCACTATATGAGAGTAGAAAAGATAGAGTATAGTTTAATATATTTATTATGGCAATTCCTTGTACATTTCCTGCCCTACTTAATTAATATTACAGAAAAAAATTCAAAAATTGCTTTAAAATAATCATAATAAAAATGATAATCTCTAGAATTTTAATTTAAAAAATCCATTATTATAGTTTATAATAAATGGGAAAATCTCTAAAAACAATTTAAGAGAGTTTGAAATTGTCCAAATCTTATATGGAATGAATGTAGTGACTACAAGGAGACATTGCGGGTTCACTGAAAACAAGTAAGACCAAAATAATTTCATGTCCTTCTTAGAAAGTATTATTAGCATATTAGTATTATAAGTGAACGTTGTTGGCGATATTTCTCGATTTCAATAAGATCCATAAAATGTGACTCTGAGTCATTATGGAAAAAATGGAGAAATGTGGACTAAAAATAATTGAGTAGATTTACAGCTAGTTGAAACTCCAGATCCAGAATATTAGTTAATGAAACAGAGTTAATCTGGGTCAGATATCCTGGCAAGTAGCTATAGATGGCCTTTAAGAGAATGTTGTTGCTCCTAACTTTCCCTCTGGTTCCATCTAGTGGCTGATTATGTACTAATCAGTTGTCATGGCATTCATCTTGCTTTGGATTTACACTGGACACCAGTTATTTAACGGAGCTGTGATTATATAACTTCGTATGGGGCCGCTTAGCCACTTCCTGTTGCATCTTCATTACCAACAATTTGAGCAAGTCTATCTTCAGAACCTGGATGATGTTCCGAGTCTGTAGGTATAAGCTAACTGAGCCCACTCAAGAGAATCAGAGAGCAGAGAATCATTTTACATTAAATACCATGCAACTTCCGTGAAATAGGGTTTTTTGAGGGTTTTTGCCTTTTCTCTGAGGTCTTTCCTGTATCACTCATTTATTCTGATTCCCCTCATATCCTTCGACTCTTTTTTTCTTTTATGTATTGTTTCTTGGTTTACCTCTCTCATTATAGTAACACTAGCATGAATCTTAGCCCCTCGTTGTTTATAGTTTTGTGGATTATAAACAAATCTTTATATTTAATCTTATCTAAATAGATAGGGACATTGGGAGTATATCCTGGCAGATGAAGACACTAAGGCTCAGGGATGTTAAGAATACTGATCAAGTTGTCACAGCTGGTTTATCATGAAGCTGGAGCTCCAGACCAGTCCTTTTTTTTCCTTCAGTATTTCTAACTATATAGTCAGCTTTGCTGAGGTATAACTGACAAATTGCAAGATATTTAAAGTGTGCATTGTGATGGTTTGATTCCAATCCAGTCTTTTGAAGAATCATCTAGGTCCCCTTCTTCTTCATCACACTGCTGAGCAGAAATGTCTCACTGTCTCCAACGATCTAATGGCAGGGAACTTCTTGAATGCTTTCACCTTCGCCTCTATCTGTGATTGTGATTCCAATACAACAATTTTGATCAACCTAGTCACAGAGACAAACATACCCCATGCCCCACAGGTCACAAGGACAAATTCCTCAGAGCATGGACTCGATGGGTCTCAATTTGAACCAGAATACATTGTCTTTTCCCCAAAAAACTTCTTTAGTAACCACAGCAAAAACTATCTGAAACCCAACAATTTGTACTGGATAGAGGCAGCTTGTACTTGGCATCACCCTTTTCTTATCTGGTAACAGCAACCTGACGTAGTATGTCAAGGATGAAGAAAGTTTCCAGAGCTCCTTCAATACACAAACACCATTCTTCAACACCAAAATCATCATACTCATCATTATGAATATTTATTGAACAATAATCATAGTTCTGTGCTAAGTGCTATACATTCATTATTTCAGATAATTCTTCACAACTTGGGAGGTAGGAATTACTACATTTTAGACTGAGTAAACTGAAATTTAGAAAAATGAAGAAACAAACAAAAAATCATATAGTAAATTGTTAAGCTGGCATTTGAAACTGAGTGTGTCCCATGCAACTAACACTCAGTATAATACCTCTTATAGGCACCTAGTTCATGCAGCAGCAGCAACAACAACAGCGATATACATCTCCTCATATCTTCTTCCTGATCTTATTGTATAATAGATTTCTGCTTGAGATGAAATATTGAACCAAATGATCTCTTGGTCTTTCCAACTCAGACTCTATGAACCAAATTTCGAATCTTGCCCTACACAAGTGTGAGAAATATCAGAGTTTGGGTAAATGTATAAAGAGTAAGCCAGACTCCATACTTCCATGATGAGAAGCATTAATTCCAGAGCTGCAGCTGAGAGGGTCATCTTTTAGTTTGAAAGAAACATTGTTACACAACAAACCAGATCGAAAATCAATGATAATGTTTGCCAGCGTGGCTCAGTGCATTTTACCAGAGAATTATCAATCACTTGTCATGATGAAAAGGAAATTAGGAGGAGGTCAAGTGTTATCATCCCCCTGTATATCAGTCTAATGCTTCAGGTTTTGAATGATTTGCTGTAAATTCATTTTTCCACATCATCGTTTCTGGAGGTTTGGATTGTTTGCTAGCTATGGGCTTGTAATTTAAGGAACATAAAAGAAAGTTCTTTTGAAAAAGGAATTTATTAAGAAAATATAGATAGAGCTAGTTAGGTTGTTAAATATTTGGGGTTGAATAATGTCTTTTAAATGATCCCTTTATGATAGATAATACCCAATAGAAATATATAGGATAGTGGTTTTCTCTAATGGTGCATGAACATTTGTATTAGAGAGCACAATTAAGAAAATCCTGAAAATATTAACAAAAAATGATGCTCATGATCTCGACTGTCATACAATCAAGCTTTGCTGATACAGTACAGTACAGTACAATACAATACAATGCAACTGTTGATATAATGCAAGCTTTAATGAGATTGCAGTGAAGGTATCATTTGATGAATGCTTAAATTTTTAGATTTCTTCAAGGTTATAGGGGAAAAATCCAGTTTCAGTGGATTAAGTGACAGTGCAGAATACCTTACTTACATCTCTGTCTAGTTTTGTTGATCGCTAATGCTACTTTCACAAAAAACTGCTGATGACACTACATTAACAAGTTTTATTTTTATTAACAGATATGTTATGTGCATGTCCACATGCAATTATAAACTAAAAAACCAAAATTATAACCCATATATACGATCTAAAATAACCATTACTTCTCCTAAAATGTTACCTAAATAATTCTCAAATAATTCGTTATTAGTTCTTTTGAATTTGAATATGTAGGGTAAATCTCACTGACTAAAATCAAAGGCGTATAATGACTAATTGATAAACATTTAAATCGGTGGCTAGAAGGTGAATAAAATTAATATTTCCAAACTGAACCCACAATTCATTAATCCAAATTGTCATTTTCTACTATGCTGATGGAAGAAATTTACTTTATTTAAGATTAAATGGACATAAAATGTTATGTAAGAGTTCCACTAATTTTCTCAATGGCGTAATTTAAAAATCATCTACCAGGGAAATTGGAAAAACCATACCTTTCAGTTTGCTCCCAATATATAGAATCAATGTGTTAACCTTCCACCTCTGATAAGCTATGTGTTAACTTTCTACTTCTGATAAGCTAGTCAATGAATTATAATAGGCGTTTCTACCTACATTCTTGCCAGTTCAGGCAGGATTGTTATTCTATCAGTAAAAGCACAGCACTAAACAGTGACTTTAAGTATGTACATGTGCTAATGAGTGGCAGATCTTTGATTTAGAATGCTGAGTCCTGGGCTATTATTTCTTCAAGTAAAAGCTAGGGCTACTCAGTTTTTATCTCCAGATGATAAGATATTGATCTGCACCCCTACTCAAGCCAATAATCCAATACAATGTGGCTGCAAGGTACTTAAGTAACTGGATGCCTCTGCACAAGGCATACGGAGATAAGAACACTTTCTCCCTGTTTACAGGATCTGCCATAGTCTTCAGAGACATCAACACCCTTGCGTTCATCGGATGCTTAGAGAGAGTTGCAGTGAGGTCACAGACAAAAAGAAAAAGCCTTGCACTCTGATTTATATAACTCCTAGGTTATATTTAAGTTCCTGAAGAGAAAGTACTAATATTGGAAAGAGGCATGAGAACTACACAAATTGACTAAATATTGCATTCAGAGCCTGCTACATGCTTCTAGACATGGGAACCTGGCCGAACTGCATAAGGCCAGACCACGGGAACCTACAGGAAGGTTTCTGTTGAGATGACTGACAACTACTTCTCTATGCCTTTAATGCTGCAGACCCACACCCTGAAAGGAAAAACAGATATAAATCCAATTCCTCAAACACTAGGTGTCTCATTCTCTCACTTTGAGAGGAGACCACATCCGTCTGTGGAGCATTATTCGTTCTCTAATAAACTTTCTTTTTGTCTCTAACTGGCTTGCCCTTGAATTCATTCCTGCATGGAATCAAGGTCCCGCTCTCTGCAGGCATAAGGCTTGAGTCTCTATCCAGGGGAATTCACCCTGTCCTGCATCAGTACTAGTGACATATTTGTCTCTCATAACTTCTGGCACAGGTTGGGCTCCCAGCAGGCATTCAGTACATTCTTGCTAACTTCTTTCACTGTTTTGACTCCTGGGCAGTATAATGGTATACAAATAGAAAGCATAAGAGGTCAAGAATGGCATATATGCTGAGATTGGCTTCTGGTTGCTGCAAATGATCATTGATGAGCTGGCCAAGAAAGTAAAGGTAG
>NW_024351733.1:25325-111670 GCF_902729225.1 Pteropus medius
AGAGAGAGAGAGAGAGAGAGAATGTGGAGAAAGGGGTAGACTCTTCCTATATTTGTTTCAGGAGTTCATATTACTGCCAGTTTTAAGATTGCATGAAAAGCAAGTCTAAAAATATTTAATCCACTCCATCTAGTAATTAAATTCCCCTCATTTGGGGGTAGAATAAAACTATGTATTAGAGAAATTAATTTCAAAACAAATTTGTAACATCCGAACACAAAACAGAATAAAAATACATTTAGTTATCTAGTCATTAGAGTATTTTGGAATTAAAAGAGATCTCAAACATTTATTTGGACTCCTTTATTCTATGAATAAAAAAACTAAGGCTCATAGAGAGAAAATCACTTGCCCAAAGTCAAATATCCAGTAAGGATTAAAGATCTTGACTTTTAGCTCAGCAAGCCTTGTACCTCATGAAGTGCCTTACATGCTAATGGGTCACTTTCCCATTTCTAACCTCATGTGGCATATCAGTGAACTCACCAAAATGACATGGATGGAAACATCTCTTTCTGTTCTTTATTGAGTATATGTAGATAATTTTCACAAGCCCTGTGATTTAGGAAGATAATTCTTATTTACAGTTAATATCAATTTCAATCATTTGTACATTTTATAATGTTTTAATAATTATTTACTTAATGACTTGCGAATTTAACTTTTTGACATTTCACTTGGTGGTTGGTCATTCTTTACTGATTTTATATACATTAGAGAGATCTATCTGTAGTACAGAGTTTTTAAAAGAAGGTCTAGAAATAATAGTTCCTCAAAACAAAAAAAGCTATTATTTTTAATAATAATATCACTAGTTTAGAATTCTCACTCTCAAATTTTCCTATCCTGTGTACTTTTTATATCTGATTTCTGTTGTTTCCATTTCTGTATATTACGTTTACCAGTATTGGTGATCATCACCCTGTGCTCAGGAAATTAGGAAACCAGCTCAATAAAATAATAAAAAAAAAATTATCTACAATCAAAAATAGATGTAAAACAACTCCTCATACATTTACATAAAGAGTGGCAGCTATTTGATCATTCTGTTTGATCATTCCCATAATAGGATGTTCAGGTTTTTATGGTGTTATCACCTACCAAACCATTTCCTTCAACTTTATATTACTTCTAAAGTACAATCAATTTCCTTAGTTTAATGGTTTATTTTCATCTGTAAATGAAAATTTTCTAATGAGAATTTTATTTGAATCATCAAAAATTATGGAGATGAATATTTTAAAAAAATATGTATATATATATTAGCATGAATAAAGTATTGAGTTCAAGATAAGATAATATATGATAATATATACTTTGGGTCACAGCTTAGGATCTGTATTGTATGTTTTCTAAAAAAATATATGCACAATATTTTAATAATATTTTTGGAGAACTCAAATTATATGTAAGGATGTCTTTCAACTCAACAATGGCAGAAACATATGACTATGAACTACTGTACATTGAGAGAACAAAAGAAACACTCTTCTGGTAACAGAAATAAAACTCTCCTGAATGGTTTCCTACCGAATCACTATCTTAATTCTAATGCCAGAATTGATTCAACAGTCTAATTTATATTCTGTATTACTATTATAGCAGCCTAAGAGTTTCTCAGTTGCCAAGTTATCCTTGATTTATATTGAACTCTTAGGCAACTAAAACCCAGGGGGTTTGTTTGTTTTGTTGGTTGGTTTGGGTTGGGTTTTTGCACATGAATTTTAAGTTAATTTTTCCTTATCATACAATGGATGTTTTGAATGCAAATGCTAAGTGTTATCATTCAAACTATTTGTTATGCCCTAAACTCCAGTAGTCTGTGCATAAGAAACTCATGCATGTCATTTGTCTTTAACCAATTCTCTGTCTGTCTCTCTCTCTCTCTCTTTCTCTCTTTCTCTCTTTCTCTCTCTCTCTCTCTCTCTCTCTCTCTCTCTCTCTCTCACCACACACACACACACACACACACACACACAATGGTTTGCCCTGTTACCTGTTAGAACTCCTTAAAAATAATTATTCAGTAGACAATATATTTTCTACCATGCTAAATTTTCTAGATTGGCTTTGAAAAAGACATAGTTTCACTTAAAATCCTAGAAATCCGTGGCAGCATTTTCCTAACCTACTCTTTTTAGACTCCTGTGAACAAAAGGAGTGAGGTCAGTTTGGTGATATGACTTGTTCTTAATAAAGCCTAGAGGCTTCTGGTGACCCCTGAAGCTTTTACTTGTTCTTGTGTTCACAAACCAGGAGTCTGAAAATCAATCCACTTTGGAGACAATGTGCACGTAGAAAACAAAGTCACTTATATTTAGAGATCAAATTGTACCATTTCCCTTCAGGATCTGGGGCCTTGACATCTCTCCCAAGACATCTTAAACATGGCTAAGATAGTTCCATCATTGCTTCTGCAAGAACATACTAAGGTAAAAGTCATCTGGACTAGAGGCTGAAAAACTCATTGTAAGCATATAACACAGTGCTGTTTTTGTACTTTAGGGTATATAGGAATCACTTGATATCTCACTAAAATGCAGACTTTCATTCAGTGGGTCTAGACTGGGGTCTGATATTGTTCCCTTCTGATAAATAGGTGATGCCTCTGCAGCTGGTCCATGGACCATAATTTGTATAGCAAGGAACTAAGCAATAATTCTCAAACTCGACTACTTATTAGAATTGCCTGCAGAACTTTAAAATAAACAGATGTCCAGGTCCCAACCTCTGAGGTTCTAATTGGTCTAGAAAGTGGTCGGGACACTGGGAATTTTAGAAGTCCCTAGATGACTCTAATGTGTAGCCGGGGGTGGGAATCACTGGTCCTTTTGGCCCTCTCTGTACCAGTGCATTTTTTTTGCTGGACAGAATAGAAGCAAGTCGGGAATTGCTCTTTCAAAAGCAATAGACATACTACATCTTTTTATCCATTCATCTATGATGGACACCTAGATTGCTTCCATAGTTGGCTTATTGTAAGTAACGCTGCAATGAACACAGGGGAGCATGTATTTTTTTCGGATTAGTGTTTTTGTTTTCTTCAAATAAATACAATGGAATATTACTAAACAAAAAAAAAAAGAGAGAAATCTTGTCATTCGTGATGATATGGATGGACCTAGAGGGTATTATGCTAAGTGAAATAAGTCAGAGAAAGACAAATACCATATGATTTCACTTATATGTAGAATCTCAAAAAAATGAATAAACAAAGCAGAAATAGACCCATGGATACACAGAACAAGTTGATGGTTGCCAAAGGGGAGGGAGAGAGGAGGGAGCAGTAATGATCTGGCTCCAAGGCCATCACTCATTTATTTATTATTAAGCACCTATTATGTGCTAGGCACTGGAGATTTCTCCCTTATGAAGCATCTGTTCCAGAGGTGATAGTCAAAAACAAAAACAAAAACAAAACAAAAAACAACAGCAAAAGGCAACAGAGGCTTTTAAGGGGGCCATACTGATGATTATTACAAGGCAGGAGCAATATCTGATTGTATGCATGCCCTGTTCTACTGCTAGTATGCTAGGATCCTGCAACTATTAGTGTGCTCCTAGGACTATCAGATAGGAGTTCTTAGAAATGAAGAACCTTGGACCTCACCCCATTCAGAATATATATAACCTGCCTTTTAACAAGATTTTCCAAGTGAGGTTTATGCACATTAAAGTTTGAGACTCACTACTCTAGGAGGCTATGTTCCCTTGGCAATTTCTCTGTGCCAAATACACAGTACAACCAATCAGCCCTGTTATAAAGGCCTTGCAAGTGAAGAGGAGAGAGAAGCAGTCAATCAAAGTGAATGATTGAAAAAATGCTGAATAGAGCTTTGAAAATAAATTCCAAAACAAATCCACAACCAGGGTATTTCAAATTTGTCAAGAAAATATTTATGTAGCAAAAATAAATAATAATTATTGTTGTTAATTTATGCAACATTCATATTTTCTTTCTTTTGATGGTTAGTTTTATAGGTGGGCTTTATAGCACTTCAGTTCTACATCAGTGGTTCTCAAATGGGAGCAATTTTCCTCCCTAGGAGGCATTTGGCATTTGAGTTGTCACAACTGGGGAGGGTGTGTGAAGGTGACATCTAGAAGATAGAGGCCAGGTATACTGCTACCAGGAATACATCCTATTATAATGCACAGGAAAGACCACCACAACAAAGGATTATCTGGCCCTATATATCAATTTCTGAGGTTGAGAAACTCTGCTCTATAACATATCAATTTAGGGGAAAATATATGATTTCTTGAAGAAGCAAAATCTCACTTATAAAAGTGGAAGAAAGCAGTTAAAAATGTCCTCTGGAAAATCACTCTATTATGAGAAGCTGAACGATCAAGATGATGGAATAGTAACGTGATGTAAAGATATACACTTTTGTATGAATGTATATATAGCTCTGGGAAGTAAAGTTCATTTTCTTTGTGTATGCATTAAACATTGCTGATTGGCACTGTAAAAGTAGTCAAGTAACAGCTCGCTGACTACTTTTTGGTTCTCATTAGTGTTTAAAGTGTCAAAACCCAGTAACCATTTAGTAAACATCCTCATGCTGGTGGCATTAATTGGGCACCTCCACAGGGGTTGATTCCCAACTTTAATCACTTGCAGGATTAATTCACAATTTGTAAAATGCACAATTGTGAAACCTGAGAAGTTCTTCTGGTTGTACTCTTTGTTGTCATTTCATGCAATCATGTTTAGTTAGGAATCGTTGAAGTTCTGCTGAGGAAAACCAGTGTTGCACTGTGGAAGCATCAGCCAGTCTTGGACATTGATAGGATTCCTTGTATAGGAACAGGGTCTGTTGTTAACTGTCAGAGTCAGGACTCTCTAGTGGAGGTACACAATAGACACTGATAGAGGCAGTTCTTGGGAATGCGAAAGCTGGGAAAAGGTAGAGGCCTGGCAACAGAGATCTGACAGCTGATGGTGTCAGCGTCCTTAATTTCTCTGCCTCATACCTAGACTTGCTCTAGGTCCTTTGTCTCCAAAATTCAGAACACATCTTTTAGGGATGTTCCATGTGAACCTATGGTGTTCTGGAGGAAAGTATTAGACCTTTCATTAATAATGATATATCTAAAAACAGAATGTAATGAGGTTTGCTAATAATTGAGATATGATTTTCACACTTGGTTTGTCTGCCAGATGTTCAAGCATTACACCATGGCCTGAGGAAAACCTGGAGTCCATCTTAAGTGGTAGAATGAATCCAAACAACATCGTTTATTATAATGGGGTATGAGTATAATATCTGTGTTTCTCATCAAGATTCACTGGTTAACTTCTGACAAAGCACAAATAAAGTAGTTGAAATTAGATATCAGCTCTTTCTTTTATAAAATGATTGAAGTTAATTTGCTGACCTTTTCAGGGATGAACATTGATTGTCAGTAGTTGCTACTTCGCAGGCATTTAAAGACACACATAAACACTCGCATGTAAACTGTCACTTAATGTTAAGTGGGTTTTATGAAGAATGAGGCAGTAGTGTTGAAAATAACACATGCTATGCAGAGGATGTTATATAAAAATTTGGAGAGAATTTTTTTTCCCCATTTCTAGGTAGTTTTGTTGCTGAAAAGGATATGTGTCCTATATAAAATCTCTGAGATCTGGTTACCTTAATAAATAGACTTCAATTTTCTAAATTATTTGAAAATCTCTCTAAGGAAGAGTTTCAGTGGAATTTCAATGCCTTTCACAAAAATCTTTTGTTCCTCCACAGAGGCTCACTGCTTAACTCCTGATAAAGCATTAAAAGTATAGTTGAAATTAAAGCTATTATGTTTTTTTTTTCCTTAAACAAAGGATAGTTGTTAATGTGCTGGCATTTTCAGAGATAACCAGTGACAATCAGTAGTTCCTACCTCACAGATGTTTAAAGACACAGACCCACTCATATTTGACCTGTTACATATCATAAAATTCACCCTATTAAAGTGTATAATTCAGTGGTTTTTCATTATATTCATATAGTTGTCCAGCCATCATCACAATCTAATTTCAGAACATTTGCATCACCCCAACATGACACTTGTACTATTATCAGTAACTCCCTATTCCCACCTACTCCCAGCCCCAATCTGGTCATAAAGGTCCATATACTAAGAATAAGCAAAAATAACTTATCTATTAGCTCCAGGAAATGATTTCCCCTGGAATATAAGACTATGAATCAACTAAGATAATCCAAAGCTTTTTTTGCATAAACTATGCTTTGTCTTAAACATTTCTCCAGTTTGCAATGACAGTCTTAAAATCACCAAACCCAGACTGTAAACTCCTATAAATATTCTCTCCTGAATTCTCTTCTGAGACACTACTAAGAATGTCAGGTTCTACAGTGAGTCTAAAAAACTTTGCTTGATCCATAGGAGTTCTCCCTCACTGCAATGAGTTTGATAGACTTAGCTTTGAATAATCAACAGATGTTTCTAGTAGACTCTTGGAATCCACATTTAGCAGTCCCCTTACTCTCCCAGTTGGGTTTCTTGGGTAAGAACCAAGATAACTCCAGCTCTCTTTTGCTTGTGGACCATAAAAAACACTCACACATTCTTCCCCTTGTCAAACTCTGGGGAGTGCACATTTATTCCAGTATAGTTACTTTTCCTTTGCCTTGCCACCAAAGAGCTCGACTTCCTGACTTACCTGCCTTCATGGTTTCTTAGTAGTCCATTGTCACTTGGCAACCTCAAGGAACATATATGAAGATCTGGAATCCCTTAAAACCTTTCTTTTTTTCAGCTTGAGGTAGAATCCAGCTATATTCACCTTGGGATTGGTAGGAGGCAATGAGTGAGATCGCAGCATGGTGACAGCTTTCTCCAAAGAAATCTCACAAATCCACTCTTCAAAATCTACTCAACTCTTTAACATCCTTAGAGGGTTTTAAGATTTGAAAAATTAGAAACTTTTAATTTTATTTGAAAATTTGAATTTGGTATGGCAACCACACTTTGGAATATCATGTCTATTGTGTCCTGGTGCCTCAGTCAAAACTCCCATTGTGGCATTTAGCCACAGTTAGATTTGAGAGTAAATGTACCAATGTTTATTTTACTGAGAAGGATGTGCTGTTAAAAATCAGTTTAGGGACCAATGATCTAGCTCAGTGGTTCTCATAGTTAATGTACAGACAGAACCACCTTGGGAATCTTGTTTAAATGCAGGTAAGCAGATTCTGATTCAGCATGTCTGTAGTGAGAGCTGAGATTCTGCATTCCTAACAAACTCCCAGGAGAAGTCAATGCTGCTGGTCCTCAGACCACACTTGGGATGGCAAGATTCCAGTCAGCCTCCCTATCTCAGGGCTTAGATCAGACTTGTGAATTCTCCGAGCTGGAAAATTAAAAACAGAATGACATCCAGAATGCAATCACTCATCCCCGACAGGGAGCAAGAATCTGGATAAAGTGTTGGGCATAATATGAGTTCTGTTTAAAATTGAAAAGTGGTGGTGGAGAAGGGATAAGAGGATTTCAAAAGGAGTCTCATTGGAAATGTGAGACATAGTAGGCAGGAGAGAAGAATGGATCTGAAGAGCAAGAGAAAATAATGAGAGGAAGAACACAGACAAGACCAATATAATCTGGTCTGTGTTTCATTGGGTGAACACATTGCCAAATGCCAGCTTTGCTATGCTCCTTAGCATTTTTTGTTTTCATAGATATTAAAAGAACTTGAGGAGGTGGGAGATTGTGTGACAATTGAGAAGATACAGGTTCAGCCTGACACAACATACTGATTCTGTTCTTTTCTGCTTATTTACATTACACACCAACTGCCGCTGTGCCACATTTGGGAAATTTTATCTTGAGAAGTGTCCAAACTAATAGTAAAAGTACTGCAGAAGTTGAAAAAATATAATCGTGAAAAAGTCCTGCCTACACAAAAAAATATATTTAATTATCTTGTAAGTTTGCTAGAACTAATCTCCAGTGTTTTCCCTGTTAAAGAATACTCACCATTTTTTTTGTTTGTGCAGTTAATGCAGAAATTTTGAGTAAGCTGTGGTGGTCAGTCATTTTCAGTAGTGTCTTTTGAAACAGCAAAGATGATACTGGGTAAAGAAGAAGTGCCCATAAGCAGGAGTTTCCACCTCTGGACTTTTGTGTTTAGGAGGAACTGACCATGTTCTGTCAAGATCTCCAAGAAACAGTGACAGAGCATCTCATCTACATACACCAGCTGTTTAAGTGAGGCACTCTGCAGGCATCACAATCTTTGACAGCTAAGGAATCAGTGTTCTTGGTCCAGTGACATAACCAAAATACATAAATGAAAAAAACAAAACAGTATATTTTTAGTCTACTCACTGAACTAGAGAAAAAAAGTACTTTTGCTTCTCTTGCTACACAAAGAGCTATTTCACAATGGTTCCAGTTACAAGAGGCTGTGGGTTATTTCAGAGGTAATTTACTGTCTTGAAAGTTAAGAAATGAATTTGACTCCAGCTAAGCAACATACGTGGTTACCATTAAATGAAAATCTTCACAAAATATATATGTAATGACCCAAGACTAACATACTGTCTGAAATCTATGCCTTGTTTATCTTTTTAAAATAATTTTCCCAGTCATTATATTTATATGCTGATATCCTCCTTATTATCATTTCTGTCTCTTCTTTTGGGAACAGTATTATAAGTGGTTTTGTGATAGAAAAAAGAAATGTAGATGAATCATGAAGATTCTTTAAATGAATCTTAAATCTTATCAAAATAGTTGAGTCATTTGTGTCTCCCTCCCACAGGGGCAATAAAAAATTCATTTAGTCTAAATCATCTTCACGTTCTCCACCAGTTTCTTGATATTTTTAAAGCTGAAGAAATCATCAGAGCATTTCCATGTAAGGGATTGAGAACCTGTGTGTCTGACCCTGGGTGGGCAGAATAGGATCGGCATTCTTTTATATGATGGTTTTAACTTTCTTTTACATAATGAAACACAAAATGACTGGAAGAAAAAGAATAAATTATGACCATATCCATTAAAGTAACTAAAACCTTGAACTTCCATTTTTTCTTTATTGGCTGTTAACAGGCTTTTTTTCCCCTCTGCCTTTCTACACTTCCCCTGATGACCCATTCTCATCACAAAATACCCACTTTTACTGATTAACTGAGTAAGTGATTACAGATTTTGTACTTTTCAGCATTTTCAAAATTTTTTCTTATTCTTTTTTATAATTTATTTTTCAATTATAGTTGACCTACAATATTATATTAGTTTTAGGTATACAACATAATGATTAGACATTTGTATAATTTACAAAGTGATCACTTCAATAAATCTAGTACCCATCTGATACTACACATAGTTATTACAGTATTATTGACTATATTCCTTAACATTTTCAAGAATTTAAATCATGTTTAAGACAATCCTGGAAGGGACCCTTTTGGGATAGATGTGTATAGCAAGTCATTGAAACCAAGACAACAAACATGTTAGCAATGTACATCCACATAATGATTCTAGGGTGTGATATCAGTGGCTGCTTAGTGTTGTTTCAATTAGATATTTATTCATCTAGGGGAATGTATGCCTTGGGCTATTAATAATTCTGAAGGAGAGTGTCAGATCTCTAGCGCCCATGGAAGTGTTAATTCTTTAATTAATGTCTCTAATGCAGAGATAATAAAATTGCCTTAAAAATGTGAAGTTTGGTTCTACGGTATTAGTATCCTGTAGCTAGCTTAAAGACTGAGAACATCTGTAAAGTTAAATTGGAAAATTACCAATATAATCTTGGGTTCACAAAATCGTATTAGAGTAACACTGCCTTTTGATGTTTAGTTAGAGAGACTATAAATGAAACTGTGCAAAGGAAAGTGGTTTTCTGCCAGTCTCCAAGACTAGTAACTGAACTGAATTGGCAAAGTATGATATTTTAAAATAAAGGCATCCATAAGAAACCATGTTTATCCTGGTGTGCACACTGGCCGACAAACTCAGTAGCGATGGATTCTAAGGAGAAAAAACCTCCACCATCCACACTCTGAAGATGAGTTCATTCCAGCAAACACATACATCTCAATCAGTTCTCTGCCAAACAACTATGAATATCAAGGAAAATCTGACTAATTGGGCTGATTTGGTCCTAATTTGTCTTTGAGAGTCAGAGATTTGCTTAACATGAGCTTGACAATGTATTACAAATGTTTGCCATCAGTTTCATCCTCTCATCACTCAATACAACAGAGTTAAAATTATTGTTGGTAAGGCAACAAAAGATAAACAACTGGGCAGAGAAGCATACTTCAGATGATAAATGAGCAATGTTAATGTAGGAATCCATATTTCTTTTGAAATTTGTTCTAATATTATCCTATGAACTGGAAGCTTTCTGTCTCTACAGGGGTTACACCAGGATATTTTTCATAGTTTCTGGCCCTGCAGGTTCTCTATTGGCCCTAAATGCTATTTAGAGAAATAGTGTTATTTCTTTCCTAACACTTCACTCTATTCTGTGAAGACCAAGTGCTCCTAATGGTTCTCCTTCAATGCTGTATTTGACGGGTGACTCAAGTCTTTGAACTACTGAGAATTATCTAATTTCTGCATACACAGGTGACTCAAGCTCCCTGACTCATGGTAAATAGTGTCTTATTTATATAGTCTCATTTGAGAGAGTACACCGTTTTCTTCTTGAATACGAAGGTATTTGAAATAAGAATAACTTCAACAATACAAACCCACAATGTTTGAATAATTTTATCTCAAGTGATAAACAATATTTATAGTTGATACCAAATTAATTTACAAAGGGAAAACGATTTTCTGACTAGTTTCAGGAGAAAGGCCAATTTTGGCATTGAAGCATACTTATGAGAAATATAAAAATGTTAACATCCTGGTATAGAATTCTAAATAAAATCCACCATAAGATATTTTAAAGTATGCGTAGGTTTACATTTTGGTTTTGGAACAGAAGATAGGTGGGTGGAGATATGTAGGAGCCGAATAGCACAGAGAACACGCTTTATTATTCATTATGGTTCTGTGGAGAAAAATTACTAAAGGAGCTGGGATACAGCCAACCGAAATAGCAATAATTCTTTGTGTTGAGGATCTAATGCTGCACAGGAACTCATATTCTTGAAGCTATACTGTGAAACACAATAAAATTTCAACAATATCAAAGATCACCACTTAGATGTATGGTTAAGCAGCACCTTTCTTAGAAAGGAATTTACTAATCTTTATTAATGAATATATAACTTAGTTATTAAATACCCACTGCTTTTATTTTTATCATAGCTACATAAGCTCTGGGCTATGTCATAGAGATGGTTCACCTAAGTTTCCAAGGTTGGCTGTTAAGTTATGATCACTGACCATCAAAAAGACATTTTGAATTTCTCGGTCCTTAACACCATGCAAACGTTGAAAGAAATGGGATCCACTCTACAACTGAAGATCTCCTGATTTCCTTGTATTATCTCCCAACATCAAAAATGTTTTGAGACATAATTCTAAATGATTGAAACAATAATTTCCTTTAGTCTAGTAAAGAGAAAACAATGTATACTTCATTTTTTATATAATTAGATAACCAAATATACAAAATATTGAGTAACTTGTGTAAGTGTGATATCAATAGCAAATTTAGATGAGAAAATGAAAGACATTTTAAGCCATGGAATAATGAGTGTTATCTGAGAAACTTGGGAGACTAGAGAATGGAGACTTTAAGGTAATTTTTACTACCAAATCAGACACCTCCAATATTTAGATCAAACATAAATAAAGAATATTGTCTCTATGTGACAGTATATGACAGGACCCATAAAAATGGCACAAACTAGGTCGTATATTAACAAGATCTGGAGTGATCAGGAAAATTAGGAAGGTTGAAGGAGGCCAGCTAGCTTTAAGGACAGGTAGATTTTTTTTAGCATTTTATTTTACTTTATTACTAGTTTAAAATACACAGTACATTGGTTAGACATTTATATAGTTTATGAAACGGTGCCTCTGAAAACTCTGTCTTCTCTCTGGCTCTACACATAGCCATTATATTACTGCTGAGTGCATTCCCTATGCTGTGCTCCCCTTTCCCATGACCATCTATCAACTACTAATTTGTACTTCTTTAACCCTTCACCCCTTTCTCCTAGTCCCCTCCTCCAGCTATCACCAGATTGTCATCTGTATTTGTGAGTCTGTTTTTGATTAGTTTGTTCTTTTTGTTCTTTAGATTCCACATATAAGTGAAATCATGTGGTATTTATCTTTCTCTGACTTATTTCGCTCAACATAATAACCTCTAGGTCATCCATGTCGTTGCAAATGGTAGGATTTCGTTTTTTTAATGTCTGAGTAATATTCCATTGTATATATGAACTATGACTTCTTTATCCAATGGTCTGTTGATGGGCATTTAGGTTGCTTCCATATCTTGGCTATTGTAAATAATGCTGTCATGAACATAGGGGTGCATAGATCTTTACGAATTATTGTTTTGGTTTTCTTCGGATAAATAAGGATGGATAGATTTTAACAAAGGAATGATGAAGACTGAACTCTATACAAGATAAACAACATGGGGACAGAAATTAATGCAGTAAGAACAATTCATCATCAGAGAATGGTGAATTTTGAGTCTAGCCGGATGATAAGGTTCTTGCATCACAGTAGCAAGAAATTCTCTTTTAGAGAATTTTAATGGTTAGGTGAAAAAATATGGGCACATTTTACATATATTTGACTTTTTTTTTAATGGATACTCTCATTGAAATATTTCAGGAAGATAAATCTGGAAGCACAAAAAATGAACTGGAAATAGGAGACTCTGGAAGCTGATAAGAAAAATATTGAAGTAGCTTCTGCAGGAAATGATAAGGTTTGAGCTTTGATGGTGAAAATGACAGAAAAAATAACAGCACCACTGTGAAACATCATGAGGAGGACAAATTCATTGGGATTTAATGACTGGTCTTGGGAAGGAGAAAACAAAAGTCAAAATATCAGGATTTCAGACAATAGTGATTTGGAGATCAAAGTAATTTTAAAAGAGAATAAGGAATTACAGGAAAGGACTTGGTTGCTTTTATATGACATATTAATCTTTAAGGTAATTCTGTTAGTGTTTATAAGACAATAAAGTGGAAGTTCAAGTAGTAATTTCTTTCTTAAAATTTCTTTTTTTTAAAATAAAGAACATAAATACTAATTCTTGGTGGCAAAAACAAAAGTGTTATATTTTTCTCTGTAATGTTATGATTCTTTTTCATTTTCAAGATGAAAAAGAAAACAAATGAAGGCAATAAGAGTAAATGAGTATGTTAAGAAATGAGAGCTCAATAAGAATGAGAGGAATAGGTTAGCTTATTCTTAGTTTGGCAAAAGCTGAGAATACATGTAGCTAAGGAGAAATTGTCATTTAGTATATGGAAATAAAATGATGGAAGATGGTAGAGAGGAAAGAACTGATTAGATAATAACATAGAGGTGGTTAGATTTCAAGGAATCAGGAAATTAGTGGTATTGACAGGAAAGTGGGACTCCTTCTATTCTGGAATGAAGAAGAGGGCTGAAATCCATAGAGGCATTTAGAGGTAAAGAGGAGGGGAGGTGATTAGAAAGTAGATTTTCTAATAATATGAATTCAATCTTTCAACTACTTTGTAGATATATTTATTTGTTAAGAGTAAGAGATGCTGTGATTAAATTATACCCTTGAGGAGTATAGAAAGTTTTAAATGGTATCTGTGATCATTATAACAGAAATTCAACAAGAAGTATATGTATTTTTTTTTTTATTGTTGAGGAAATGTGAAGAAGCACTTGGTGTTAGAAAGCATTATAATGGATTTTCAAAGCAAATGATCGCATTTTTCTTCAGCTCAACTCCTGACAGCAAACACTTGGTAACTGGTAGAGCAGATCTAGTAGTTCAGAGTGAGAGAAAGTTTTTATGTGAGAAAAAAAATAAGAAGCCTGGGCATTGACAACTGGTAGTTGACTTTTCACTATCAGATAGGCTACACAGTAGATTGTTGCTAAACATAATTTCATAGAATAGCAACATTGGACAAGGATTTTATGTGACAATGATAAAACAAGGCCAAACCAAGTCCATACTATGATCATGCTGCCACAGAAATTTAAATGGGAAAACAAAAAGAAATCCCTTGTGCAACCACAGAAATGACTATGCATTCTCCTCTTTTTGCTAAGTAAACACTCCCTACTCCCCAGGGGCAATTCTAGCCCCACTCAGTTCCTTCTGTCACCTAGAAATAACTGTTCCTGCTTTCTGCAACATGCACTCCATTCACTTTCTTGGATATTCTCCCATATCCTAGAATAATCCTCCAACTCCTTCTTATTGTAGTGTTCCATTGTTTCCTTCTCATGGTTTTCTCTCCCTCATTGCAACAATAAAGTTAATTTTGATGACTACCGGTATTCCTAGTGATTCTTGCTGGAGGGTATCAACATAATGCACAAAAATTGGCACTTTGATCATTAGCAAACTATTCATAAGTACAAACTGGAAGAGCACAAGTGCAACCAGAAAGGAGCTGATGGACTGAAAGAACTCACAGCATTGGTGAATAGGTTTAGTATGTGAGAGACTGTGTACAGGAGACATAAAGAGAGGACAGACTTCACTATGATGATGACAGTTTGTACTGATAACTTACTATTTATAGCTCCAAGAACAGCTTGTTGTGCTCAGTAGACTGTACTCTGATTAAAGCCTAATTTTTATTTTAAAGATGGAGCTAAGAGCAAGTTCTTTGATCTCAAGATGAGTAGACTTTTTTCGCATCAATTCTGACTCACCGAGTATGTTAGGAACACAAAGATGCTGCAGTGTTTTACCTGTTGAGGAAGAAAGAGGGGATCTCTGGTCAAAGAGGGGAGCTGAGGAGATCACTTTCTCTCCTCTCTTGCAGGGCAAACTGACTCAAATTAAATGAATTTCATTGTCATCCAGATAACCATCCTCAACAACCAATTTTTCATTTAGAAAAATGTCACTAAATATTCATATTCAAATGTCACTAAATAATTTAAACTTATTCTGATGAAATAATATTGACAAACATCATTCATAAAAGCAGATTATCAGATTTACAAAAAAATATTTAATCTTTCGGAGAGTCTTCCTTTCTACTTGCTTCCCTCCCTAAGGTGGTGTCAAGGGATATGGAGAGAGGGGTTTTAAGGATCTCCTTGTTATGAAAAAGTGCCAGGGTTCTCAGATCTGATGCCCTATATTCTTCTGGCCTGCAGGACAAGGTTCCTTGTAAGCATACGTGTAGTTAACCCTGATGATGGTCATGGCTGAAGCCTTCGATTGGTTCAATTATTTATCTTGTGTCTTTTAACTTGGTCAGAACAATTGGATCTCAACTTGGTCTTCACCTTACTAATAGCAACTGATCCCATCATATCTATCGTCTCAACAGCTATAGTGAGCTCCTTATCAGGCCAGCCAGATCTCAACCCAGTGCCTGTGCCATTGGGAATTGGGGTTGATTCAGGAAAGGAAAACTTCAGGGCTCCCCCCTGTCAGATTCCATAACAGGCCAAGTTCCTAGAGACTTGTTCAAGGTTAGTGGGAGAGGGGCAGACCAGGAAGTGACCTTTTCTTAGCTTTCTCAATGATGAGTGAAAGCAACAGCCTCCTTCTCAGCCTTTAACGTTATCCTTATTTATCGAAAGTACCTCTTTCCTATATCTTGCAGCCAAAAGTGCGGAAATTAGTGACTACTTCCTTCTTTCCTTCTCCTCCTCATTTTCCTCTTCCTTCCAATCATTTCCTAGCCAACAATGGCCAATATTCCACTATAGATCCCCTATGCTCTATTTTCCTTGCACCATTGGGAAGTAAGTATAACAGACTATCGTCCTACATGGGTGTGGTAAGGAATAACTATAAACTGGCTCCATTAGGTTGACGCTTCACAGCCTAAGATTTGGAAAGTACAAACTTTCTAAAGATAATACTGGACTTGCAAGCCTGCCACCTTGTGGCTTAATCCAATTTAAAATATTAACTAGTACCTAGAACTTCTGTAACCAGTCACAATTACCTCACAGGCAGATGGATACCTAGGGAAAACTAAGTCAGTTGTAGTTTACAGAGGAAGTCAAAACAAACTAACCTGTTAGTTCAAGAGAATTGATTGATAAAGAAATTGTGATAATGGTGTCAATTTGTGATAGCAAATTGTGATAGCAAACCAGGGTTTCCGACATTATATATCTTGACATGTTCTATTAGGTCTGAGTTTTGGGGGTGGGGTCCTCTGTATTTTTTGTTGCTGAAAGGACATTTCACTGATAACTCTGCGAAAGACAGCACTTTCAAAAGTTTTATATTCCAAGAGAGTTACTCTCTTTTTTAAAAATGTCAATGAACACAACCGATGGTGGCAATATAGGTTTTATACGTATATTTTAGATTTTTAAAAAAAAAAACTTTGCCTATAGTAATCTCAATGAATGATTCTATTTTTCCAATCTATAATCTGATTCACTTTCTCTATAATTCTCTATTGTAACTGTTCTAGAACCATGAGGAAAATGTCAAGCATAAGAGGTGAGTATTTCCCTAATCAAAGCAGAGAACCAAAGGTTTTAGTAAGTCTATTTAAAATGCTCTGGGGTCTATAATAAAAATGCTAACATAACACAAAATATACTATTAAAAATATTTACAGATTAAATATCCCCTAATGTTGTACAAATACTAAATCTTAACCCAAACTGGTTTGTATTCTGTGTTACTAAAATTCCATTTTTCCTACTTCATGAATTATTTCAAAGACAACTTTCACCAGCACGTGACTGTAAAGTGCTGGTATTTTTAATTCTCTGTGAATACATTCAAAGTTTAAACATAGTAGGAAGCTTCTTCTCTGTTGGAAATTTCATACAGCTGTGCTGAGCAAAAGAAGTTGAGTTTTCTTTAAAATTGAACATATTAATTTAACTAAAGTAAATTAAATCCCATACTGTAAGACACCAACTCGATTTAGAAATTTGTAGTTCAAAGGTTGAAATCATTCTCATTTCAAATAAACATAAATTGTAGAGTAACAGATAGGATAATTACCTTAATATCAGTTGAAGGATCAAATTACATGCATTTGAAAATGATTGATTTATACATACATGCCATAGAGTAGTACTGATGTAGTAAATGTGCTCAATTTTTATTAACCTATTTACATGCACATGCACACTAACAGCTTGCAAAATATCACTATATTCTATCACAGGTATCCACTTAACAAAATACTGATTTATAATTTCCATAATTCTCATTACTTCTCTAACTGCAGAAATATTTTGAGTCTTGCCTTGACTGACGGCAAGATTGTACTACGGAATGTTTTCAAGGTTTTACATTTCAAAGGGCAGGGAATATTGTTCCAGGCAGTAATTTCTAGGAAGCATGATATATAGGGGTAGGAGTCATAAAAGCCAATCCTTTGATTTTCTCCAGTGAGCTCATGTGCCCACAGTAAAAACAAACCTTTTAATATTTGGAACCATGTCATGAATAAATCGGTCTTTTGATTTAACCCTACCCAACCAGATAGATCACCAACTGAATAAAATGTGAAATAGTCTATGAGGTGCTACTATTGACTGATGCAGAAAGAAAGGCAATAAAACACATTGAAGACTGTGTCTCACTTTGCTGAGTTAACAAAGGGCACCAGGATGATTACAAATTTCCAGAGGCCCTAATCAATGTATCTGTTAGACCCAGAGAAGCCTTAAGATGTTAGACTATCACCAGCAACAAAGAGTAAAAACTTATTAATACATCTGAGCATATTACACTGTTGCCTTAAGCATAAAGAAGTAAAAACAGAATCCAGCAATGATGCATAACTTTTGGGACAGAACACAGTGACAAAAAGACATGGAGTTCTAGGCCGTCATGTTGCATGGTGTGTCACTAGGTTGACACAGGCTCAGTGGAGAGCACCCCGCTAGAGTATGGGGCACCTAGAGAGGGAAAGGTAGCCATCTGAAACAAATTAGAATCGACATCAAAAAGCAATATGTGTGGGATGTATTGAAAGAATGTCCAACACATTCTTTACACTTTTATGATTAAAAAGTGAAGTCTAATTCCCCTTTTCTTGAGTAAAGGTTAGACTTAGTCACTAGCATCTAACTAATAGAATGTGGCTAGAATGATGCTGCATAAATTCCAAGCCTAAGTTTGAAAAGGCAATATAGTTTCCTCCCAGCTCTTTCTCAAGATGTTTACCCTTAGAACCCAGGTCATGTGAAGAGGCCCCATATAGGTGTCCCAGTCAACAGCCTTTGCTGAGGTCCCAGCATACAGCCAGAATCACCTGCCAGCCATATGTAAATGGAATCTCAGAAATAATTCCAATCTCTGTCACTGTACAACTGTATGGAAAACTAGAAGAACTGCCTAGCTGAGTACAGTCAACACCTAAAATTATGAAGAGATAAGAATAATGAATGATTGATGTGGTGTCACTTCATTAAATATGAAAGAGTTTTTATACAGTCATGGACAACTGAAACAAAAGGATATTTGCAAGTATACTGATCCTAAGATGTGGCTTATTAGAACATTCCTGTTGAGGTTAGCATGCTACCCTTGCATTTTCCAAGGATTAACGTAATACACAAGTCTCTATTAGAGATACTGAAATGCAATTCATGTAAGACGTGATTGCAAGTAAGGGTGACATAATTTGTTTAATATCGCCTTAATATGAAGTAAAGTGATTTGTATATAATCTATGAAATGTTGAGCTAAAAAGCAAGAACTGTTTCATTGTCTCCACTGTCTAAGAGAAAGTGTGACTTCACCATGTGTCATGAGTATTCTAGATAATTTGGCAAATATGCCCTTGTACTGGAGATAGAGGACATCTGTGCACAATAATCTAATGAAACTAGCCATGTAATAACTTTTATTTAAGTTATATACTTATGCCCCATATTGTTATAGATTTGAAGAAGCTTAAAAAGATATATCCTTTGAAAAAGGCAGCATAAATTTAAAATGTGGTACAAATTTGGCTGTAATTATTTTAAGATCCAAAATAAAAAGTAAAATTTAGATAATTACATAATTCACAGGTTCATAACATTAAACAAAATAATTTCTCAGGAGTATACTTATCCCTAGCATAAAAAATTAAATAGTATAATTTTTCTTTCAGAGCAGGATCATAAAAAGAGGTTATTATGTGTCGTAAATGAACAACATCTTTTCAATTGCTACACAGGCAAGCTCTGGAATATTTCTTTTTCTATCTTTTTATGATTATCTTACAGTTTAAATTAAATAAGTTAAAACTATATTTACTAAGAATAAGCAAACAATAGGAAGATATATAAATTAAAAGACTAAAAAAACAGCTCTTTATTTTTGCCCCTATCTCTGCCACTCAATTTGAAATGTCAATTTCATCAAATAAAAAATTTCGAACTCTATTTACTTTCACATATTTGTTTATTTCTGCAACCGCACCACACAGTTTAATAAGGTTGTTTCTTAGACTTTCCTTCAATAAGACTAGTGGTAAAACATTTCTGCATGTGTATCAGGGAGGGAGGCAATATAATGTGATCTACACATCGAATCTTCTGTTATGACAATCTAAGAATTCATTTTAAAATATCTAGAAAGGTATATGTACCACATGTCATTCAAACAACAACACTTATGAAATGTTTTTTTTTTTTATCAATTGAACTGGTAACAAAAAATGAATGGTGATGAGCATAAAATTACTTTATCTAGTACTTGTCTAGAACAGGTGTCCCCAACCCTCGGGCCGCGGACTGATATGGATCCGTGGCCTGTTAGGAAGAGGGTGGTACAGCAGGAAGTGAGTGGTGGGCCAGTGAGTGTAGCTTCATCTGTATTTGCAGCCACTCCCCAGCACTAGCATCACTGCCTCAGCTCTATCTCAGATCATGAGGCATTAGATTCTCATAGGAGCATTAGTCCCTGGTGCCAAAAAGGTTAGGGATCACTGGTCTAGAATGTAGCTATTAAGTATTCAACAATAATTCAAGGTCATAGTTCTTATCAATAACAATGTAAGACTACAGGTTTAACAATATTTTGTGAAACTGTAATATGCATCCATCTGGAATAAAGGAATACTCTCACTCTCTTTTAGGAGAGATAAATGAGGTCAGGGCACACCTACTTGAAGGGTTAGGTTTCCTTCAATAACTTATTTGAATTGACTGAGATTTATACAGGATTGGGTGACCAAGACCCCAGGATTCCGCCTCATGGCTCTAGTCACTTGGTGATTAGTATTACCTTCATTTGATTTTGCTCAATAAGTATGGTTCATATGTTACTTTCCTACAGAGAAAGAAGAAACAGATAATTTGGTATGCATATTTATGTCTGTTGGCAGTCTTATTTCTCAGTACAAAATAATTCATTGGCATTTTATTTATCATTTTCTCATGTTTCCAAGGAATGTATTGTTCACCTAATTACACCTGACCAAGTGAACAGAATCAAATGATAAAAATACGTTGTATTGTGAATTACTTCATCTCTGCATGTAATAAAAATCAACTATACTTGGCATTATTCTTGATGTGCTGACTGAGGTTAGAATGTTTTACAAGATGGACAGATCAAGTTTGTCTGCTCTTCTGAAGTTTATATTCCATTTGGGAAAACAAACAATATATAAATATGGCTATTCCAGATGATGATGCTTTAACACTGGGTTTTGACTTTGGAACATGGTCTTTTGGCTGGAAAGTATAAGACTAAAGATCAGAGGAACTGAATGTAAAACACTGTAATCTAGTTTGAGGAGTACAGGTTAATAATTCTGAAGTTGTCATGTATGTATATTGAGATTGAACAAACAAGTAAATGGATGGCAGATGGTAGGAGTCAGGCTTCTTGCTGTTGGAGTAGGAGGTTATAAATAAGCAAGGAGGTAGAATAAACTCTTTGATATTGAATTAGAGTTGGAGATATCAGTATAAACTCATCTTTAGCTAACTAATACAGATGGACATATACAGAAAAATGTTTAGATTAAGTGTATGTATATGGCTTAATGTGCACACATATTTTCTAGCTCTGTTCACTAATAGGGTTTATAGGCAAGTATGTCTCTATAGCAACAAACACAGTCAGTGCCCAGATCATGATTTCTAATATCAGTCTCCAATTAAAGGAACTGGGACTGTTTGGATAAATGTTAGGGTACCACAGAATATAAAAAGATGAACCTGGAGTATCTTATACTACCAGAAAGTAAGGAAGTGTTCAAACAACAAAAAAGAAAGGCATATTGAATGAACATAGGAGCCAATCTGAAAGAGTTCCCATTGGCCAAAGCTGGAACAATTTGAGCAACAACAACGATAACAAAAACATTAGTAACAGATTATAACCCAAAATATTACATAAATTTCCATGAGTTCATAAAAAACATAGACCCAATTGTGTGCTGGTAAAAGTTTAATATAAATGAATGATTGAATAAATAAATGAGGGAGGGGGGAAATTTCTGGTACAGGAGAATAATTTATATAGATACTCCCCACTTATGGAAGTGGGGCTTATCTCCTCAGCCCTTGAGTGTGGACTGTGCTTAATGACTTTCTTCTAAAGAGAACTGTCATGGAACAGGATTGGAGAGAGAAGAGTAACTCAACCATAGAGAAACCTGATAAACACTGTCTCGGGCAGCTGATCAAGGTTAGTATCATCGGTGATAAGTCATGTTGATAGCATGTACCCTTGATCTAATTTAATCAGAATGAGACGTCACTTCTGTGGTCTTCTCCCCCAAACCCATAACCTCACTCTAATCATAAAAAGAACTTCAGAAAAACCTCAATTTCAAGACCTCTTACAAAACTGTCAAGGTCATCGACAACTATCAAAGACGAGAGGAGGCTAAGGAAACATGACTAAACATAATGTGCTATCCTGGTTGTGATCATGGAACAGAAAAGGACATTAGGTAAAAAGTAGTGAAAGCCGAATATACTGTGAAATTGAGTTAATAGTAATAAAATAATGTTTTCCTGTTATAAGAAAGATATAGTAAAATAAGATGTTAATAAAAGAGAAAACTGGATGTGGGATATAATAGGAACTCTGAACTATCTTCGTAAGTTTTCAAAAAATCTAAAACTATTCTAAAATTAAGTTTATTTAATTTTTAAAAAACTGGGTTTTGTGAAAATAGTGACTGAGAGGAAAAGCGAGTTGATTACTTTAGACTGGAGGTAGTCAGGGAGGGCTTTTCTGAGGAAGAGATTTTTGAACCTAGACAGAGCCAGTGATGCAAAGTTCTGGAGGAAGGGCATTTCTGGTAGAGAGAATAGCAGGTGCAAAAGCTTGAGGCAAGAATGAGCTTGGGGTGTTTAAGGAATAGCAAAAGACCTGTGTGGCTAAGAACAGAGAACGTGAGTAGAGAAATGGGTAGAAGATAAGAGGAAAGAAGAAATCAATGGAGTAAATAGGTAGGTCTTTGCAGGCCGTATGTCTTTCTCTTATACTAGACAAGTTCTATCTCAGCATAGGGTATATGACATCCTTTTCTCCCCTAACTCTAGTACACTGACTCAAACGTACAATATTTCTTGAGGGAAAAAAATAGGCCCAATGGTGTGCTGGTAAATGTTTAACAACTGATTCTCTATTGGAAAATAAAGCCTGGATTTCTACTATTGACTACTAATTTCCTTGGTATGAATAGTTCCACCATGGCCAATGCCAACCTATCGATGTGATATCACTGAATGAGGCATTAGGAAGAGATGTGCATGTATAGTAAGCTCTCTCGAGCTAGCATGGCTCCAGCATATAACTGCACAGAAACCACTTAGGATCTCTCTAAATAACACTCATTTAGCACAATTCTCGGTTGGCTATGATTGTACCTGTTCAATCACACATATTTTCCCAACTTTTTCAGGAGGACATTATGAGAGACATCATTAAATGTCTTAAATTACTAGTCAACTAAAGTTATCCAGAGAAAAGAAAGTTCAATTTATAAATCCTTCAACTTATTCTTGGTGAACTAATTTTGGCTCCCCGAAATCACTATTTCCCCATCAGAGTACCACAGTTCATCTCTGCCTGAATCATTTCCTAAAAGTTTTCTGTGTATTGATAACTTGTCCACCAATAATTTTTTTTTGGATAAATTATAATCTTCAAATTTTTGAAGGTCATAACCCTTCTCACTTATTTCAAACAATGCCTCTTTTGTATCAATGATTGCTCAATGATTACAGTAATTCAGTAGTAATTCGGTAACTTATGGTAATGAATACCCTTTTAGTTTAAATAGCTGATTCAAATAGCCATCCTGGAATCCTGGAGTTTGGGCCAGGATGCTAATACTGAAGTGCTCTTCCTGGAGTTGAATATCTCTTCCTTGGATGCAGCTGACAATGAAGGACAGCAACATAATGAAGCAGCTGCTTTACGGCCTGCCAAGTCAAAAAAGATGGAGGGAGCCAGGGCTCAGGAAATGACATAAGGACATATAGAAAGGCAACAACTCCAAGAAGCCATTCTAGCCAAGACATACAAGAATCCATAGTTCTTTGCAAGAACTCTCATATGATGGCATGGACTTATAGTCATCATTAAATTTTTCAAAGTGTGGAGCAGGTTTTATGTGTATATACAAAAAAAAATTACCACAGACCATGTTTCAATGATGTACAATGCCCAAACATAAAGACCAGCATTTGTTAGTAGTGTGATCTCCAAAGGAGATGAAAGAACATTATAGTTTTAGCATGACATCACTTATAAAAGCTCATTTAACCCTAAAAATAGCCTTCTGATAATATGGTCCCATTTACAACACAGGAAACAATGCTCAGAGAGTTGAACCATTAGGGTTAACCATAAAAACAATTGCAATTTATGTGGGCTAAAAATGCAAATAGCAGCAGTTTCATATTTAGTCTATTCTGGCAAAAATCACAGTGTTATAGCAAAGTAAAGATCCTACTTGAACCAAGGTATTCTAAACCCATTCTAAACATATAAGTTTAGCTTATATGTTCTCTACCTAAGGAATGTTCTCTTTCCATTTCACTGCACTGTGTTTTTAGGATGACAATCTTTTAGTTTACAAAATTCTGGAAAAATGGGGTTTCTGACTTTTATATGTGGCTTGAAAGCAATAAATGGTCAGAAAATTATTAGAAAATCAATCGTATTGCTCATTTAGCTTTACATTGACAAGAATTATTAGCCCTATTCCTTATCAGCACTGCCTCGGAAGATTAATAAAATATATATTCCTGGGCCACATACCTGGTGATTCTGATTCAGGAGGTTTGTTAACAAGGCTCAAATTCTATATTTTCATAACCATCTAACATGTTTCTGATACACCTAATTCTGGAGAGGTACTGGGGAATCACTGACATAGAAAAAGAGTCGGTTGTGATGAACTGAATTTTTTGTGTGTGCAGTGTGTCAGCCCATGCAGATACACTCAGAATTTTGAGTTCAGATGATACAAATAGGTCACTCAATGATTAAGCATCGGGCTGATGTGCAATGTACAGCCATACACAACTGGCTATGACTGCTGCTTCAGTTCAGCCTGTACTGAGAACACCTGCTACAGGTTTGAGTAAATTAGAAAGAGTAGATTCCTTTCTTCCTTCTCACACTGTCCTGCTATCTCCTCTCCAACACCAGCCCCCATTTTCTATTCTCCTTGACGTTTCCTGAAGCCAGTAGCTGCCATTAAGTAAGTGTGACCAATTAGACTTCTGGTGGGAGAAACATTCTTCACACGTTTTTCACACAAAGTTATAAAACAAAACTCTTTACTCTGATATCACATTATGAACTTGTTAACTAAAGAAAATCAGTATCCCAAGGACAGCATACACAAACAGCAAATAAAATATTAAAAAATAAGGTAATTATCTTTCCTTCCTTCAGATTTATATTCTATTTTCTTCAGTCATTAGTAAATTGTTTTTTATTCATTTGTTTCTATAGCTCACCGAGTTTAGCTTATATGTTCTCAAAAATAGTGTATGATTATATTTTCTCTGTCAGTCATTTATGAATGTCACAGGGATCTGGGGTGTTCTCTACCTAAATCTCTTCCGTCCTCACCATTCTCCAATACTCTCACTCTCTCTCTCACATCAACCTTTTTTTTCTCTATGTTTACATCCCCTCACTTTAGGGGACTAAGGAATAGGAATAGGGACTTAAAATTTTCCCTTCTTCAGCTTTAACTTACAAATCATTAGATGCTGTTTGCGTGTTCTATATACCTAGATTAGATTTAAAAACAGCCACTAATTTATTTACTTATGCACATTTACTGAGTGCATATCACATAGCAGATGCTATGCTAAACCAGTGAGATATATCCTTTCAAAAAGCCACACATTAGTCATGACTTCTTGAGCTTATATTCTAGGAAAGAAGGTGGACATTAAACATTTAATTGAAACCATGATGACTGTTATGAAACACAGAATATCACCAAGGGAGAGTGTCACAGGGAGACATAACATAATCTGAGATTCAAAGAAGGCCCCCCATGATGGTATATTTGTTATATTGGTGGGGGCAGATGAAGCAAAAGGAGAGAGTGGCAAGAAATTAGGTGATGGGCAAGGGACAGATATTGGAAAGCTAGGCAGCATTTAAAGTCCTTGATGACTCGTTGAAAGGTTTAATGTAGAAGAGTAATATTAACTAATTTCATTCCGTCATCTTCAAATAAATGGAATATTTGCCTCCCAATGTACTACCATATATGTAAGGTTCATTTTCAAACCATTTTTGCAATTGTTTAAAGTTGCTTAAGATTTAAATCCATTATTTGTAAAACTAGCTTCATTCTGTCCTCAGTATATGTTTATACAATAACCATGTTTCCAAGGTGTTTGTGTAGCCATAAATAACAATGTAGTGAGTTAAGAAATACTATGATGGGTCATTTTACTCCAAGTTGATATTGACTCATAGGTGAGAATTCCTGGAATCCATTGATTCCAGGAGATCGATATATAACATGTAAGAAGCATCTTTTTTTTTGTAGTTTATTGATGATTTCATGTAGTTCAGAAACTAGTCTTACCCAAATCAGGATACATTTAACCTCAGTAAAATCCTTCAGTCCATGTGTACTCTCAATAGCTCATTTAATACCTATGTTAATATTTCTACTTACAATCACTATTTTAAAACAGGTAGGAGATTTAGAGATAATTGAGTCTAGATCACGTCCATTCAGAGACACCAAGAGGTTCAGTAATCATCTCCAGACTACACTGTTAGGACAGAGCAGGGCAGTACACACTGGTCTCCTGATTTAGTTTTGAGGTTTTGACAATGTCATGCAGCTTTCCCCAGTCCTAAAATGTAGGTTCATAGGACATCCTCAAACAATGAAGATTAAAACTGTGGGACCCAGGACCCATTACAATAGTGAATGTGTCAGAAGATTTGATGTAGAATATATATATACTTTTATGCCAGCTAGCTGTGTTTCAGGACTGTAATCATAAAAACAAAACAACTCCTTCCCAAAACAAATCCCCAATTTTAGTTCCCTTCCTGAATAAGACAAGGGTCACTTGGACTTTAACACATAAAAGAGGTATATTCAGTAATTATTAAGGTTCAAATATTGGCAGCAATTTCAACTAAAAGATTTTTCCTTTTTTATAAAAGATAACTTGTTACTAAAAATTTTAAAGGACTTTACAGAATGTGAAACAGCTTTTATAAACCCATGACTTGATAGTATAATATACAATGAACTGAAATTGAATGCACACAATTTCCTTTAAAGATAATTTAATTTTGAAAAAGTTAAGGAATAATGCTCGACAAAATCTTTTGATTTTATTAGTCTCAAAATATCCTGTTTCAAAATAAGAACAACTTGAATTCGCTCATTAAAGAAGAGCATGTTGCTTTCACTCATTTCGACAATAGTAATTTAGCTTGGTTTTTGTTATTTACTCTGATACACTCTGTGGGTTATGTACTCCCCAGGTGCTCAATAAATGGTTGCTGTTGGACTGACAGATGTGTTTGATCTCCTAAGCAATATTGTAGTGAGTGCAAACAGATACACAGATGCTGAAGGGGGTAGCTTATAGATTTAGGAAGGGAGGGAGGACAGTGGAGAAGGTTAGGGCTCATCAATAAACTGAGACACTGAGTCATATATGCCTTTTGAAATTCATGTTTGTCAATTATTTAGAAGCATATGTAGGGAATTAGTGAATCTGAGGTAGACTCAAAAAAGTATGAGAGATTACTGTTATTATTAGATAAATAAAATAGGGTTCTATCTTGGCCTTTTGTTTTCTTCCCAAATATTTTTATAAATTTCAAGAGCAAGTAAAACTTACTAGTAGTGCAGTCTAGGCCCCAGAAAACACCAAATATTTATAATCACTTCCCACAGGCCAAGCTCTGCATGTAATGACAGATAAAATTTCTTCCTGGATGAGCTCACAAATCAGTCATAAAGGTGAGGTGACACTTGTACTGTGGGCCCAATCTGCATTAATCATGACTCTTATTTTCTATATACTCATGTTTTGATATCTTGGGGCCTTGCTGACCCTGGAGGGACTGATACTCCCAAGGTTAGCTAATTTCTAAAGATAGCAAAAAATTCAGTTCACCTGGGACATGTACCTTTTAAATGTAAATCAATCAATCCAGAATCCATACCCCAACCACCTCTTTTATAAGGCTATGACACATACTCTGAGCCACTCTCCCCCTGCCCTAATCCCTCCAGAGCCAGGGACCAGACAACTAGAGGCAGCCCCTATATCTCAGAGTCTGTTGAAATTATTCAAACTACCCAATCCTAAATCTGCCTACCCTGTCTCACTTGTTTCTTCCCATGGGAAACCACAATAAAAGCCATGTTTTCCTCTTGCTACCTCTGCCTCCCGACTGACCCTGGTGCTTCCTCATATAGTCTGGCATGATGTGTTGCGCCTCCTGTTTCTAGGGCTCTGTGAGTAGAATAAACTTCTCCCTTGTTGACAGTCATGTCCATTTCTGTGAGTCTTACCATTCCCAATTAAAACGAATCCTAGCTACCCTTAGAAAACAACTCCACCAAACCACTCGTTTTCAACTAAGAGCTCATTTGAGGATGGTGGAGAGCATAAGTGTGGATGACCAAGGTAGCAAGAATCTACAATGTACAGACAGCTAAATGAGTCACGAATTCTTCATAAGGAAGGAAAAGGCCATGAAATAAACTCGAAAGAACTAGATCCCACATATGTCCAGTGTATAAAAGACAATAACTTTAAAGGACTTAGTAAAGTCCTTTATTAAAGATAAAGCTGAGTGCCAACCTCAAATACATTTCAAGGAATGAGACTGTTTGTCCATGTGGGTCAGACTGTATTTATCCTTTCTGTTTAATCCATTCTTTGGAAATCATATGGCAGGGTTTTTCAGAGGATGGGTAAAAATACCTGTGGTCAGAAAATACCAATAGTAGCAGTCAAAAGTACTTGTATTTTGAAGGATTAGGTTGAACCGCAGGATTGAATTATGTTTATATAGTTATGAAAATAATGGACATGTTAAGGACTTAAAGGTTTGCAATCATATGTACTTTGGGAACCAAAAATCAATATTAATTAACATTGGTAAAATGCTCTCCATGTGTTCAATATTTTTAAATACATTTTTCCTTCTCTTTAGAAATAGATTTATGATTATGAAACGGTGATTGAATTAAATATGCTTTTTAGTACAGAAAGAGCAGTAGTAAAAGAAAGAATGAGTTTTATCAGAATGAATAATAGAATTCTCACTTCTCCCAGCATAGAAAAACACCCATAGTTTCCATTACCTATTTGCATGAAGACCATTTATAATGCAATTATATGCTTAACAGTAGCCATGATGTAGGCCTTCTCACAGCTGATATTATCAGACCACTTGCCCAACACTTGGCTCTTCGTGCCTTCCTCCCATGCACATGCTTTATGAAAGTTACTGAGAAAACAAGGTTGATGCCCTATGCTTTTTTTGTTTTTCCCACGCTGATTAGGTCTGTTTGTGTGTGTACATACACACGCAGACATATATATGCAATAGTTTCAGGCATTATTTAGTCAAGGGGGATCAAATATATGGTAGCTGAAGGAAACTGGACTTTGGGTGGTAAACACACAGTAGAATATACAGATGTCAAATGATAATGTACACCTGAAAATTATAATTATATTAACCAATGTTACCCCAATAAACTTTAAAAAAAATAAAAATAAAAAAAAATCTATTGATAGTGCAGAGATGGGTTTCTGACTAGTCTATTATAGCAGCAAATCATCAAATGTGAAAAATTAGAAAACAAACTCTCACAGGGATTAAAGAATTCTTGAAGCCTACCCATACATTAGATGCTTAAGGGAAAGGTGAGCATCTTTACATAAAGGTGAGAAACTACATATATTGAGTGATTAAATTGCCTCATGCTCTGTTCTAGAGGCTTTACCTATGTGATCACATTTTAATCACCATACTAGTCCTGTGGGTAATGATAATAACAGCAACGATAATATTAATAACAAACATTTTGGGGCACTGGATATGTTCCAGGTACTAAGAATTTTACATATATTAACTCAGTATTAAACTTTCTCAATAAAACTGAGTGGTAGGATGTATTATGGTCCACATTTTAGAGTTAAGAAACTGAAGCACAGAGAATATGTAACATTCTCAATAGCCAGAAAGTCAAAGAGACACAATATACCCCATGTAAAACAATATACCCCATGTAAGAAACAGTTGGCGGGCGGTGGTGGGGGGGTGTTCAGTAAGGACAAGGAAAGATTCAAAATGGAACCAGGTTGATGGCCACCTCCAAAAGTACGGATCGGTGCCATCTAAAGGAGGAATTAGATTGGGTATCTATGGCCCCCAAAACTTTTTGTCATGAACAATGAATGGAGGAGATAAGACCAGATTCTGAATTCTCAAGACTGAACACTGCTTCACAAAACTGAGAACTCTGCAGCCATCTCTCCAACACAGGAGGGCTCACGTAAAATTAAGCAATCACCAGACAGAGTAAAATGAGGCAAAGAATCCAACCTTTTGAATCTCAACAATATGGGTTCAAATCTCAGCTTTGCCTTGGGAAAGCTACTTAAGCCCTCTGTGACCATTCCCTTGTTAATACAAATGAAACAAATAAAGGTACCTGGTTCATAGGTAACAATGTCTGCCACATGATAAGCTCAATACAATGCATCATTTGGCAAATCTGCCAAGGTCATTTTGACAACAGGTTTATAGCTAGCACATTTCTAAAGTGTGAAGTTGTAATATGCCCTGACTAGCTACATGCAAAAAAATATATACCTGATGGTCTTTTTCTTATCTTTCATCTTTTTGGCTTTCATGTGGATTTCATTATTGACATTTCTGTGAGAACTTTATATCTAAGGACTGCACAAAGAGAACAATGGTAAATATATTTAGGAGATTCTGGTTCGTGATTTCTGTTTCTGTGAGAAAAAAATCTTAATTTTTTTTTTATCTCATGGAGGTCGCAGTGGATATGAGGGGCTTTCTAAATATTGAGGTGATGATGACTAACTTTTTATTTACACATTCTGCAGTTTTCCTCCTAGTGTGATTCATATGCAGAACACCCTTTTGATGAATTTGTCCTTTTCTTACATTTGTCTGTTGTGACATATTTTCCCTAAAATACAGCTGCCAGTTTGATCTACATGCTGCATCAGCTGGAGGGGTATGAAATGCCTCTCTCACAATTCAGCTGGTCCAATGGAGCGGTTTTGATTTTCTTTCCCAGCTGTTGTGGAAATTGGCTGCTCCTTGAGAATATTAGAACTAGTTTATGTTCCATAGCATGTAATAGTTTCAGAATTACCAGAAATAGCTGTCATAATAAACATGAAAATGATAGCACTAATTTTTCTTCTTGAAGAGACACAAACTTTTTTCCATCTATTTTATACTCTACTTTGACAGGTAATGGCAGCTATTGCACAACAACTATGATTCCAAATTTGCAATTAAGTATTTGAGAAGGTTCTAGAAACCTTCCTTAATTCATCCCTGCTTTAAATTTTAGTTGCTTCATTTTATTCTAATTTTCCTTTCTCCACCTACTATTTGTCTGGATGAGCATAATCCCTCACCTCCACAATTTCACAAAGAACAAAAGAGTAGGTGCATATGATACCTCCTTTCTGTACTAAATATGGTCTATTGCTAGGGAAAACAATGAGAAAATGGGGACTAGAGAAACAAGAATATAAAATTTGAGATATATGGTGGGTTCCCAGTAATTCCATCCAATGTCCTCTCACCAACTCTATGCCACCCAGGCCATTTACTCTCCTTTTTCAATCCCTTCCAATTCAGCAAGATTGCTCCAAGCTTCAAAATAAACTTTCTTTAATGGATCATAGAAATGTAATTTTTTTTTTTTTTTTACCAAAGATAAAGCCTTTCATTTTTCAGAAATGAACCAAAAGCCCTAAAAAAAATCACATGGAAAATATAACATATAGAATTAAAATCACACAGAAAATAGTTGTATTTTAGACACCCTTCATTTTAGGGGAGAGGATTATGCACTGGGTCTCTGAAAAGTTTGAATAGGAAGATGACACCTCTGTAGACAAACCAAAGACAAAGCTTTCCCCCAACTCTTACTAGAAATTGTCCTGCCCTTAATCAGAATTCTGTCTTAAATCTGGCCTTCGAGTTATCAGTGAGGGCATCCTTTTATAATAATCCACATTTTCTGAGTTGACCCACTTTTTTCAGCCCCAAAACATTCCAGTAAATCTAGGTTCCTGGATTCTTCACCCAACTCTCAAACTTGAATCAAAGAAAATGTTTAAAATAATAGAAATGCTAGTTCTGCTTACCCATAATTAGAAACAATACATACTTTCTTCTGACTTGGAAGAAAGTGGTCTACTTGATCTTTGATGAATGGAGAGTCAGAGATTATTTCAACTTGATAGTTGAGCAACTACACAGCCTTTGGAAAGGAACAGAGATCTATTGATAACCTGAAAGTTATAAAACAAAAATCCAAATCACGTGGAGCTGCATTTTCCCTACCAACTAAAACTCCAGGTTGTATCTAGAACAGTGGTTACCACTAGGCTTTGAAGGATTGCACACCCCCAGGACACGAGTTTTCCTCATTCGCCTTTGGGGTTTTTTTTCTATTTGTTTACTAAGGGCTTATCTAACTGCCCTGTTTTGGTCTGCTAGAAAGGTATGAAAGAGAAGTAGTCACCTTTTTGGCACTTATAATCCCAGATGGACAACACTGTTAACGTCTCCTGAGGTAATCTTAATTGTCTTTTTTAATAACATAGACTTTTCTCTCTCTCTTTCTCCTTTAATTCTGTCGATTTTACACTCAAAGTATCCATTTGAATATGGTCAGCTCAAGCTGATTCTTTTAATGGTGCCAGGTGACATGGCTGAGTGTTTGACTTCCTTTTCATTAAAAAAGTTTTATTTGCATTGAGCCAGCAAGCCTTCTATTCCAGATCCCAACGAAGAGGTGAACAGGACACTTGGACTGTTTGTAGCCATCTGGTTCAAGTCACTTTCGACTGTACCAAATCCGTCCCCACCTGTGAATTTATCCTTGAAACTGAGCTAAAGGAGGAAGAGTCACAAGGGCAGCCAGGCTTTCCCTGAGTCACTGCCAAGTTTAAGTTTCACATCTGACAAGAAGGGTGTTTTCAGCCAACTGACATCCCTCTCATAGCAAATGAAAAGTTGTTTAAGTAATTTTAAGAATCAGAAAATACTTTGTTTAAAGATTACTTTATAAATACAGGGCAGTCTATGGATAGTGTAGTTCATTCCTGCACTGTTAGAAGAAATAAAAAACGCAACTAATTTTCATTGAGAAGACGCAATTTGATCTGACTGCCTTCTTAGAAATGTTTATTTTATATCTATACTGCAATAAATTCCCTCCGCACGCTAAAAGCAGATACAGAGCAGTGGTAGATTATGAAGATCTGATGTCACTGCCGAGACTCACAGGTACATGTTTTGATTGTGGCTGAAGAATCCTGCCTTTTCGCAACATGAGCAATTTCAATACTGACTTTGACATGTCACCATAGTTCCATTGTCTCCCTCTCATGTTTATTCATCCTTTGAAAATGTTTATTTTATGGTCCCAAGAATAGCAGCACTGTTTATTCTTAGATCATTCATAGTTGCCTCAATTTTTATAAGATTACATGCATTGTTTTGCATTTAATCAGTTTTAAAACTTTAGAGCTCAGGGTTAAATCTTAGATTATTGAGATTGAAAGTGAGAATGCCAAAGTATCCATATTTGAGGGAGTTTTTTTTTTTCATCTTTCAAACTGGCAATTAAAAATAACAAAGAATAAACAAGAGACACAATCAGTTATAATACTCAGGTGGACAAATTTCAGGATCTTTAATACTACTGTATAATCTGAATGTTCTTTGGTTATATTTTATATCAGTCTGTTAGTTTATTTTAAATCCTTACCAGAGTTTGTCAATATTTAGTTGACTTTCTCTCTTCCATAAAAGCAGGTAAGTATTATGAAGATCCAGACTTCAACTCTATTGTTGATGATTAAAAGAGTTTCTCAGACATCACATGCTATCGACAAATATTTGTTGAATGAATGAATGGATGAATGAATGAAATGCAGTTAGTCAGATTTCAAAAGCAGTAAAATAAACTTAGAGCCCTTGTTCATATTATTCTTCTTAGTAATTTATTATAAGAATGATACAACATGAACAAGGTCATTTGGTGCAACATTTTTAATATCCCAAAACCAGAAGAGCTGACAGAATTTCTTGACATATTAGATATGGAATATGAGCAAAAGAGAGGCATTGGCAAGGTTTTGGCCTGAGCAATTCGAAGAGTGGCTTTGCCATTGACTGTGATAAGGAGACTATAGTAGTTGCTGTTAACTAAGAGAAACAGCAAGAGCTCAGTTCAGCATATATTAATTTTGGACATGTAAACAACTGGATATACCAGTCTGGAGTTCAGGGAGAAATACAAGCTAGAAGTATAAATTTAGTAGTCATCAGTCATGAGAATTCATCAATCACCTAAAAAATAAACACAGAAAAGAGATCCAAGGACAAGGCCCGGGACACTCTAACATTTAGATGTCTTGGGAGCAAGCAAGGAACCAGTAAAAGAAAACAAAATGGAGTAGTTAGAAAAGTAGGAAGGAATTCATAAAAATACATTGTCCTAGAATCCAAGAGAAGAAAGTATGGCAAGAAGGAGATCATGACCAATAATGGCAAATTATACTGCTAAATGAGATGAGAACTGAGAAATGGCTGTTATTTTTGTAGCATGGGGATCACTGATGAGAGCTTTCCTGTTTTCCCAATGGTGTGCAGGTTGGACATCAAGAATCTGTTGTTAAAGGGCCACAGGCAGAATGGGTACAATTTGGTAATATTGCCCTTGGAACCAGTATGTATGTCTTGCTGATAGGCAGGCAGTGAGACACTGAAGGCAGGTCAACATAGAGGGTCAGTCACATTAGAGAAGTAGTGGTATTAGGCATGGTTGTAAGGATGATAAGGATATCTCTATGCACCTAAGTTGAGCTACTTATTAGAGATTCTTCAACACATGTACAAGAGAATGCTCTGGTTTATCTTAATTGTCTCTGGGAACTCCACTTATTTGACTTTAAAATGAGTGTGTTTGGATCAACTCATGCATTCATTCAATCAACATATATTTATAGAGCACTTACTATGAGACAGTCATTGTTTCAGGTGTTGGGTAGAGCAGTGAACACAGCAGACATAATTCCTGGAACTTACATTTTTGTGTTGGTAAACAGAGAACAAACAAAAAACATATCTATGATATACTAGGTGGAGGTAAGTGCCATAGAAAAGAATTAGGCAGGGGAGGGAGATAAAGAATGCAGGAAAAGGAGTGATTCCATTTTAAAGAAAGTAGTCAGAGAGAAAAGATGACATTAGAATACAGCCCTAAAGTTGGTAAGCGACTAAGCCACAGGGATATACTTGAGGCAAAACATTGAATGCAGAAGAAAGCCTATGTAAAGGCCATTAGGAAGGAGCATGCCTGTTGTGTGCTGCAGGAACTGCAAGAAGATTTGTTTTGCGGGAGTGGGGGGAAGAACTATTAGGAAAATAAGGCAAAGATTAAAGGGAGAGAGGACAGTTAATGAATGATGTGTGTATAAGGCTTTGCATATTGTACAATGGGCTGTGGCTTTTTCCTTAATGAAGAGGGCATGCTCTATTTGCCTCCGCATATACCCTTTCCACCCTTCTCCTTTTTGCCTTGGGAGATGGAATCTGTAGACTATGCCACCCTGGATCCTTTGCCTTGTGGCTTCCATTTGGGTCTGGCCAAATGGGAAGAAGCACTGGCTGGATGGGGTAAAAATAAGCACCTCTGTCCAGGGCATGTGTGACTGCAGCTCCTTTTGAGCATCCTTCTTCCATGGCTCTAGCTCTCAAGGTCTCCCAGTGAAATTGTTATTTCCCCTTACCTATTTAGACTTGAGCAAGGAAAGGCTTCCAGCTGTTGCTGGTCTCTATTTGCTTCACCTTTCTTTATTATTTTCTTTAACTTCATAAAGTCTAAAAATAGCCTCTTCATTAGACTCTATTCAGGTAAATACGTTGTGCAGTCTCTTCTGCTCTGCCAACTTCTGTACTGAATCAAATAGAAAACCATTGGAAGGTTTCGAGCAAAGAGAAGGCAGCCATCTACAGGCCAAGAAGAGAGTTCTCACTAGAAACCACTCCTGCTGGTACCCTGACCTCAGACTTCCAACCTCCAGAACTGTGAGAAAGTAAATTTCTGTTGTTTAAGTCACTGAGTCTGTGGTATTTTGTTATAGCAGCCAGAGCTGACTAATACATGATCTAACTGCATGGTTATTGTTTCAAGTCATAAAAAGCTATCGGATAATCAAGTATATAGTAGATTATATATATACATAAAATTAAAAATAATTAGAAATAATTAGAATAATTAGAAAACAGCCCAAAATGTTTCTCTAAGTGGTGGTGGGATTTATACTATTTTTTTCTTTTAGTTTATTTTCTCTTTTTCTGCAATAAGAACTTTTTTTTTGCAGCAAAACATATAATAAAGTCATTAAAATGAATCAATATGAAAGGTTAACTTCTAAAATAGCAAAGGAGATTAAGAATGAGAAAAAGTCAGTCTAAAGCTGAATGTGCACTAACTGTGGGCTGGATTGAGAAAGAGCATCCAGGAATTTGAAACTTCTGCCTCCAGAACAACAGTATTAAAAATAGCTATAAAAAAAAGACCTGAAAAAGTTATGCCCTTATGTCCATATCTGATGCTGGCATCACAGAGATACACAAATCAATTTCCCCTACTAAAAAGAGTTAGGTAACTCCATCTTCCCCACCCCAGCACTCTCAATGCCTAAGAGCCTCAATGTGTCTTAGACAAAGAATCAGACCAAGGAAGAGAATGGAAGACAGAAACACATGTATCCTGTTACACAGTTTATTTTGCTGGAGTAGTTTTTCTTTAAATGAAAGTTATTTAGAAGCCTGGTGTGTAAAATACAAATCAAAGCTGAGCTGCTCTGCTTGAAGAAGAAATTGGAGAAAGAAGAGAGTGGTGTGATCTTTGGAAAAGTGAAATTCTATTCCTAGAACAAACTCTCCAGCTGCCTATCTGATACTCTGGCACCATTATAGTCTCCAAATAAAAGTCAAAGAGTCTCAGACTGGATGAAAAATAAAGATCTAATTTTATATTGCTTAGAATAAACAACTGTTTATCAATTATACTTAAGTAAAAAAAATAAATGACAGTTTATGGCTCAAATTTGAAGACAATTCTGTAAAACTAAAGAGAAGCTTGAAGAACATTTTCACCAGATGAATAGGAAATAGTCTCTTAAGAGGATGAGTTTTAAAGGGGTTGATACACACTTGGCTATGTAAGTAAGAGTATCTTAATTTTTACATACATAATGATATTTTAGATTACATCTTGTATACACTGGTCTGCCATAAAGGCAAAACAAGAAATTAGAAGAAATTTGATTCTTCAAATTTTTAATGATCTACTCTGAATCCAACTTTGTGCCTGATATAGGAAATATAGATTAGAACAAGACATACCCCTGCTTTCAATGATTTTTTCCATCTAATGGAGAAAGACTGAAGGAATAAACATTATAATAATAAATGATAAATACTTCAACCAGGGCCAATGGCAGCAGAAAGGCATCTTGAACAAAAAGAGATAAGGATGAGACATGGAAGTCTTCCTTGTGGAGTTGACACATCAATTTGATTTTCAAGAATTAGCTAACCAACAGGCATATATTTTCAGCTAAGCAAGATGAATAAATTTTAGACATCTGATATACAACATTGTACCTATAGTCCATAATAATGTACACTTAATTTGTTAAGAGAGTAGATCTCATGTTAAGTGTTCTTAAAATAAGAAAACAATAATAATTATTATATTTTAAACATTTTAAAGTAAAATTTTCATGAAACAAAAATATTGGAAAATTAAAAAATAAGTAAGCCACAAACTCGAAGATAATATTCCCAAACATATATCAGATAAAAACCGGTAACCAGGGTGAATAAAGAACTTCTACAACTCAATAATGAAAAGACAACTCAATGAAAAAAAATTGGCAAAGGTTTAACAAGATACTTCACAAAAGAAGATATATGACTGGCCAATAAAAACATGAAAAGATGTTCAACATCATTAGTTTTAAAAAATGCAATTAAAAATGCAAATTAAAACACCAAGAAATTACCCATCATAACAATTAAAGTTGATAAGACTGACAACATTAAGTATTGGCAAGGACATGGAGCAGCTACAATTCTCATATGTTGACGACAGTGAAAAATGGTACAACTACTTTGATAAAAGTTCTGGCAGTTGCTTATGAAACTAAACACTCACTAACTCTCTGACCCAGCAGTTACACTCCTAACTATTTACCTGAGTGAAATGAAACAAATGTCCACAAAAACACTTTTATAAGAATGTTCATAGCAGCTTTATTTGTAATAACTCTAAACTGGAAATTGCCCAGGTGTCTATTCATAAAACAATGGATTTATTCATGGTATGCATTTACAGATAGGGAAAACTAATTTATGGCAGTAAAACATTAAGACAGTGGTTTCCTCTGGAGTATGTGTGTAGGGTTTGACTGGTAAGTATGAAGATACTTTCTGCAGTGATAATAATATTCTCTGTCTTGATAGGGGTTTGGATCATATAGGTGTATGCATTTGTGAAATTCAACTTGTGTATATTTAATATTTTTGAACAATATATGCAAATTTTATCTTAAATTTAAAAAGCTATAAACAAAAAAATAATTAGTTAATAAATAAATCAGGGCAAGGAACAGCAGGAACAGTAGGTCTGGAGGTACAGAGGTATGAAACTGTATGATAGGTTTGGAGAACTAAAAAGATGTCATCCCATGGCTAGACAAAGAATCTTGCTTCTCTCATGTTTGTAGCTCTTCCCAAGAGAAAATTAGTTTTCATTACCTCCGATGTGAAATAAATACTGATAAGTTTGTAACAATTCCAAGGGGAAAAATGCAACTCTTCAATGCACAAAAATACCTTCTGATACATCTAAATAACTAACTATATTCTCTTTGACCTGGTATGGACTTCAGAATTTACATAATAGTTCTGTTCTCCATGCCAAGCTCCAGCATCATACTAGAAAGCCCCCATGTCCATATGGATCTCCATCCAATTTCCTACTTACCAAAGTTCTTGATTTCTTGGATACTTAGACACTAGACTATTATGGCCTCAAATTAAATCTTGCCACATCTAAAACTGTAATAACTCTCAAGTCTAAAATACCACTTGACACTTTCTCAAAAACTATATCTCCTGATTTTTTTCTACCTCTCTGATCATGTCTTTCTGGTTCCCTTTGCAGCCCTCACTAGCTTAATCTACACCTAAAGGATCATTAGCCAAATTATTCTGTCCTAGGCTCTGTCACTATATACACATTCCTTATCTAATCTCATCCACGATCATTGTTTCACCACCATATATGTTGATGACTCTCAAATGCCTATTGTTAGCTCAGACCTCTCTTGAGCTCCATCCTAGTACATAAGTTGCCTAATGAACATTCTTACGTAGATACCCTAGAGGGGCCTTAAATTTACTACCTCAAAGATTGCTCACTATCTTTCAGCAAATCTTTTCCTATTTCCTATGGTAATGGCACCATAGCCATGAAAATGAAAGTCATCATTTATTCCTGCATTCCCTTCACTAGCCCTCCACATCAAAGGCTGTGTCCCGTCATTTCTAACATCTTTTTTTTTTTTCAGTGTATAATATACTGCATTTAATTTTTTTTCCAGCTTGAGGTATAATTGACCATTAAAAATTATATGTTTAAGGTTTATCATGTGATGATTTGATATATGTATACATTATGAAATGGTCACCACAATCAAGCTAATTGATATATCTATCACATTACAAAGGTATGTGTGTGCATGTGTATATGTATGTGTATGTGTGTTGAGAAAACTTAAGATCTACTCTCTTTTGGAGTAGTGGTTACCAGTTGCTGGGGGGTGGGGAAAATGGGGAGATGTTTGTTAAAAGGTACAAACTTCCAGTTATAAGATGAATAAGTTCTGGGGATCTAATGTACAGCATGGTGATTACAGCTAATAATACAGTATCATATACTTGAAAGTTGATAAATGAGTAGATTTTAAATGTTTTCACCACAAGAAGGTAATACATAATGCTAATTACATGATGTGATAGAGGTGTTAGCTAACACTCTGATGGTAATCATTTTATAATAAATAAGTGTATCAAATACACATGTACGCCTTGAATTTACATGTTATATGTCAATTATATCTCAGTAACGCTAGAAAAAATCTACTCTCAGCATATTTCAAGTATATAATATAGCATTATTATAGTCAGCATGCCATACATTAGATCTCCAGAACTTATTCATCATGCATATCTGAAACTTTGTTCCCTTTATGAAATATTTCCCCACTTCCTTCACCCCTCAGCCCCTGACAATCACTCTTCTACTCTCTGCCTTTATGAGTTTGACATTTTTTAGATTCTCCATATAAGTGAGATCATGCAGTATTTGTTTTTCTGTGTCTAGCTTATTAGGATAATGTGCACTTCTAACATAGTGACCTTTTCTACATCTGTTCATTCACCCTGTAAAACACTGACTTATTTTCTTATCTTGAAACTTATAGAAGAAACAGATGTGAGTCTGTGTATGTAAGTATGTGTGCACAGCGTCATGGTACTCATCTAGATATCCAGGTATTCTTGTCCTTGACTGCACATTAGAATCACCTAAGGAGCTCACAATTCGGATTGAATTGGTCTTAAATGGAATCCTGGTATGGTTCCAGAGGATTTGATGTATAGCCAAAGATGAGAATCATTGGTCAACTATTCAACAGTCTTCTGTCTTCTGCAATATAAAGGTCCCCTGCTCACCTCAACTATGTTTCCAAACAAATGTCTTGCTACCATCAATCAATGAAAATTTACCCTTCAGCCACATTAAAGCATGCAATTTCTCAATCTTGTACTTTCATTGTTTCTTTCACCCTTTCCTCCCTCTTCACTTAGGATCTTTTAATCCTTAGTAAAGTGTTAGCTCTTATAAAGTTTTTCTGATTCCTTCCTCTCTATTGCCCCTAGCTAGAATTTACTTCTCCCTCTAATATGCTCCACTGTAATTGTACAGATTTCTATTACAGCAACTAAACTAGTTTATTCACTTGCTTGTTTACATATCTGTCTCCTCCTTTTTAAACTGTGATATTCTGAGGTCAAGGCTCCCAGGACATAAAAGCTAGATGGTGCAAGCTAATTAAAAAAATAAAACACCAATTAGCATTGTAAAAATAATCTCAACATTTCCAATTTCCCTCTGTAGTTGATCATAAGATAAATTGTCAGTCGATATGGTAGGAAAATATTTTCTTCTCTACCTCTTGACTATTTAATTGTCTTCAGTGACTACAATATTACTGCTTTGCTGACCCTGAATTTCCAGTTATCTGATTCTTCAAATTGACATCTGAGCTCTGTAGTAGAAAAGTAAAAACAGGAGTAGAAAAGCTCCAGTATCTACAGTTTGAATCCCAGCTTCTCTGCTAAGAATTGTCATCAATGTTTGGAAGTTCAATTTCATCACCTAGAAGTTTCATGAGGCTGAGGGCATGTGCACCTTGTTGTAAACCCACAAACTCATACAGCGCCAGGCACATAGAAGGCACTTAATATAGATTTCAAAATGAATGAAGTGAGAGTAATCATAACTGTGTTGAAGAGTTATTGTTAGGAAGAGATAATATAAATGTGCATGTACAGTTCTTAGAAGAGGACTCAACATATATTTAATAAATGGTAACTTTTCAATATTTTATTTTTAGCGCAATTGTTTATTAATTCCAGACAGTCAAATGATACATTCATCTACCCCCAAAAAAACCCTAATTTGATACGACTCTGTGTCTTTTGGGTCTAGTCCCTCCAGCTTATGGCCTAAGGCCACATGCAGCCCATCTGGGATATCAGGGAAGCATTATTTCACGAGCTATGTCACATGGAGTTAGTAGAGCACAATGCACAGTTGTTAAGAAATTTTAGATGTTTAGATTAAACAAAGAAGAAACGGGTTCAATTGGTCACAGATGTAATGCTTATATTGAAAGGTGGAAACATTTTAAATAAGCATTTTAAATAAAGTTTCATGTCAAAAAAAAAAAAAAGGTTATGTACCTGGCTGTCATCAAAGCTTTGTCACAAAACTTTATGTAGCAAAATTTTCATGTTGGATCACTACAGATATGATGTTGGAGGTGTCCTACATTTGTAATTTATTGGTTATTTTTAAGATGTTGAGATAGAGTATGGATATTTTGCTTATTTTAATGCAGTCAAATGTCAAGGTTGAAAAGCTTTACAAAGGTACTTTCTTAAACCAAAGATTCACAGGGAATTCAAAGACTAAAAGATCCAACTTGTTGAACCCCAAGTAACTTACAAGATTTAACTTTCTTGCTGATAAAAGACACTGGAACATAATGAACTTAAAACTTCAAGTTTAAATGAATATTCAGGAATAAAAGAGTGCTTATTTATTCACAGAAGTGCACATATGTAGATGTAAATTGGACATGTGAATAGTGCAGATAACATCTAGAGACTGCACTTTTTTCTCATCACCAAACTGCTTTGAAATCAAAGAAATCTCCTAACTGAAGAATCTTAGAACTATTTGGTGGGAATTATGTTAGAATATTTGAAGATATTTAAGGATTTATGAGTATGAACCATGTGTAAGTTTCTGTGGCTGTCACTGAATATAAACCTTAGGATATGGCTAAGCTACCACACATCTTGTCCATTGATATGATATAATTTTAAGAGGACCTGCTTGAACTAAAAGAGAACTGCACTCACACAAAGGCATCCTTAGAAGACTGGCATTGATAGGACCAGTCTGCATTTCTGATCATTTACTATAACTCCTGAAATAACTGGGTCCACCTACCTCACACTCTGTCAGAAAATACTTTTAAAAAGTTGAGAACCTTCATCAGTGATATGAAGTTGAGACAGAATTGATAAGAAATCTGAATGAAGAGACACTATTATTCTCAATAATAATTTTATTATTTCAAATTAATTCTCTTTGAATTAGTAACAATTGTTTAATCTAGCTCTACGCCTATATTACGTGCTTCAGTATAACTAATGTTTATTAAAAAAATTTGGCATCCACCACAGAATGCCATTATTATTATTATTGTTATTATTACTTTTGTTAATAATTTGTAATAGGTACTTTTCCGTATATTTTCACCTACATCATCTCATTAATCTCTACAACAGAACTTAGAGATGGGTAAAATACCTCAGTTTTTCAAATGATAATGTTAAGGCTTAAAGGGTTTAATGGATGCTCAAAGCAACACAGTCAAGACAGAAATAATAACAGCTAATTTGATGCCTATGCTGCATTTCCCTATTTAGGATAGATGGATGCATGGATGGACCTAAAGTAGTGGTACGTATTTTTGCCATATGTTGGTATGATAGGTAAAATAACGGCCATCCAAAGATGTTCATGTCCTAACCCAGGAACCTGTGAATATGTTATATCATATCACAAAGGGACTTGCAGATGTGATTAAGGGTCTTGACATGGGGCGATCATCCTGGATTATCTGGGTGGGCCCAATGTTGTCACAAGAGTCCCTATAAGGGAAAGAGGGAGGCAGGAAAGTCAGTCAGAAAAGAAAATGCCATAAGGGAAGCGGAGATCAGAATGTGACTGTTGGAAGGGGCCATGAGCAAAAGGATGCAGGCAGCCTCTAGAAGCTGGAAAAGGCAAAGAAATGAGTTCTCTCCTAGAGCTCTCAAAAGGAAAGCAGCTATGCTGACACCTTAATTTGACCCGAGTGAGAGCCACTTCAAATTTCCAACCTTCACAACTGTATGATAATATATTTGTGTTGTTTTAAGATACCAGGTTTATGGTAATTTGCTAGAGTGGTAATATGAAACATTATAATACAGGAGGTAAAATGGAATAACTTTAATTAGATGTATAACATAGCAACCATATTCAAAAATCTCCCAATCTTAAATCTACAACAAAAATATCTGGTTTATAAAATTTTAATTGGCACACCCACACTGTCTCCTCTCCCATGTCCATAATCGCTTTTCTTCTTCTGTTTCTCCATGTCAAATTAATAGAAGACCTCAGTTGATTCCTCTACAAATTCAAACAAATACTAAACAAAATGTAACATGAGCTGAAATATAATATTTATAGACTAAATTTAATCTTACTGTTAGCTTTTCATCCCACAAAACCCTTATAATCACACTGGTCTAACCCGCCTTTGATTATCCATCTATGGGCCTTTGGATGACAGTGTTCCACCACTGGCAATTCCTCTCACATTCTCTTTGCTTAGATAAATTTTACTAATTTTTCAAGGACCCTTTGTTGAGTTTCAATACCACTTTGTCCACTGTATCTTTCCTGAACACCAGGACAGTTTCTTGTAAATTCCTGTTTCTCCCACATACAATAAAAATACTACATGCCAGATGATATGCCAAACACTCCCTGCCAATACAATGTTCACTTTGACATAGATAATTTCCCATTTTGAATATTTGAGTCTCTTCTCTCCAATCAGTCTACAGATTCTTTGAAGAGGGTGGGGGTGTACTTACATTATATCACACTGAAAGTGGTCCCTGCTTCTCAGCTTGTGACTCTAAACCTCATTTTTTTCAACTGTCAAAATGAGGACTCATATACAGGTCTCCATGGGTTGCTATGAGAAATAATTAATATGGTGTATGTAGAATTTCTTAGGATAGGCTCAACATGAATTAGACACTCCATAAATATTAGATTTTTACCTGCTCCCTATTTATAACAAGTGATTACTGAATATTTACTGACTTTCAATTAGGCTATGTCCTTTATCACTCTTACTAGAGTTCATCTAGATGTTTTAGAAGAACATGTACCTGAATTATTATTAAATCCATTTCAGATCCTGTTGAATAAAATTTTTTAAAAAAGATATGACCACAATCCTGCAGAAAGATATGTACCTGGAGAAAAATTTGAAGGCCAATTTTGAATTTCCCATGGGAGTATGCTGAATCATTTTGTTCTCCTCTCAATGTAGCAATTCCAAGTTTTGTAGCTTTGCTTTCAAAGAACAGATAGGGTACACAGAGGACATCACATTTGTTCCTCCAATTTCTAGTTTGGTACATGCCATAGTATACTTTGAAAGAACTTCCCAGTGTTGAGATTAATGGTACTTATCTGTCAAATAGTCTCTAAAACCACCGTTTTCACTTCCAAACTTTCTTCTAATTCCTTCCTCTTGACTCCTTACTCTTTATTTACTCAAATTGAAGTATAATTATAAACATCAAATATCAAGCAAATCTATCAATGAAGAGAGCTCCGTTGTGTCTCCAGGGCCCATTTACACTATTCATGAAATAAAGCTGCTGCTTTAAGGACGAGTGGAATGTTTCACAAATTATTTATCCAACTCTTTTTCCTGCTTAGAAATTTAAATGTGCCTCAAAAGCCACACATGCTGTTTATCAATTTGTCTTACATTGGAATTTGCAAAACCTGTGAAGCCTGGTAGGAACAACATTTCTGTACTGAATTATTACTGAAAAGTTTTTTTTTATTGTTTTATTTAATCAGAATGCTTTTATTAAACTAGCTGCCAAAAGGTAATAAATGTGTGTTCTTTTGGCAGTATGCTTAACCTGGGAACCTCTTTTTTGATATCATCCAATGTTTTATTAGAGATTACAGATCTTGTTTTTCATTTGGCTCCTCATCTATACACATGTAGTTTAGATAATTAAAGTCACTGGCTTTATTTTTTCTCCTTGAAATGCTTAATATAAAAATGCAAATATTATATTTCCTGGTTCGGTATATAACTCCTTTGTCCTATCAGTCTCACTTGTCCTTTCAGTATTGCTAAGGATTTTAGAGATTCTTTAAAAAAATATTAATACGGATTTAATTGATCGGTGACATAATTAAACCATTAAATTCCAGCACAAGTGTGGGGAATAGACAGCCAAACTTTAACAATGAGCTTTCAAAAATATGTATGAAAAATGCTCTCATGTGTACTGTAAATTTTCCTTTCGGTACAAATAAATGTGGACAAAAGACCTTCTGATCACTGCCCATAGAATAATTGGATCACATAACTGAATGTTGATGAGTTAGGAGTTTAAACTAAAATATTAAATAAAATAACAGTAATAAAGTTTAAAAACTCATGTTGATGTCAAATTATTAACCTACCAGATTTTTCTGATACTTGTGTAAATTACTGTTGAGAGTATTTGGGAATGGATATTAAATCTGCTCTTTAGGCAGTTTAGGGAAAAAAAGTCAAATTACTAAAAATACTCCACCCCCATCCCACTAAATTTAGGCACCATCACCCACCTTCGATTATTCACAATAGACACATAACTGACTGATTTACTTCCCTGGTGTTCATATGTTGAATAAAATATATCTGCTTACATATTTCAAATAGTCTGCAATTATCAACATAAGGCCACATTACAGTCACAGAGATTTCAATATAGGCTCCTACAAGCCAGACTGAGGAAGTTCATGACTAAATTCAGAATTATAGAAAATGTTAATATTTTCTCAATATTTTAACTCTATGTGTTTTTTTTTCCTTTAACTCATGGCATCAGATGAGCTCTGTCTGCCAGCTTGCACCAACATAGCCCTACAATATACTGAGCACTGAATCACCATACACAAATACCCGATTCCACTGCTTCTTGGTGGATATTTAATGCTATTACATAATAAATGCCATTACTCTGCTCAGGTAGAGAAATCTTCTCTATGTTAGGAACTATAAAACTTCTTACATCATCACTGTGCTCAGAGTCAGATCACAAAGCATCAGTGTTAAGCAATTTCAATTCCAGCGGAGAGGGAATCCACTACTGTACTATTGGGAAGACTGTCTGAGCTTAGCAGAAAAGGCTCGGCACTATCTGGAATTTATGAAAATTATAATAGTAATTAAGAATAACAGTTAGCATTTATTGAATGTTTACCAGGCCCTGTTTTAAGCATTGTCTTAGGCTATACTCCACCAGAAATGGACTCTGAAGCAGAGTTGTGTGCAGTAGTTTTATTGGAGATTCTCTTATTACCAACTACTGTGAGGAGGTGAGAGAAACAGGACTGGGGAGCAAGAGAATTTAAGCACAGCAGCTGAAACAGAGGCCTCTGCCAATGCCACAGGGAGCTTAGAAGCTGGATGGCCCTTCAGAGTTGTCCTGAATTGAGGTAAAAGGACCAGACAAAATGAACAACTTTTGGCCTTGTGCTGACCCTCAAGATGGGGCATAACCTTGTTCATTGCAGTTTCCTTCATGTGAGGGCAAGTTCCAAGGATGGACTCTTCTGCGAGCCATCAGCAGCCAACTCCCATAGCTGTTAAGAATGAAGGCCTCAGTCCTGAAGTGAGTATTTGTGTGATGACCTACAGCACATACCTTATGTGTCTTTTATGTACTACTTCACCTAATCCTCACAGCCATCCTATTAAGCAGACTATTCCTTCCCTACTTTACAGATGAGGAATTTGAGATTTAATTATTAGTAACTTAGGGAGCCAGGACTTGAGCCAATTTCAAGCCTTTAGTCCCCACCCTCTGAAGGTACGGTGTGCCATTTTACTATCCTCAATTAATGTTTGATGAACTTACTTAAGAAGACAAGTGAAGAAGTAACAGATTATTTCAACTTTATAACTTGGGTAAAATGTCTAGCTTTTAGAAAAGAATTGAAACCCACTGGTATCATAAAATTTATTTTAAAATTACAAACCATTACTTGGTATTTCAATTTCTGTGCCAACAAAACTCCAACTTGAGTTAAAGCTGGGTGGTGGTATGAAGAGGCTCATTACATACTTTCCACACAGGTAAAAGTTTAAAGATTTTCAAATGACATTTTTTTTACAAAGTCACAAGAACCAGAGCAGTTTACAGATGAGTTCTATATGATATTAAAGGGGAAACGTTAATTTCAATGTAATCTAAAGTACTCCAGATGAATGCAAAAGAATGAAAAGCTGTCCAATATATTATATGAAGTCAATAAGACTTTAATATTATACCTGACAACAGTTAAAAGTAGTCCAATATCACTTACGATAGAGATGAAGCATTCGAAATAAAATATTAGGTATTAAAGTCAGAATACCACAATATGTACGGGTGGGGTTTATTCTACAAATGCAATGATGAGTCAACTATAAAAGGTAACAAAATCCATTCTATCAAAAAGTAAAGTAGGAAAGCCTCATAACAATATCAGTAAATGTTAAATAATAATTTTACAAAATTCAGAGCCTTATTAATAAAAGTACCACATAAAACAGGAATAAAAGGAAACTACGATGAAAGAGGCAAGAATACAAAATGGGATAAAGATAGTCTCTTCAACAAGTGGTGTTGAGAAAACTGAAAAGATACATGCAAAAAGAAAGAAATTGGAACACTTTCTTATATCATATATAAAAATAAACTCAAAATAAATTAAAGACTTAAATATAAGTCCTGAAACCATAAAACTCCTGGAAGAAAACATAGGTAGTAAACTCTCTGACATCTCTCTTAGCAATATCTTTTTGGCTATATCTCCTCTAGCAAGTCCAACAAAAGAAAAAAATAAACAAATAAGACTACATCAAAATAAAAAGTTTTTGCACAGCAAAGGAAACTATCAGGAAAACAAAAAGACAACCTACTGAATGGGAGAAGATACTTGCCAATGACACATCTGATAAGCAGTTAATATCCAAAATAAACAAGAAACTTATACAACTTAACAATAACAATGAAAAATACAATTAAAATTTACGGCATAGGGAATGTAGTTAGCATTCATATGTTAGCTAACACAAAACAAAGTGGAGGGCCAGGGGAGGGAGGGAGCAATTGGGGGGATTGTTTTATGAACTATATAGATGTCTAACCAACGTACTATATATTTGAAACTAATTAAAATAAATAAATAAAATTTTAAAAATTGGGCAGAGAACCTGAATAGACATTTCTCCAAAACGGACATATAGATGGCCAGCAGACATATGAAAAGATGCTCAACAACACTAATCATCAGGGAAAGGCAAATTAAACCCACAATGAGATAGCACCTCATACCTGTCTGAATGGCTATCATCAATAAATCAATAAATAACAAGTGCTGATGAGGATGTGGAGAAAAGGGAACTCTCATACACTGTTGGTGGAATTACAAATTAGTGTAGTCACCATGGAACACAGTGTGGAGATTCCTCAAAAAATTAAAAATAGAGTTGCCATATGATCCAGCAATTATATGTCTGCATATTTACCTGAAGAAAACAAAAACACTAATTCAAAAAGATATATGCACCCCTGTGTTTACTGCAGCATTACTAGTAATAGCCAAGATATAAAAGCAACCTAGATATCCATCAATAGATGAATGGATAAAGAATTTGTGGGGGATAGATAGATAGACAGATAGATAGATAGATAGATAATAGATAGATAGATAGATAGATAGATAGATAGATACATAATGGAATATTATTCGACAATAATAAAGAATGAAATCTTGCCATTTGTGACAACATGGATGGACCTAGAGGGTATTACGTTAAGTAAAATAAGTCAGACAGAGAAAGACAAATACCATGTGATTTCACTTTTATGTAGATTCTAAAAAACAAAACAAAACAAATGAATATACAAAACATAAACAGACCCATAGATATAGAGAAAAAGCTGATGGTTGCTAAAGGGGAAGGTGGTGAGGGGATGGGAAAATAAATAAATAAATAAATAAATAAATAAATAAATAAATAAGTAGTTATACACAAATTTTCAACTGCATGGGGGGTAAGCATCCCTAATTACTGTACTGTTCAAGGGACAACTGTACTTAAATTCCAAATTGTCCTTACATGATACTTAAATACCATTGGCTTTAAATATATTTTTTGTAGAAACACAGTCCAAAAATTTAGTATGTCTCTCATCATTATCAATCGTGTGAGCTCTGTAGTCATTGCGTAGCACAGACTCTAAAGCAATAGGAAAAAAAAAATGGACTTCTTATGGTAGACTTCTCACCAAAAACCAACAACAAATATATTCTAAATGATAGTCACTGGAACAATTGCCACTATAAATTAGGAAATAAGAAAAAAATACCTATCTTTAGAAACACCACTCTTGCAATATCTAGATGTTAATTTCCTATGTCTGCTATAACAAAGGCCCTGAAACAACATAAAGAAGCTTAAATCAACAGAAATGTATTCTCTCACAGTTGTGGAGGCTACGAGTCTGAAATCAAGGGCCGTTTTCTCTCACAAGACCTCCTTGCTGCTGGTGGTTGCTGGCAATCCTTGATGTTCCTTGACTTGTAGATGGATCTCTCCAATTTCCGCCTCCATCTATCTTCACATGGCCTTCTCCTCTGTGTGTTTGTGTCCAAATGTTCCTCTTCTTTCTTGTAAGGACAGCAGTCTCTGGAATAGGGCTTACCCTAATCCAGTATGACCTCATCTTATGTTAATGACATCTGCAAAGACAGGTTATAACTTCAACATATTTTTTTAGAGGACACAATTCAAGCCAGAACAATCAATTAAAAGTTAAAATTTGCAAGTAACTTTGGCCCAGCAACCCCACTTTTGGAAATCTTCCCCATAGAAACAAAAGTCCAATTTTTAGGATATAGGAGAATGTTTAATATCTAAATTTTGAAAACAAACTGAATTACATGAATTGAGGAACTGTGGCATATTCACACCTTGCACTACATGCAGGGATTAAAAATATTTTAAAATAATGAATTAGAGTTGTACTAGTTGGCATGGAGGATACTCTACAAAAAAAATGACAATGAGTGAGAAATGCAAGGTGTGGAAAACTGTGCACAGTATGATCCTAATTTTTTAAAACAATGTAACAGAATTCCCATAGAAGTATATATAACCGAATACATGCTAAGGTTAGTACGGAGAAAAATAAAAGATTCAAAGTTGTTGATATGGGATATTTTCTCGGGAGAATATAATGGGGGTAAAAAGGATAAGAGGAGGAAAGAAGCAAATGAAATCAAAAGGAAAGAGTGTATTAAAAATCCTTATAAGAATATATATAATTTATGTTCATAGAAAGGGGTGTGTGTGTGTAAATACTCACCCTCCAAGGCTAAATAAACAAATATTTAGTTAAAGAACTGCTGTAGGTATTCTTACATAAAATTTCCTAAAATGAGTAATCTTGAATGACTATCATAGGGGGCAATACAGGTAATTACATAGTTTGGTTCAGATGTGCAGTATATTACAAAGGTAGGTGACAAAATTGAATAAACAAGTAATGAATGCATATTAATGGCAAAACTTTGAGAAAATATAATTTCTTTACTATATATATATGTGTGTGTGTATATATACATACACACAATAACACTTTTTACATGTGCTATTTATATAAAGTAATATTTTAAGTAAGTGAAATTCTTTTAATTCCTATAATGGAATATAGTAGAAGAATATCCCATGGTGTTCTGCAGATAGCACTGTGATTTCCGGAGGTCTTCCCCATCTAATTAGTATGAAAACCTCAGTTTTACAACATCTTACTCCATGCCAAGGCTATAGGTAGAGCGTGAAGTTAAAATAGTCACATATTTTCTGGGAAAACAAAAGGGGGGATAAGATCAATAAGACTACTTATTTGCAGTGTTTTATCAGATGACAGTAGATAAGGGAAAAGATAGTATGAGCTGGAGAGAGAAAAAAATCTGAAGCAGAATAGAGAAAACTCAATCAGTGGTCTTGAATATGTGCTTTGGTGGGCTTACCCGCTAACTCCCTTAAGTCTTTAGGTTGTGTATGCAAGACACTGGACTTTTAAGATTTTCATACTTTTTTCCCTCTACTACACCAGAATTTACCTGGGCAAAAATTAACTGGAGCATTTAAATATGAAAGGGTCTTGCACTGTCGGAAGCATCTTTTTAGAATTAAAACCTGATATAATCTACTAAAATATAATACAAACTAAGACATTTTCCCAAAGCCAGGGTGTTAGTGAATATCCACGCTGAGTAAGTCATTTTATTAAGCCCTAAGGATACAATGATGACTGTAACATGATACATTTCCTAAAGTATTTCCAGTCTTGGAAAGTAAGATAGAGATAGTAAACTTAAAGTAGAAGAGCAAATGATATGTTAGAACAAAAGGCAGGGTAATTAAGTCCCAATTGTGTAACAAAAATCTTAGTACATATAGTTAACTCCAATAAATATTCACCTGTTACTCCAAGAAAGCCCAATAATATAAATATTACAAAACAAGTTCTTGCTTGTTTCTATTGTGTTTAACAGTGCAGTCTTTAAAACTAACTACATATGAAGGGTGTAAATGATTGATGGACAACATTTTTTGAGCACTCACTTTGTACATGAGGCTGCCCTGAGAAGCATACTTTGCAAAGCTGAGAAGCAGGTGTGCATTCTTTTGTACTAAGAATAGTGTAGGCAGTTACATCAAATTGTCAGCATTATGCTAAAGACAGCTGTTTACTCAAGTGGATTAGAGTCTGTATGAGGTTTAAAACTATGAGAACTGAGCTTTAGTCCTGATGTTTCTTGTTTCACCCTCATGTGATTTAACAAATCATTTACCTTCTTTGAATTCCATTACGGATTCAAAACTCACTGAAAATAATAATTTCTTATGACTGGATTATAAAAAAGATAAAAAATATATATAAGTGTTTTTATCTGAATGTAAGACATTATTAAAATAACTAGTACTATGTACAATAGAAGGCTGATAAAGGAGTTATACGTAAGTTTGCTTAAAATTACAGTTTCTGTAAAAAATGGCAGATAATGTGTTTTTTAGTCAATCCTACAGTAGATCAGGAAGTGAGCAAGACTTTCAGCTATGTCATGAACTCTGAATGACCTTTAGTGGGTCATACAGCCAAAATCAATTTGAAAATCTCTAACATGAAAGGGATGGGGGAAATAATCTTCTAAATTCATTTTAATTCTCCACCTAAATAATAACAAACAACTAATTCAATGATTTGGGTAAATATTTTGTGGATGTTATATACTGTGTTTTAGAATAATAAATGTTTGAACCTCAGAGGACAGTAGAATCTGAATTAGAAAGCAAGTAACCACTGACTGATAATTTAAAAATTAGATGCCATAATTTATCAAAACCTCATTGCAGTGAGTTTGCTTTCAGCTCAGACATATAAAGAATTTGGAAGCCACCATTCCCATCCTGGCAACAAGAAAACGCTGGACAAGCTGACTATCAACAACCTTTCTTGGATACATCAGAGAAATGAGATTATAGGGCAAACTAGCATCCCAAAATCTAGAGAGATGGGCTCCTCCAGGAAGACAACTTGGTCATGTACTCATCTGGAGCAGAAGCCACTGGATAAATGTCATGTGAGCTGGAAGGTATATTAAACTAGAAAACTGGATGAATTGCTGGAGACTGGACTATCATGAGAGTGAGAAGCTCCTGGGGACTGAAGTCATGGTTTTTCCTTCAGGAACCTACCAGGATCTCACAAAATCAAGAATCCTGAGAAAGTTCTCCTGTTGCTCCCACCAAAAGGCCCTAGCTGGTGGAGGAGAAGAGTAGCCATTGTGAAATCTACCCAGACCCTTTTCTCTTAATCTCCAGGAGGTCTGACATTGACAGCTGGCCTCAAGGAAATCCCATTCAAGCTGAAGGAATGGAACGCTGCATTACCTCCTCCTCCCTATATCACTTGAGGAGAAAAATAAAAGATTACAGGTACTGAGAAGACCTCAATTATACAGACTAAGGACACTGAAGAACAACTGCTGCAGCAGGCAAAGAATTAGAGGCCATGGGCTAAGAAACTCTATGCCTACAGGAAGAATAGAAACACTTGTGAAAGCCAAATCCCCTAGGCACAGGCCCGCAGTACACTCCAAAGACTAGGATTTAATCAGACCATTGAAGAAAACTTCCCCTCCCCTACACCCTATCACTACCACAATAATAAGCCTCTAGGAACAATAATAGTGGATTACAGATGGGAGAACAGAAAGAGACAGACTCTCTCAGAGGAGCAGTAAAAAAGGAAGCCCTAAAGGCAAGAGGGGATACAAAAACAAGAACACTGGAGGAATTTGAAAACTTTGGTACCTATAACTACAACAAACACCAAATACAACCCAACTCCTGGCCAGATTAAAATAAATGCTTACATTATGGGTCAATATTTAACATCCTACATAATATGTATGACTTCTAGCAAAATATTACAAAGCATGCAAAAGGCTAACAAAACAAAAAACAGTCTGAAGACAAAAAAGTAATTGGCAGAACCAGACTCAGATATGACAACAATATTAGAATTATAAAACAAATAATTTAAAATAACTATGATTAATATGTTAAGGATCTAATGGGAAAGATGGGCATCATGCAAAATCAGATATCCACAGAAAGATGGTAACTGTGAGAAAGTAACAAAAGGAAATTCTAGAAACAAAAGAAAACTACATAGTAACAGAAAGAAAAATTCCTTTCAGGAATTTCTTTGCATAGACTTGATAAGGCTGAGGATAGAATCAGGTCAATACAAATTTCCCAAACTAAAATATGAAGGGAATAAAATGTAACAAAATCAGACATCCAAGAATTGTGGGACAGTATAAAACAGTGTAACACATGCAAAATTGGAATAATAGAAGAAGAAAGAATGGAGCAAAATAAATATTTGAAAATATAATAGCTGAAAATTTTCTACAATTAGTGCCAAACACCAAACTAAAGATCAAAGAGTTTTGTTAACCAAAGTCACCATAAAAAAAAAAAAGATCAAAGAGGTTCAGAGAACACCAAGCAGGATACATGTCACACACACACACACACACACACACACACACACACACACACAAAACCTCTGGCAGGACCATACTCAAACTTCAGAAAACTAAACGCAAAAAGAAGTTTTTTTAAAGCATCCAGAGAAAAGATTAATAAAATTTATAAAACTCTAGCAATCAAGGCCAATCAAAGGAAATTAAAAAGAGCAACGATACAAAGATCCAATATCAGTAATAAAAGAAAGGTCATTCATCACTACTGATCCCAGAACATTAAAAGGATAATAAAGGAAAATTATGAACTACTCCATCCCCATAAATTCAATAACTTAGATGAAATAGAATTACTTTAAAGACACAAACAACCAAAAGTCACTTAAGAAACAGATATTCTAAATAAACCTATACCTACCAAACAAATTGAATTAGTAGCTAAAATTCTTCCATAAAAAATACCACGCCCAGATGATTTAACTGGAGAACTCTACCAAGAATTTAAAGAAGAAATAATTCTAATACTATACAATCTTTTCCAGAAAATAGAAGAGGAGGGAACACTATCTAATTCATTTTATGAGGCCAGCAATAACGTCATACTAAAACCAGAGAAAGACATACAAGAAAAGGAAACAACAAACTATTGTATCATTAACATAGATGTGAAAATCTTCAATAAAATATTAGCAAATTAATTTCAACAATGTATAAAAGGAATTATGCACCATGGCCTAGAGGGTTTCATCCCAGGATGCAATACTGGTTTAACCCTCATAAATCAACAATTTATTTTACCATATTAACAGGCTAAGGAAAAAATATCACATAATCATATCAAAAGATGCAGAAAAGCAGTAAATAACATGCAAAACCTTTCATGATAAAAATTCTCAAAAACCTAGGATTGGGAGGAAACTTTCTTTTTTAATTAAATTTTAGGGTGACATTGGCTAATAAAATTATGTAGGTTAAAATGGATCAAATACCTAAATATAAGACCTGAAACAAATTGCATAAAAGAAAACAGGTACTAAACTCATGGACCTTGGTCTTAGAGAGGATTTTATGAATTTAACATCAAAGGCAAGGAAAGTAAAAGCAAAAATAAATAAATGGGACTATATCAAACTATGTCAAAAGCTCCTACACGGCAAAAGAAACCATTAACAAGACAAAGAGACAACCATCCGAATGGGAAAATATGTTTGCAAGCAATGCCTCCGATAAGGACCTAATATTCAAAATTACAAAGAACTCATACAACTCAACAATAAAATTTTTTAATCCAATTTAAAAATGGGCAGAGTACCTGGACAGACACTTCTCCCGAGAAGACATAAAAATGGCCAACAAACATGAAAAGATGCTCAACATCGCTAGCTATTAGGGAAATGCAAATCAAAACCACAATGAGATACCATCTCACACCTGTTAGAATAGCTATAATCAACAGGACAAGTAATAACAAGTGTTGGAGAGGATATGGAGAAAAAGGAACCCTCGTACGCTGTTGGTGGGACTACAAATTGGTGCAGCCACTATGGAAAACAGTATGGATGTTCCTCAAAAAACTAGGAATTGATCTACCATATGATCCAGCAATCCTTCTACTGGGTATTTACCCCAAAGACTTGAAAACTCATATCTGAAAAGATATTTGCACACCGATGTTCATAGCAGCATTATTCACAGTGGCCAGGACATGGAAGCAACCAAAGTGTCCTACGATATATGATTGGCTAAAGAAGCAGTGGTACATATACAATGGAATATTACACAGCCGTAAGAAGAGAGGAAATACTGCCATTTGCTACAACGTGGATTGACCTTGAGATAATTGTGCTAAATGAAATAAGTAAGACAGAAAAAGTTGAAAACCACATGATATCACTTATACGTGGCATATAAACCTAAAAGCAGCAAACGAACAGAACAAACAAACAGAGCATCATGGACATGGACTATAGACTAGTGGTTACCAGAGAGGAGGGGAAGGGGGAGGAGGGGGGAGGTAGACGGCATAAAGGCGGTCAAATATGTGGTGACAGAAGGAAATCTAACTATGAGAGGTGAACACACAATACAATATGTATATATGCCTTACTGTTAAATTATATACTTGAAACTTACTGGATTTCATTAACCAATGTCAGCATAATAAAAAAATAAATTAATTAAGAAGTCAAAGAACTAGAAAAATTAAAAACAAAATATTTATTTAAATAACAAAATTAGGTAAGTGCTTTGGAGATAAGTAAATGCAAGAATAAGAATGAGGAGTACAGAGTAGGGAGGGATTGGAAGTTGGGGATGGGCATCACATTTTTAAATGAAGTGATATTTTTAAAAAGACTTGAAAGAAATGAGAGAATTAGCCTTACAGATTTCTCAGGAAGAGTGCCACAGGCAGAGGGAAGCATCAGTGCAAAGTCCTGAAGCAGGAGTGTACCTGGCATATTAAGAGAAGAGAAAAAAGGTCAACTGTAAATACAGTATAGGGACCAAGGTGGGCAGGAAGCATAAGAGTTAAGAGAAATAGCCAGAAATATAACTGGTTGTAGAGGAGAAGATGATAGAGTACATTGTAGTCCACTGTGTAATGTTGGCTTTTACCTTGAGTGTGATGCTAAACCATTGTTGAATTCTGAGCACAGGAGACTCATCATGATACTTAAGTTTTAAAAGCACCCCTTCGATCCTGGAACAGACATTAGTGAACAAGACATTAGTGAAAAAGCTAGTGCAATTTGGACAAAGTCAGTAAATGACAGTTAACAGGACGGCATCAATGTTAATTTCTTAGTGTTGATAAATGTAATAAGGATGGTTATGTAAGATGTTAACATTCAGGAAACTGACTGGAAGGTATGTAGACACTGTACTATCTTTGTAACTTTTCTGTAAATCTGAAAGTAAATTAAAGAGTTTAAGAAAATATATTGCATACAGAGAAGGCAGATCTCGTGTTAATTGTTCTTACCATGAAAGAGAGAACCAAAAGGAAGCTTTTAGAGATGATGAATATGCCTGTCACCTTGATTGTGGTGATAGTTTCACGGGTGTATGCATATGTCCAAACTCATCAAATTGTATATTAAATTTGTGCAGCTTTTTGTGTACCAATTATACCCCAATAAAGATATTTAAATAATAAATTGTGTTGTCATCTTAATGTAGAGAGGAGGCAAGAAAACTAAAATGTTAAATCAAGCTGCATTCAGAGACTGCAATAAGCTGATCAGCCTTGTGGCCAGGCCAGGAGGACACCTGCAGAACAAAGGAAGATTTCTGCTGGGATTGTTAACAACCCATTCCCCACACTGTGAAAGAGAAACAGGAAAAACAGTCTTTAAATGGATGCCCTGTGCAAAATAAAATCATTCATTCCCTATGGCTAAGACCATAGGGAACCTATGAATTAAAGGCTGAGAACTGTCAGCAGGCCTTTGATGCTACATATTCTTAACTTTTCAGGCTACATGCTCTTCCCCTTCCCTTTCCTCACTGTATGTCCATATCAAAGGAAATAGGTAAACAAAGTATTTAAACTGTAACTCACCGGAACTAAAGAATAATATATAAACTGAATTCCTTGAACAATCTGGGTCCCTCTGCCTGCCTTTACTCTGTCTTTCTCTCAAGTATTCTTTACTGTCTCTCTCACTGTCCACACCTTTCTTAGACCCTCTCACTCTGCCTCTAAGAGACCACACTCTGTCTGTGGAGTGTTACTCCTTTTCTAATAAACTTTCGGTCTCCCCCCACCCCTACTCAGAAAAATTTACCCTGTCTTGCATCAATATTTTAAAAAATGAAACTGCATTGTAGGAAAGAAGGAGAGATCTATTGTTCCAGCCAGAGGCTTGGACCCGCCACACACCAATCCTTAACACACCAAAACCAAAGTTTTCATTACATACAGAAAAATATCTAGAGACTCGTTCTACTTGCTTGGTGGCCAGCAGTGGGAAGGATCTCTCCTGAGACTCAGACCAGGAGAGGAGTTTCCAAATACTCAGCAGAAGGAAGCTTGGAATTCTGTAGGTCATAGGTAAGCAAACTTCAAAAGATTATTTGAAAGAAAACCAATAACATACATGTACAGAGCCCTTCGGATGTGTCAAGTAGAACATTAGGATGTGGGGGGAATGTGTGCCCAGAGGTAGAAATCCTTAAATGCCCTTAGTTGACACATAACTGCATTTCTCCAAATATTGAATTCGGATTCTCTCTAAACATCAGTGGGCTGATTCCTTCATCACCTTATATTCCGCCACTTAATTTGTGGCCTTGGGATTCTAACTACATCTTAGTTTATATAAATGACCAGTATCTATAATACTGGAATAACACTATAACACTAATTCATAGTCAAAAGGCAGGGATTAAACTTGATGGTCATCGAGTTATTTCAGAGCTTCATCGCCTCCATGTCTAAGGTGCATAATTAAATTGTCGCTTGAGGTTTCAAACTTTTCTGTACTCTGGTCACTTTTTTCCCTTTAAGAAAGAGCTGCTTTCTCTCTTGGAATCCCTTCTTTCTATGCTACATTGGTCAAATTTCTAATTACTTGCAATCTAGCAATAACCAAATAATGGCATTTGTACTGATATGTAACTGATATCTATTTGTGGAACATGGGAAGGAAAACTTTTGATCAGAGAAAACTGAACAGATCTTTTGGGTTAAGCTTCAATGTCATCCTCATTCCTACCATTTTTCTTGAGACGAAGATGCATCCCAGTGAACTCTCTCTCACTCATAGGTGGTATCACACATAAGCAGATGATTGTTATTTTTTTCTTTTTCTGCATACCATACCCCTATTAAACTTGGCTTGAGACAAAAAATAAAATATTCTAGCTTACGAAGTGATGACTTATTGAAAACTTCATGAATTACTTTTTTTTTTTTCATGAAAAGGAGTATTTCTTTTGATTGTATTCATTTATCCCCAGGGACTCTAAAGGCTTTGAAAGACATGAATGAGCTTCACATTACTGTCAGTATTTTTTTTTAAATCCATTAATTATTCAAAGTATGCTAAGGGACATTTCAGAAACACAGCAAAGTAACTCAATAGATACTCCCAAATATCTTATATGATTGTTTAATATTTATGATGCTTCTACAATGTGTTCTCACCTTTATAAAATGCAATGACTCTAGATCTTTTCTCTGAACCATCACTTGCCTCACAATAAATAGATATAATAACTACCTTAAGTTCATCTTTTATAATATTAACATCTTAAAGCTATTTGTAGAATAGAGAAAAATAGAACCTATATTTTAATGCTTTATAAATTTCATATCACCTTTTCATAAATTAACTTGTTTGAGTCTTACAAAAACTCTGAGACATAGTTAAAACTGGTATGTGATCTGCATTTCATTGATGGGGCAACTGAAGCTAAGAAAATGTCACAACTTATCCGAAGTAAACACATTAAAAAGAATAGGAACAATAACAACAACAACAACAACAACAACAAAATAGCCTTTTATATTTGTTCCAATGATCAATATCAGGCTACAGAACTTTGAGAATTATTTGTACTAATACGAAAATTGTACCACTCAGTTTTCTCCTTTCCCAGAGAAAACTGGAACAGAGCTTAAGGTAATTTTTTAATCATATATCTCCCTTTCTATATAGTAAAAATTACTTGCAAGTACAGTCACCTGCTTTCACATTTCTGTTAAAAAAGAAGCATAAACAAATAGAATTCACTGTGGTGGTTGATATTACCTTAATGAATGGACAATTGTCTCCCCAAATTACTGTGTTTAAAAAAATTATACCCATCTCCCAGATACTCATCTTTTAAGCCCACAGATGCCAAGCAGATGTTCTAAATTAATATTCCTGGAAATTCTGGTGTAATCTGTGTATGCTAAAGGGGTGTCTTATCCTCCTTAATACTCTAAAGATGAGGATGAGAGACTGGAGGAGAGGGTAAAGCTCTAATACTGGCCCTGTTTTCCAGGTAGAGTGACTAGATGAATAACAGAGGACAGTAAGAGGAAGAATAGGATTAATGTAAGTCAGAGACTTTTAGTTACATTTCTATAACTACCTCACTTCTATAATCAACTTTCATCTTTCACTATTCAATTTATACCCAGTTGTCTCTCCCAGTATGAGTAGAAAATAGGTTTCACCCTAACTCTTGTACATTCAAGACAAAAGCTTCCTAATATTTAGATCGTCATGACTAGCTCACTATTTCGAGAGGCCTAACTTGCAACAAATGAGTGTTTCCTAATAAGTGAATATAAATGTCTGGCCATGAGTGTTAAGTACTTCTTTTGAAATAAAATTACAGATTTTTATTGCTTATCTATTATATACAAAGAACGGTCTTACACACAATAATCATTATCATCATTGTTGGTTTTCAATGATATTAATTAACATTAGAAACAGTGTAAATTCTTGATTATTTTGTCAAAATTTATAATCGGCTAACCTAGGATAAAATTAAGTTTTTCATCTAACCTTGGTATCTGCTGAATCTTAATTTCCCCATGATGTTTGAAATGGCTTTAATTTGTAGCTATAAAGCAGGGAAAAAGTTTTATCAGCAAATGATTGCAGATAAAAGTGAAAAACAGTAGCCTATATAGTTTGGGGTGATCATTGCAAATTTTGTAATCCAACACATGAACCAGTGGGAGTTTTATTTCATTATCAGTATTTGGAATTAAAGAAAATAGTGGTAGAAGAATACATTCTATAAATGTTTCATGTTAAACTCCTCGCACATTTAAAAAATTTTTAGAAGTAAATGTCTGATCTAAGATGGTATATATCTTTTCCCGAATTTAAAGGATGTAATATTTTTTAGTAGCAGATATGCTAAAGATAAATTTTAGAGGCATCGATAGTATTGATTGTCTTAGAATATTACTCGGCCATAAAAAAAGAATGAAATCTTATAATTTGCAACAACATGGATGGACCTAGAGGGTATCATGCTAAGTGAAATAAGTCAGACAGAGAAAGACAAATACCATATGATCTCACTTATATGTGGAATCAAAAGAACAAAATTAACAAACAAACAAACAAAACAGAAACAAACGCGTAGATACAGAGAACAAACTGATGATTGCCAGATGGAGGGGTTTTAGGGTGCTGGGTGAAAAGGAGGAAGAGATTAAGGAATACAAGTCGATAGTTACAAAATAGGCTCAGAGATGTAAAGTACAGCATAGAGGATATAGTCGATAATATTGTAATAACTATGTACAGTGCCAATTAAGTACCAGACTAATCAGAGGGATCATTTCATAAATTATATACATGTTTAATCACTATACTGTACACCTGAAACTAATATAATATTGAATGTCAACTGTAACTGAAAAATAAAAAGAATTTAAAAAATAATATTGATTGTCCTTGTAGGAAACCAGTATGTCTCTATTCCAGCGAACGTTACTCAGAGCTCTCTTCCGTCCATAGTTCTGAAAAATTTTGTCATTTTTTTAGAGATTTACTTATCTTAATCTAGGTGTGATATTTATCTTTCTTCACAACTTTTTAGCTTTCAGTATTACCTTTAACAATGCCATCGATGTTTGCCATCTGAATATCATGTATAACTTCTTCACTGCTTTGTTGGTTCTATAAGTATTTTCCAAACATACTCATTCCTTAGCATTCCTTTGACAACAGATACCCGCCCTCCATGTACCATTCAATTTCTGATTTCCTCTTCACAGAAAATCTTTTAGGAAAATATTGTGGACTTTGTACTTCTACCAACTCTTCAATAACACAATTATCAAAGGAAGATGACTTCCTTGTTGTTAAATTCAACATTCACATCTCTATTTTTTTTTATATATTTCTCAGTAGTAGTATCATTGACCACTCCCTCCTTGAAACACTTCTCCTTCCTTATCCTTCATTACTTTACACTTCTTCCTGCCTTAAAATCCATTTCAACTCATTCTACTTTGCTGCCTTCTCTATGAGTTTTCTAAGAGTCAATCAGTAATGCTCTGGTTTCCTATATTACCCAGTCACATCTTGTGGTTTTAAATACCATTTATGTACTTCTGACTTCCAAAATTAACCACCTGTGCTTGAGACCTGCCTTGTATACCAGACTCATTTATCCACCTAACAATTTGATACATCCACTAGGATAGTGGATTGGGCATGCACTCCACAGAACATTCCATAAAAAGAGCTTTTGATTTCACCCTCTACCATACCTGTCCTGCCCTAACACTTTTCAATTTTAAGAAATCAATTTATGTTGCAAAAAAGAGAAGAGATTACTGAACCAAAGATTACTGAATAGGCAGAAAAAATTCAGAGATTACTGAATAGGCAGAAAAAATTAAGTCTAGTACACAAGTGGAAGTGTTAATTTTTGCTGGGAGAACGGTTAGTTCACAGTGACCAAAAAGAAAGCAGGGCATGTGAGCACATGCACGTAGTGGTAGTGAAAGTTTGTGGAAATGATCTTCTTTCACATTTACTGCAATGGGAACAAAGTCTTTAACTGAAACCCATTGTGGAGGAGGAGCTGAACATGGCACCAAAAGCACATCAAGCTCCAGAATAGACTACTGAACTTCGTGCGTAGTGATAGGACATCCTTTCAGCAAATGAGACATGGATCCTTCATTGTTATCTGTCACACGAAATATTTTTATAAATTTCACCAAGTAGCTAAAACAAAATACTCTTTTAAGACTAAAATCTTTCAATGGTTTGTCCTTGGAAGAGTGTTAGTCCATCATTACATAAGAAAAAGTTTGTTGTAACCAGGCTCAATGAATTTCAAACACATTTCTTAAGAAGATAAATGTCAGGAATCTAGCTGAACAGCTGCTCTTGGAGACCTAAATTAAGGCATGGAGGACAAAGGAAAATTGTAGGAAAGCACACTGGCAAACAATGAGTGCAGCATTGTTGTATGGCATAAAGAATACAGCCTCAGGAAGTACACTATTAAGATGTAGAATTTTCATTGGGCAAATAAAAGGCTGTGCCATACAGAGGATAAAAACATTAATTGGCAATCAATAAGCATATAGATATGTATCTTAGCTACAAATCAAAAGATAGAATTTCTTGATCTGGCTTAAATGTATTACTCTTACCTTGTGAACTAATAACTACTGATTGCTCATAAACTTATCTCAGTAGCACCACAGATTCGCAATAATCAGATAGAAAGTAAAGTATCACTTTTTGTACAGAATCACTTTTTTAACAGATAACCATGAAGATTTACAAGAAAATGTCCTATGATGGGGAATAATAATCTATCTGGAGAGGCAGTTTAGCTGGTGGTTAAGAGCATGTTATCTGGAGCTAGACTATCTAGATTCAAATTGTAATTCTGTTATATGCTACTAGCTGTGTGAGCTTTGAACAAGTTGTTTAAGATTTCAGTGACTTGGGTTCTTCATATGTAAAAAGTGATAATAATAGTATCAACTATGAAGATTATTGTGGTAATTCTGAATTCCTACAAGGTTTAGCTCAGTATAAAACCTCCGTAAAACTAATACAATCATCAGAAAGATCTTCACTATACTGTTTTTGAAAATATGTCTTGTTTCTTTAATCTCTTGTACCTAGTTATGAAATCTGAAGTAACCTAATATATGTTTTAATAATTCCCTCCTCATATCATCCCCTATAACTTTTCAGGGCTATATTTTTAGTTGAATTTATACAACTGTAGCGTGAATTATAATTATTCTGTGTATATCTTGAAAAGAGCACCCTCTTATTCATAATTTCTCCCTTCAGGGCCCCATACTCAATACCTGGTGTGAGATATTTGCTCAAAGACTATGTACTAAATGACTGGCAAACCTTCCCATTTCTAAAGAACACTCTATGTGTTATGTGTTCTGATCTCTAAGCTAAACATTTCCAAAATTTTTACTAATTCCTCATATATCATCATTTCAACCGACTCAGCTTCCTTTGAACATATTCCAGCCTTTCAAAGATCTTCATAAAATGTGGCACCCAGAAGTGAACCCAACATGTCACACACGGTCTGACAAACACTGAGTATTCTGGATTTATCAGTTCCCTAACATGGACATTATTCTTCTGTAAATGCACAAAAAACAAAATACATTCTGAATAATAGCTGATTTATTAGTATTCCATCACTAATGTGTTCTCCCAACAGATGAAGTTCATATGGAAAAGCATTCATAGACACTCAAATTGTACTGCACAGTTTATATATATATAAACTTGGTATCTAAATATCTACATTCTTCTAATTCACCTTGCTGAGGTCACCTAGAGAGTCATACAGTCATAAATCACTATTAAAGTATCTAGAACAAAGAGCTGTACCTCGCTTGAGAGTATGTTTTCTGCCACTAAATATGCATATACATTATGGAATCTTTATTGAAAAAAATCAAGCAATACCCAATATTAGCTAATGAGTTATATAGGCCAAGGTCTAATCAACTAAGTTAAGGTTTCTTTAATTCTATATTTTTTCACCTTTATTGAGATATAATAGACAAATAAAATTGTATATATTTAACATGTACAATGTGATGATTTGATATATGTACATATTGTGAAATGACTACCATAATCAAATTAGTTAACGTATCTACTACCTCATACGGTTACCACTTTCATGTGTATATTGAGAACATTTAAGGTCTTCTCTCTTAACTGATTTCAAGTATACAATACTTCTATCAATGTTTGTTCTCATGGAATAATCTCAATGAACTTATTTTGGGTAAATAGTGTGTTTTTTTTAAACAATATTAAGATCTTTTAAAAGTCAGTAAATACAGAAGTCCACTATGTGAATTCCTTTTCTAAGAAGTAAGAGCTTGGACCAGCAACAATGAGATCGAAAATGTCCTTAGGAAATGGTAAGTTCAGTCTGAGATAATGCTCACATCATAATGCAAAAAAATTTCTTTAGTGTAATTTCATCGCTATTTGAAGACATCCATTTTATGAGTTAGAAAGTAGATATTTATATATGGCACACGTATATATAATAAATGAATTTATTTTATAAGTGAAGAAAAAACTCAAAATTCCTTTGGGACTGCCATCTATAGTGACAAAACAATTAGAACAGAAATCACGTTTTTTTTCAAACAGGTATACGAAGATATTATTGAAATGAAATCTTGTGTTAAAATTTCCTCCAGACTGAGAAATATGAAATGCAATAATCAGAAAATGACATAAGTGAAAAACATTACATTCATGGGCATTAAGCCAGGGTTTAAAAAGTAGACATTATGGGGAGGTTGGGAGCGGGGAGAAAAGAAAATTAAAGTATTGATGCCTTTGGTATCCATTTAGAACACTATTCATAGAATAGTGTGATTTTATAATGATTTAGGTTATTCTTCCATTTGATACCATTAGGTAAAATGACAGTATTTCCCCCCATTTCACTGAGGAAGAGATTTGGGCAGCATTTCAATAGCCTCCCTTCGATTAGCAGAAAACGTAAGGTAGCACAATGTAAAGAATGGTATTGATGCCCCTCCAACTCTGAGGACATGAAAGTCCTGGACAAAATTGTTAACTGACAGCTTAGCTATATATAGAGAAAAAGATATCGCCAGTTTATAGAAGTCAAGACCACAGTGTTAATACTGCAGGTTGATATTATGGTGCTTCAGGATGTTATCAAACCTGCAAACAGGCCCTGGACACATGAGGCTAGAGTTGTAATGCCCACAGGGGATGTGATCTTATGCCTGTATTAACTTCCATGTGAGGAAATGGAACTGAAATCCTGAAAGAAAGCTATTAAGGGAATTGGAAAAATCACAATTTCTAAGGCAGGGAGGTAGCGAGGACAATTGTCATCTGCCCAGTCTTCCGGCTGGGAAATAATTAAGAGGTCTCTGGGAAATCAAGATCTTAGGATTTGCCATAGATGAGTGGAGATCCAAATTTATATCTCCTGTGAGATAGAGGAATCCCACAGTTAGACATTAATGTCAAACCATCATCTAATATGAAACCTCTGGGGTCAGTGTCAAAAGACAAGGAGTACATTTCCACAAACCCAAAAGCTCTTCCTAGAAAAATAATTGTTCTAAAAAATAGAAAAAAAAAGGAAACTTCCCCAATATATTTTCCAAAGTCAGGGTAATTTTGATATTCCAAACATTAAAAGATAATATGGGAAAACAAAAAAAATATATATCAATCTTATTTAAAAGTGTAATGTTCAAGCCTAAATGGCATATTAGGAAACTGAATGGATCATTCTATTAAACAAAGCAAAGAAACAATTTCTATTAGTATGCTGAACAATCCCACCATGGAAAACCAAAACAATGTGTGATAATTAATTTTTAATCATTATTCAGATGAAAATAAAAGTAATGAATCCTCAAATTCCAAAAACAAACTAAAAGACGTACTACAGAGGTGCATAACCTTAGATGGCAGCTTTTAAAGGGAGGCCTTGTAATGAAATTTTGCTTGTTAGAAGAAGAAAATACCCCCTTGGAATTTCTAAACATACACTGATCCGAAGCACGTGGGTTTGAAGCTCAATTTCATACTACTTGCAAGAAAACATAAGTCCTCCTGGAGGAATAACCTTCACTCCAAGCCTAAGGAATATCCACACAAACACAGTGTTGCAAGGAGTACAGACATATAGTAAAAAAATTCATAAAATACACAAGGAAATGAGGCACCATGATTAAGTCAGAAAAAAGGTAGAATTAGATACACAAAGATTTCATATGTAGGAATCATCAGACACGCCATATAAAATTATGTTTAAATTAGCTTAAGAAATAAAAGAAGAAATTAAAAATACCAGCAAGAATCTATAAACGTAACTAAACAAATTACAAAAAAAAAAAAAGAATCAAGTGGAATATCTACAAATTTAAAATACTATAAAATTTTAACTTAAATATTTAAGATGAACTAAACAATAGTTCTGATGGACATAAGGAAAACTGAATAATTGATAGATATGAAGAAATTATCAAGAATGTATACTAGAGAAAAAAATTACTAAATATATTAGATTTTAAGAGAAATGTAAGATAAAATAAGAATGCCTAATACCTCTGAATCACATTCTTTCTTTTTCTTTATCTTCTCATTCTAGAAATCCAATTAGAGATATATCAACAGAGAATTTTCCAGAATTGTTGAAATAAACCAAACCTCAAAGTCATTCATTTATACGTGAAAGACTTTTTAATGGCCACACATTTTATCATGAAAACAAAAATCTTAATAAACTGCAATCATACACAATATGTTCTGTGACACAAAGCAATTAAGTCGAAATCAGTAATAAATGATAATTACGGAAGCTCTGTATATTTATAAATTATAATATATATTCCATATACCTCATGGGTAAATGAATTAACCATACTGGAAAGACAGTAAGATAATAGAATAAAAAAATACTTAAAAACTATAAATCCAGCATTCATATTGGATGATATTCAGCAGAGAGGTTGAAATTTATGATCCAGACATACAACTGAAAAGGTTTGTAAAAGAACAACAGAATCTAAGGAAAGTAAGATGAAGACATAATACAGGTATGAGCACAACTTAATAAATTAGAAATAAGAAAACAATGATAAAATAGAGAAAATCAATAATATTGGTTATTTGAAAAGTTAATAAAAGTGAAAAAGGAAGGAAAACCAAAATAAAACATTTAAAAAAGGGGGACATTTAAAATGTTACAGAAAATAAAATGTTGAGAAGATGAAATAAATAGCTACATGTCAACAAACATAAAACAGCTCATATAAACACATTAATAAATATATTATTAAACAATATTTACACAAAAGTATACAGAAATGTAGTCTTTCAAAATAGCTAAATAGTTAAAGAAATTGTATCAGAGCTTTAAAATTTTTCCACAAATAAGATCCCATGTTCAGCAAGTTTTATCAGTCAGCTCTAAGAAAAATTTTATCAATTTACTCAAAATATTCCAAAGTGTAGGGAAATGCAGAACAGTCCACTTGATTATAATTATCAAAATTATTATAAATTTAATACCATAAAACAAACCAAAAACAAAGTGATAAAAAAAAAAATCTCAACTTGAATCTAGAGAAAGTGTTTGCAATCGTTTTCTATAAAGGGCCAGATGGCAAATAATTTAGGCTTTGTAGGCCAGATAGCCTCAATTGCAACTACTCAGCTATGCCCTTGTAGCACAAAAGCAGCCATAGACAATATGAAAATGGATGAGTATGGCTGCGTTTCAACAAAACTTAATTTACAAAAACAGGTTGTGGCCATGTCCTGCTATCTACATGTCCTATACAAGTACTGCCCTACTAAGAGCAGCCACTGATGAACTGATATTGATTACAAAAGCTCAGCCCATTTGTCTCAAGGCAGGAAATCTGTGGACTGTTATTCCTGATACTCGGCACTTCACAGGGTGGGAATCCAAAGAAGGACCCCGACTCCGCAGCTGCATTGACCAGGTTCTTGTCTTATGCCTCAGAAAGACTTAAGGACATGACAAACAGCAAGCTGGAAAGTACAAGTTTTGTTAAAGCAGAAGTATACACTTAAGAGAAAAGTGTGGGAAGATCAGAGAGAAAGTTTGCCCGCAGCTGTCTGAATTATGGGCTTTTGTTTTCTTGTGGGGGACAGGAGTGGGGGTGAGTCCTGAGGCTATCCAGCCTGCCTCTAGGTCTTGTCTTGTTTCCTATGCCACCTGGAGGGGAGGAGGCAGCTCTAGGCCATCTATCTTATCTCCTGGCCTTGGCTTGTTTCTCATGCTGGAGTCTCACACTTGAAATCAAATCCAGGAGAGGGCTAAATAAGGGACAAGGGAGAAATTCCAGAGTCACATCCTGGAAGGGGTGGGGAACTTCCCTAGGCTAACTATCCTGCCTCACTCCAAGACCAAACTTTACCTGAGACTACATCCTTATTTGGTTTTGTCTTCTTCTCTCCTATAGAGCACTCTCTCACTAATTCATTTGCAACTAAATATCTAACCCTTTGCTGTTTCCTAAACTAAGACACAAATTAAATCAAGCTATGTGAAAAATCATAAAAATAGTTAAATTAGGTTTTGTTCAGGGATATAATTCACTCAGTGACAGATAAAGAAAAAATCATATAAATTTCAATAACACTTAAATACATTTAATTAAAAAAAATCCACTAGCAAATTTGGTACATAAAGGATCTTTTTAAAAATCGAACATCATGGACAGAGGGGAGGGGCATTGGGGGTCTGGGAGAATGGGTGAAGGGTTAAAGAACTATAAATTAGTAGCTGATGGATGGTCACGGGGATGGGGAGCATGGCAGAAGAAATGCAGTTAGCATTAATACATTGGCTAGGTAGAGGGTCAGGGGAGGGAGGGAGCAATTGGGGAGATGGATTTATAAACTATATAGATGTTTAACCAATGTACTGTATACTTGAAACTAATTTAAATAAATAATTTTTTTTAAAAAATAGAATGATTCGTAAGAAATACACAAAATTCCTTATTCATTGAAGATAACTCTCTATATAGAAAAGTTTATAAATATATTTCTTGTTTTGTTTGCTACTTGAGACATTAGGTAATATTCTGGTTTTGCACTTTCAGCCTTCTCTTGATGAGTGAGTTCCCGTTCCTTCAGTAATTTTATACTTGTGAGTGTGAGTACTAGAGTTGTTTAGATTTCAGTTTTAAAATCAAATCACTGAAGATTCTGGGAAAACATGGCCGAGTGAAAGATGTCCTCAGATCTCTCCCCTTGAAACAACAATAAGTTGAACATCTAAAACTCAAGAAAAAACACCGAAACTGCACACCAGCAAGTCTGAGCATGGGATTTGCACATAAGGGCTATGACAGGTCAGAACCCCAGGTGTCGGGCGGTTCACTGGAACAAATAAAGAAGCTACCTCTCGTAGACTCCAGGGCTCCTTGCAGGAGGAGGGGGAGGGATGAACATGTGGCAACTTCCCTGGGCAACCCTGCCTGGAAGTGCCAGGACTTTTCTACGCAGCCAGCAGCAAGGCTCAGTCATCAAAACAGAAAGGAGAGAAGCAGGGCAGGGCTGCAGAAAAGCAACAACTGATCATAATGAAATTAGCTAAGTTTAGAATCCTAAAAAAAAAAAAAAAAGATTGAGTAGAGGAACCAAAGCTGAAAGTCGCACTCCCAACTCCCAACCCAGAGGGCCTCCTCATACCCTCTGAGACCGATCACTGTGGAGCCCCAGGGGAATCTGAGCAAACGCTATCAAAACTGTTGCTAACACTAACAGAGACTGAAACTGAGAGTAATGAGAGTGACTAAAATCTACAAGAATATAAAAGACGTTAAGCTTTATATAAAGCAGGGATCCCAGAGGCTCAGAAGCCACCTGCTGGAAACCAAAAGAAAAGTGCCTTCTTTGCAACAGGCTAAAGAGAGACCTTTAGTTAATAAATCTTCTTTCTAGAAAAACAACAGAATACACTTCCATTAATGCCCAGGCAGAGAAATAGTCCAGTAAATATCACGAACAACCAACATGACAAGGCATCTCACAAAGAAAGAGAAAAATCTCCAGAATATAAGCTTGAAGACATAGAAATATGTGACTTGAATGACAGAGAATTCAGGATGGTACTTCTGAAAAAACTAAGTGAGATCCGAAATGAGTCATACCAACAATTTCAGAAACTGGAAAAAAAAAAAAAACTAGATAAGCAGAGCAAGGAGATTGAAACCCTCAAAAAAGAACCAAATAGAACTTCTGGAGATGAAGAACACACTGCAAGAGTTGAAAAATGAAATAGCAAGCTTGGGAAATAGAGTCGACCAAATGGAGGAAAAGATCAGTGATATGGAAGACAGAAATCTAGAAATAAATCAGAAGGAAGAAGAGAGAAACCGAACAATGAAAAATAATGAAAGAGAAATACAAGAATTAGCTGATACCATCAGGAGAGGGAGCATAAGAATAATGGGCATTACCGAAGGTGAGGAAAAGGAGGAAGGACTAGAAAGCATTTCCAGACAAATAGTTGACAAGAATTTCCCAAATCTAAGGAATGAGCTGGAGCTTGGAATTCAAGAAGTCAACAGAATACCCAATTATCTCAACCCAAAAAGGTCTTCACAAGACATATCGTATTAAAGTTATCAAAAATCAATGACAAGGATAGAATTCTCAGGGCAGCCAGGGAGAAGAAAATGGTAACATATGAAGAAAAACCCATTAGAGTATCATCGGACTTCTCAGCGCAGACCTTACAAGCCAGAAAGGAATAGAATCAAATATTTAAACTATTAAGTGAAAGGAACTACCAGCCTAGAATAATGTATCCAGCTAAGCTCTCCTTTAGATAGGAAGGAGAAATTAAGACCTTTTCAGACATAAAAAAATTGAGTGAATTCTCCACTACGAGGCCTGCACTAGAGGAAATTCTGAAAGGGGTCAGCTCACCTAAAACAAAATAACAACAATAAAAAATACATAATTATGAGTAAAGAGACTATCAGGCCAATAGAAGCACAGGAGTGCAACCCTTACTAAGAACAGGGCATTATAAACTTAAATAATAAGAAGAGAATTGCTATAGCAAGATATTAATGAAGGTTCAGCATACATAGAAATAAATTGAGATAACAATGACTGAAAAGGAGAGGATTCTAGATCCAAATTCGCAAAGGGGAAAGGAGATAAGGCACACACAGAAGAAAATGGATGACTGATATATATATATATATATATATATATATATATATATATATATATATATATACAGTTAGTTAGTATGTGTGTGTGTGTGTATACACACATATACATATATATATATATAGTTCATATTTGTAATGGTAACCACACACCACAGAGTCAGAACTGAAGTATATAATATAAAACAAGAAGAATCAGAGGGAAAACCCACAAAAGCCAACCAAAATAAAGAAAACAGAAACACAAGGACAAGGAAGCAATGGAAATCCTGAGCTACCAGAAAGCAAAAGATAAAATGGCTTGAACAAGACCTCTGATTTCAATAATCACCCTAAATGTAAATGGACCGAACTCACCAATAGAAAGGCACGGAGTTGCAGAATGGACCAAAAAACAAAACTCAACCATATGCTGCCTCCAGGAGACACATCTCAGCTCCAAAGACAAATATAGACTCAAAGTGAAAGGGTGGAATATGATATTTCAAGCAAATGACATTCAGAGAAGAGTGGGAGTAGTGGTTTTAATATCGGATGAAATAGACTTCAAAATAAAAAAAGTTAAAGAAAGATACTGAGGGACACTTCACAATGATAAAGAGAATCCTGCACCAAGAAATAACACTTATTAATATCTATGCTCTCAATCAGGGAGCCTTGAAATATGTAAAGCAGTTACTAGCAGAATTAAAGGGAAAAACAGACCAAAACACTATTGTAGTAGGGGATCTAAATACCCCACTGTCGGATATGGACAGATCATCCAAACAGAAAATCAATAAGGAAATAACGTCCTTAAATGACACATTAGACCAACTGGACGTAATTGACATATACAGAGCCTTCCATACCAAAACGGCTGCTTATACATTCTTCTCTAGTGCACATGGAACATTCTCAAGAATCAACCACATACTGGGACACAGAAATAGTCTCAACAAATATAAGAGGGTTGAAATCATAGCAACCATATTCTCTTATCATAATGCTTTGAAACTAGAGATCAACTGCAAAAAGAAATCAGGAAGAATCACAAATACATAGAGATTAAACAACATGCTACTGAAGAATAACTGGGTCACAGAAGAAATAAAAAGGGAGATCAAGAAGAGATACATAAAAATGAATGATAATGATAGTACAGCATATCAAAACCTTTGGGACACGGCAAAAGTGGTCATAAGAGGAAAGTTCATATCATTACAGGCCTATCTCCAAAAACAAGAACGAGCCCAAATAAACAACCTAACACTTCATCTTATAAAACTAGAAAAGGAAGAACAAATAAGTCAGCAGAAGGAAGGAAATAATCAAAATTAGACCAGAAGTAAATGAAATTGAAAACAAAACAAAAAAATAGAAAAAATAAACACAATAAAGAGCTGGTTCATTGAGAAGGTTAATAAAATTGACAAAGCCTTCGCTGGACTCACTGAAAAAAAAAGAGAGAGAGAGAAAGAACACAAATAAACAAAATCAGGGATGAAAGATGGGAAATTATGACTGACATCATAGAAATACGAAAGATCATGCAAGAATACTATGAAAAAGTATATAACACCAAATTTAAAAATCTAGAAGAAATGGACCAGTACTTAGAAAAATACAACCTTCTTAGACTGAATCAAGACAAACTGGAAAATCTAAATAGACTGGGAATTGAAACAATCATCAAAAAACTACCAAAAAGTAAAAGTCCAGGACCAGATAGCTTTACCAGTGAATTCTATCAAATATTCAAAGAAGATTTAATACCTATTCTCCTCAAACTCTTCCAAATAATCCAAGAGGAGGCAATACTTCCCAACTCATTTTATGAGGCTAATATTACTCTGATGCCAAAACCTGCTAAAGATAACACACACAAAAAGAAAACTACAGACCAATATCTCTCATGAACACAGATGCAAAAATCCTAAATAAGATATCAGCGAACTGCATACAGTAACATACTAAAAAGATTATACACCATGATCGAGTGGGCTTCATCCCAGGGGCACAGGGATGGTTTAACATACACAAATTGATTAATGTGATACACCAATACACAAATTAAAAAAATAAGAATGATATGAACATACCGATAGATGAAGAAAAAGCCTTCGACAAGATAGAGCATCCATTTGTGATCAAAACACTTAACAAAATTGGTATAGAAGGAAAGTACCTTAACATAATAAAGCCCATCTATGACAAACCCTCAGTCAATATTATACTTAATAGTGAAAAACTAAAAACCTTTTCTCTAAGATCAGGAACAAGGCAAGGCTGTCCATTATCGCCTATGCTATTCAGTATAACATTGGATGTCCTAGCAAGTGCAATCAGGCAAGAGAAAGATATACAAGGCATCCAAATAGGAAAGGAAGAAGACAAACTATCACTGTTTGCAGATGACATTATTCTCTATATAGAAAACCCTGAAGACTCCCCAAGAACGCTACTAGAAACAATAAGCAAATACAGTAAAGTCTCTAGATACAAAATCAACGTTCAAAATTCCATAGCTTTTCTATACTCTAATAATGAAGTATCAGAAAAAGTGGAAAAATAATTCCTTTTGCAATTGTAACAAAAAGAATAAAATACTTAGGAATAAATTCAACAAAACATATGAAGGACCTATATAATGAAAACTACAATACCCTATTAAAAGAAATCAAAGAAGATACAAAGAAGTGGAAAGATATTTCGTGTTCTTGGGTTGGAAGAATCAACATAGTTAAAATGACCATATTACCTAAAGCATTATACAGATTTAATGCAATCTCCATCAAAATCTCATTGGCCTTTTTTAAAGAAATAGAACAAAAAATCATCAGATTTGTATGGAAGCACAAAAGACTCTGAATTTCCAAAGCACTCCTGAGTAAAAGAATGAAGCTGGAGGCATCACTCTGCCACACTTCAAATTATACTACAAAGTGACAGCAATCAAAATGGAATGGTATTGGCAGAAAAACGGACACACTAACCAGTGGAACAGAATTGAGAGTCCAGAAGTAAATTCATATTTATATGGGCATATAATTTTCAACAAAAAGGCCAGAAACATACAGTGGAGAAAGGAAAGCCTCTTCAATAAATGGTGCTGGGAAAATTGGAAGGCAACCTGCAAAAGGATGAAATTAGACTGTTGTCTATCACCACACACCCAAATTAACTCAAAATGGATTAAGGATCTGAATATAAGACCTGAAACAATAAAATGCATAGAAGAAAACATAGGAACGAAACTCAAGGACCTGGGACTTAAAGAGGATTTTATGAATTTGACCGCAAAGGCAAGAGAAGTAAATGCAAAAATAAATGAATGGGACTATATCAAACTAAAAAGCTTCTGCTCAGCAAAAGAAATCATTCATCAAGGTAAAATGAGAACCATCTCAATGGGAAAACATATTTGCAAACAATGCCTCCGTTAAGAGCCTTATATCCAAAATATCCAAAAAACTCATACGATTCAATAACAACAACAACAACAACAACAACAACAACAACAACAACAAAAACGAACGATCCAATCAAAAAACGGACAGAGTACCTGGACAGACACTTCTCCCAAGAAGACATAAAAATGGCTTACAAACATATGAAAATATGCTCAACATCACTAGCTATTAGGGAAATGCAAATCAAAACCACAATGAGATACCATCTCACACCTTTAGAATAGCTATAATCAACGGGACAAGTAGTAACAAATGTTGGAGAGGAGCAGAGAAAATGAAACCCTCATACATTGCTGGTGGGCCTGCAAATTGGTACAGCCACTATGGAAAACAGTATGGAGGTTCCTCAAAAAACTAGGAATTGACCTACCATATGACCCAGCAATCCCTTTACTGGGTATTTGCCCCAAAGACTTGAAAACCCATATCTGAAAAGATATTTGCATACCGATGTTCATAGCAGCATTATTCACAGTGGCCAGGACATGGAAGCAACTGAAGTGTCCTACGATAGATGACTGTCTAAAGAAGCTGTGGTACATATATACAATGGAATATTACTCAGCTATAAGAAGAGATGAAATACTGCCATTTGTGACCACATGGATGGACCTTGAGATAATCACACTAAGTGAAATAAACCAGACAGAAAAAGTTGAAAATCACACGATTCACTTATATGTGGCATATAAACCTAAAAGCAACAAATGAACAACAAGACAAACAGAGACTCAGCGACATGGACAATGGACTAGTGGTTACCAGAGGGTAGGAGGTAGGGGAGAAGGGGAAAGGTAGACAGGATAAAGGGGGTCAAATATAGGAGCTGAAGGAAACTGGACTTTGGGTGGTAATCACGCAATAATATACGTAAATATCGAATTATAATGTACCCCTGAAAATTATATAATTGTATTAACCAATATTATCACAATAAATAATAAAATAAATAAATAAAATTAAAACCTAAGCCATAAAAAAATAAAAAATAAATGCTTACAGACAAAAAAAATCAAATCACCTGATATTTATAATCAGGTAATATTTATCTATGATCACCTCATATCTATAATGTGGCATAAACATAAAATACCATTAGACATTTTGGACACATATAATTCACACTAATAATGCACAAGTAAAACTAGAATATAATTAGGTCCTAAAACAAAATAAGTGCTTAAATCTGCTTTCCATCTACAAAATTATTCTGCCTCTCAACACTAATATGATGGTAGTAGTTTTATAAGCCTGGTTGAAAAGCCAATCTGAATTTGAAAGAAATTTCCATTACTTTTCTTTTAGCTCCAGAATGTAGTACATAAATTGGAAATATTCACTTGTCAAAGATACCATTTCCCACTTTCAGTTCTATTCCAATTTCCATCCTAACAGTCATTCTCTGTGTATGATACCATAGCAGGACTTCTAGGTGCACAGCCTCTGACATTAAGAGAAGTAAAAGATCTCAAACTTGACAAACGAGGACGCTCTTGCTGGCACAGAAGGCATTTCTAAAACCTGCAAGACTCCTCTATAAACAGCATCATTTAAATAACCCTTTTTTAATAAATGTCAATATCTAGCACTCCAGATAATATTTTCACTACTTTTATTTCCGTAGTTCCAGCAACAAATTACAGAACGGCAATCAAATCAATGAAATCTACTGTATTCCACTTATCCAGCTTGAACAAATTCTCAAGATAATAAAAGGTTTTCAGATGTACTCTGAGATGTCAGATTGTTTTGAAAGGCTTTTAAAAAGTTCAAACAGAACAGATGAAGATGGAGCAAAAAATGTAAAATCACCCTTTATTCACAGTAACAACTCACTATTTCAGTCAAAATGTTTACTGTAACCATCTTGTGATGAGCATCATTTAAACAACCTATGCATCACTGAGCACACTGTTAGTGATTTTTAAGGTAGATATCCAGAACTGGATTGATGGATCAATGCACACATTTAAAACTTAGGACATTTTACCAATGTCTCCCACAGGGTTTATACCAAGATATACTCAAATCAAGCATATGAGAATTCATATATCCTCACTCCCTTGCCCACACTGTCAATCTTTAAAAACTCTTTCCTGTATGACAGGCAAGCATGAATATACATTCATGGTCTTACCTATGATGTTGAACATCTTTCCAGAGATGTGCTGGCCCTTTGAAAACTCTTGTTCTCTTCCTGATCATATTCTTCTACTAATTGTTTATTGTTTTTCCCTATGGAATTGAAATGAATCTGTTTTTCCTAGTGTCATTCAATAATGTCTCAATAATATGAATGTTTATCCTTTGCTGAATATGTTGCAAATATTTTCTTCCACTTTACACATAATGTTTAACTTTGTGTTTGCTTTGATCAGACAAAAATAGTCTTCTTATATAATCAAATTTAACTTTTTTTCTTATGTCTTTAAGATGTGGAGCATCGCCTAAATTGAATTCAAGGATAGTAAAAATGTTCTCCCATATTTTCATCCAATCATAATAAAAATTATTTACTCCTAGAATCCACCTAAAATGTATGCCGTATATGGGGTGAGGTAGATAATTAACATCTTCTTTCCTAGAGTATAGCCAAATCGTTACAACATTGAATATCCCCTCTTTTGCCCACTTGATATAAAATAGCATCTTAACCATTTATTAAAAATTATATATCTACTCTTTTTCGTGGCATCTCAGAGGTGGTTGGCTGCTTCAGGATGAAGATCTCTTTCCCAGCCACTGGCTGAACATCTCTTTCCCAGCCACTGGCTGCCAGAAGCTCATTGAAGTGGACAATGAAAGCAAACTTCATAACTTTTATGAGAAGCATATGGCCACAGAAGTCGCTGCTGATGCTCTGATTGAAGAATGGAAGGGTTATGTAGTTCGAATCAGTGGTGGGGATGACAAACAAGTTTTCTTCACGAAGCAGGGTGTCTTGACCCATGGTTGTGTGCACCTACTACTGAGTAAGAGCCATTCCTGTTATAGACCAAGGAGGACTGGAGAAAGAAGGTGCACATCCTTTTTCGGGTTACATTGTGGATGCCAATTTGAGTGTTCTCAACTTGCTCATTGTAAAAAAGGGGAGAAAGATATTCTTGACCTCACTGATTACTGTGTCTTGTCGCCTGGGGCCCAAAAGAGCAAGCAGAATCTGTGAGTTTTTCAATTTCTCTTAAGAAGATGATGTCAGCCAGTACGTTGTGAGAAAACACTAAAAAATGAAGGTAAGAAACCTAGGACCAAAGGACCCAAGATTCGCCATCTTTTTACTCTACATGTCCTGTAACACAAACATCGGCATACTGCTCTGAAGAAACAGTGTACTAAGATATGGAAGAGGCTGCAGAATATGCTAAACTTTTGGCCAAGAGAATGAAGGAGGCCAAAGAAAAATGCCAGAACAGATTTCCGAGACATTACCTTTCCTCTCTGAGAGCTTCTACCTCCAAGTCTGAGTCCAGTCAAAAATGATAAGAGTAACAAATAAATATGATCAAACATCCCCCCAAAATTATATATCTACATATATGTATGTAGATATATATACACATATGTATGAGTTTATGTCTGGATTTTCTACTGTTTCATTGCTCTATATTTTTATACATTTAGTACTATGACACTGTTTTAATAATGGTTCTTTATAATATCTTTATACATAGAAAAAGCATTGCTTTTTCATTAAAAAATATTTATTTGTATATTGTATTCGCTTTAGTCTTTCTTCAAGATAATTTGAGAATCCTATCAAGTTGTATACAGTATTCTTTTATTAAAACTGCATTTATTTTATACTGATTCAATGGTTTCATTTCCATTCCTTTTTAATAACAATTATTATGTTTGCAGCACATTTAATTTAAGCCAAGGAGCTTGAATTTTGCCATAGTTTTGACAGTGAGGTAAGCTTACTTTAAGAAGGTCTCCCATATAAAGCTGTTTTCTTTGTTTTTAAGTTCTCCCTTATACCCATCAATAGAACTTTATTTATATATTTATAAAAGTTTTCACAGCTTTGGGTTTATTCTCATGTATATCATTATTTATTATTTAATCCCAAGTTATATTTTAAAATAATTATTGGTGCTAGTATACAGAGAAAGGTAGTCTATGTTTCTCGGCTATAGGCATCTAAAATATTTTTATGTTATCATTTTTTTCATTTATTTATCCTAGATAAGGTACATAGGAAATCATATAATCTGCAAAGGATGATAGTTTACTCTCTTCCTTTCTTATATGTATACTCCTTCTTTATTATCCTTATTTTATTTTATTCCCATGGGTCACCTATATCATATTTAATAATAGAAGCTAACTTGTTTTGTTCTTGATTTTTGTGGGGAAGCATTCTTTAATGTTGAAAAAAAATATTATTTAATCAAATTTGGTAGATTTGATTGATCGAATTAAGGAAATTTCCTTTATTCCTAATTTTTTCTAATTTAAAGAAAAATAGAGATAAGGGATTTTTTCAAAAATGCTTTTTCAATATTTTTCCCTTTTTTTGTTTCAAAATGTAACAATGAATGTTAATGGATTTCTCAATATTGAGTCAATCATATTCTAAGAATAAATTTTTTTATCTTAATACAGAGAAGATGCAGTGTTAGTATTTTATTTAGAACTTTTGCCTTTATTGTCATTGTGTAAATGGTATACATGTCTGAATGTATATGTTGTGTGTGTGATCTGTCCTTATCAATTTGTTATCTTAGTTATAGGCAAGGCTGAAAGAATGAGTGTGAAAAATGTCAGTTTCTATGTTCTGAAAAAATTTATATATCACCCTCATTAAAGGATTAGTAAGACTGACCTTTAAACACTGCCTGAGTTTCATGTCTATTTAGGGAAATAATTTTACCAACTTTTCCATTTATTGCCTGGTAGCTTATATATAATCAGGTTTTCAATCACTGTAGCCTAATTTGAGTGATTTATATTTTCTCAGAAAACAAAATAATTTCTCTAAATTTTCACATATCTTGATGATGTAATAGAGGGAACTATTTTTTTAATTTTATAGGATCTTTGGCTATGAGTCATTTCTCATTTTGTGTGCATGCTCTTTCTCTTTTCTTTACTCTTTCTTTCTCTGCCTCATTCTTTCTCAGTTTGTCCTCACTCTCAAAATAAACCTAATAAAACTTACCTATTATTTTGATCTTTCCAAAGAAACAACTTTTGGTTCCTCTATCAGTTTTTTCTCAATAATTCACTTGTCTTCCTACTATTTTGTTTTTTTCATTTTCATTCTGTTCATATATTTTTATGTATTTGAAATATATTTTAATATCTGTTTGAAGCTATATATATATATATTTTAGTATGTTTGAGGCTATACATTTTTTTCCCTGAATTTTCCTTTGGCTTTACTCTAAAATTTTGAAATGAAGTATTCTCATTTTTTCCCATTTTCATATTGTTTATAATTTCCATTATAAATAATTTTAATATTTTTATCATCAGTATTCTTATTATCAACCTTTATAGAAGACAGTTTATAGAATTATCTGAGTTATCCTGTTGTATTTTCCATTTTTAATGCATTACATTGCGTGAATGTAACTTTGAGAGGTTTCTCCTTTTTTTCCTTTTTTTTTACTTTTTTGGAGATTGTTTTGATTTATTGCACAGAGTTGATTTTTCCAAACATGTTTGAAATATTTTTATTTGCAGTACTCATCTTTCTTACTCGTTTATATCTTCAATATCATTAATTATTTTTGGTGTAATTATTTTGGTAAATATGTAATCTGTCATTTTTTAATGCACACTGATATCCCACTGAGATGGTAGATTGGTTAATTTCTCCTTAAAATTATTATTCACATTTTGCCTTAAGTATTTTAAAGACAGATTATGAGAGACAAAAAGATTCAAGACTACTCTATTTTCCTGGACTGAAATTTTTATCAATATGAAATAAACAATTATGTCTACTTAATGCATTCACCATGTGTTCTATCTTATCTGAGATCAATACTCGACTGTTCGTTTTTCTTTTGTAAGCAATAGTAAACATCTTGTGATTCTTTTATATTTTATAATTATCAGTTTTAATTTATTCCATTTTAAGATCTTTATGTTGAAATTTTTATATCTTATTTTCTTCTAGTAATTACTTATTATTCTATCGTACTAGTTTGTCTCATTTTTAAAATTAACATATTTTCATTTTAAATGATGCGAAAATTTTTCATTAACATGAAATTATATAACATATTCCCATTTATCCATCAATTAAATAGATATTAACATTTTTTTCATTTTGCCATTACTTTGAACGATTTAAACTTCCATTGTACTAACATCAAGATATTAATAGTTATCTTTTACTTCTGAAAACCACAATACTCATGATATAGTATCATTCCTTTAATATCTCCACCAGCAAGTTTTATTATTTTTCATAAAAGATTTTTGTTTCCTGATTGCCATTTTTTAATATTATACATCAATAATTGTTTAGTTTAATGTTTTATTACTGGTGTATACCTCACTACTGTGTCTTGTTTCCCATATTTTTGTTCTTTTGTTGAATATTTATATGCATTGGGTAATTCTTACAGATAAGGTGTACAGGTATTAACATTTTTGAATATTTATCTGATGTAAAATGCCATTATTTTGCTCAACTGGTTTAGTATTGAATAAGAGATGCCAAATCGTTTTATCTCAAACTTTGATGTTAGATAATTGTCTTCCATCTTCTATTGTTAATTATTATAAATCTGATGCCAAATGGATTTCCACAATTTTATAGTTAAGTTTTTCCCCACCCCTCTCCCCGTGCTTTTAGAATTTCTCTTTGTTTCTTGAAGTTCTAAAGTTCTACTAGATTATGCCACTAGTAGTGGGTCTTTTTACATTCATCTTAAGTTAACTGACTCTTAAACCCTGGGCGATTTTGCCTTTTTCCACCTCTTATAAAGGCTTTTATTTATTAACAGAGTATTTCTTCTTTATTTTATTTTTCTTATTTTGATTTCATGTTTGCCTTTGGAAGTTTATTTCAAATATGTTCTGAAAATCCAAGACTGACTCTCCATGTCTACTTACTTTTTTTGTTCATGTTTGCATGCCTCTTCCTTTTTGCTCATATTATGAGTGTTTTGTTCTTACCTTCAAATTCCTAACTCCTCAAATGTATCCATTCTATTGATCATATTTTTAAACTTGTTATCATATACCTGCTCGTATATATTTTATGAGAATCTTTTTTTTTACTTTTGTTCATTTTGATTGTAGCTTATTCTTGTAGCCATTTAATATTTTAGAATCTCTCGGAGAGTACTAATTAGCAGCTTAGAATTTCCATTCAATTCTAAATTCTCTCTGTTTCGGAGTTAAGGTCTTTTTAAAAAAAAATTTCAAGGTCTTTCATTTTAATGCTATTGTTTTTACTCCATATCCCATGATTCTTGATTTTTAATTAATTTTTATTAATTAAAGATTATGTTGGTGATAGAGGTTTTCTTTGCAGCCTCCTCACCTGCAGCATAACTTCAAACCTGGTGTGCAGAGACAGAATGTATCAACGGTCAAGCAAAGGTTCTAGGTAAGGAACAGCATGCAGAGCCTCATCTGCTAAAAGAAGGAGCATCTCATTCTGCCTCATGAGGTATTTAGTGCATTTACCTCCTGAGAAGATCAGCTTTTCCATTCACTCTTCCTCTGCATGTGTTTTGGGTATTCTGAATTACCTCTTGCTCTGCTTTTCTCTCTCAAACTCTACATGAATAAGAGAAGTAATTCACTCCCATTAGTGAAGTGAATCTCAACTTTGGCTGCACATCGGAATCACTTAAGAAACTAAGAAAATCCCAATGTCCAGACTTCAATATAAGATAACTAACTCAGTCTCTAGGAGAGGGGTCTGGACATCAGTATTTTTCGAAACTATCTAAATATTTCTAATGAGAAACAAAATCCAGACTATCTGCTGAACTGCAGTATAAGATGGAACAGAAAGGTTTCACTCTTTATCTATTCAGAATGTAGTTTTTTAATTAATTGTCCTAGTAATTTCCCTGGAGAATCTTCTCCATTATTTTATTTTTAATTTGATTCTGGTATTTTTCAGTATCTGTTCTTATTTCACTAGGATTTTTTCAATACATATTGAAGTGTCCTCTTAATCAATTTGCTTCTTTTTTCCAATTTCTACAAAATTCTCTAAATTTATGAGCCACAAGTTCCTTTTTTTTTTTTTACCAGCATTCTATGGCATCTGCTATTTTCTATAATTTTAAGAAATAACACATGAGTGAGAAAGTTCATGGGTATGATCAGCTTGCCATAATAATCTCCAATGTTGGCATATTTTATAATTCTTTGAGACTGTATTCTCTATGCTACCATGAAAACGGAGTTATTTTGAAAGTCTCACTCACCTTCATTTCTAACTTTACATTTGACTCAATTATTCATAAATACACTTGGTCTTATGGATTAGGTTTTGTGATGGCAAAAATTTGGGCATCATGACTCATCAACATGATGAAAGTAGTCTTGAAGTGAAGTCAAGGATACAACTTTGACCTTTTAAATATTTAACATTTAGAGAATTATTCAAGTAGCTCCTCAATTATAAACTAAAGTGAAATGAATACAATTAAGAAGTATTATATAGCAAACTAGAGCTCAATCTTCAACTATTTTAACAACTTGAACTTTGCCTCTCCTCTGATTACCTGTATTTCAAAGAATGGCCCCACCAACCACCCATAACCTCAGGTCTGTGTGTCCTCAATCTCACATTTCCCACAACTAAAATCCCACCAAGTTCTCTGGCTCTGACTTCCTAAATACTTCTTTTTTATTGTGGTAAAATGTATATAACATAAACTTTGTTGTTTTAACTATCTTTAAGTGTACCAATTAAATAGTATTACCTAAACACTCTTGATTCAAATTTTGCATCCCCGCTATGATTACCACCTTGAGGTCATTTCAAAATTACCTAATTATTTTCCTGCCTCCTGCCATAAATGATGAGTCATCCATATGATTAAATAGAATTAAAAGCATTGTAAAATATTGAAATGACATGCAAAATATTCAAAATATGTTAAGTATATTATAAAATGGTATTTTGAGAATCATCTCAATTTAAAAGAAAGACATCTGTATAGGCATCTGGGTGTATCCGCATACACTATATGTTACTGGAATAGTATTTTCTACACTGACAATGTTTTCTCTGCCTGGGAGAATTATTTCAATATACTTTCTTTTTTTTCTTATCTTATATTTTTGCTTTCACTTTGTTGAAATATTTTCTCAAATTTTCTAATGTAATCACGATCTTTTAAATAAACCTTTCAAAACTTGCTAACAAAGGTAAAGATGGAAAAAAAATCAAGAGATGAAAGAGAGTGACATCAGAAGCATGGCAGTGTGAGGGAATCTACGCTGATCTCTCCCCTTGAAACTACAACAAGCTGAACATATACAATACAAAAAATACACTCAACCTGCATACAACCTGCACCTCTGAGAGAGCTGCGTATTAGAGCATCTGAAGGTGGGCTAATTGTGCAAGACAGGGAGGTAAAAAGAGAGAAAGAAACAAAGACAGGCGCTGTGGAATTCAGCCCTGAATTCCCTGAAGGGATGAGTGGAAAGGGAGAATTACACAGTGTTTTGTTTTGTTTTTTTTTTTGTTTTTTTTGGCTCTTTGAAGCCCTGAATTGTCCTGCCTGAATGATCAGCATGTTCCACACAGCCCATTTTCTTTCTGAGCTGCCTTGTCACCTTGGTTGTTCATGGTGTTTGATGGACTCTTTCTCCACCTAGGCATTAATGGTAAGGTAATCTGCTTTATTTTTCTTTTAAAGGAAATTTCTAAATATTTCAACCGAAAAAGGCCTTCTCCAAGACACTTTATATTAAAATTGCTAAAAATTAATGACAAAGAAAGAATTCGCAAGGCAGTCAAGGAAAAGAAGATGGTAACTTTTAAAAGAAAACCCATTAGATCTTCATTGGACACTCCAGCATAAACCTTACAAGGTAGAAAGGAATGGAACTAAATATTCAACTACTGAAAGAGAGAAATTGTCGGCCAAGAACAATATATCCAGCAAAGCTTTCCTTTAGATATAAAGGAGAAATAAAGATCTTTTCAGACATACAGAAGCCAAGGGAAGTTTCCACTACAAGTCCTGCATTACAGGAAATACTGAAGGGAGTCATTCTACTTGAAACAAAAGGACAAAAAATACATAACTGTAAATAAGGGATCAAAAAGCAGACTGAAACAGGAAAGTGCAACCTTTATTAAGAAAAGGGTATTACAATGGAATATTACTCAGCCATAAAAAGAGATGAAATACTGCCATTTGCAACAACATGGATGGACCATGAGATAATCATGCTAAATGAAATAAGCCAGACAGAAAAAGCTGAAAACCATGTGGTATCACTTACATGTGGGATATAAACCTAAAAGCAACAAGCAAACAGGAAAAACTGAGACTCTTGGACATGGACAATAGGCTAATG